>NW_012103243.1:144264-227316 GCF_000951045.1 Mandrillus leucophaeus
GCTAATTTTTTGTATTTTTAGTAGAGACGGGGTTTCACCACGTTAGCCAGGATGGTCTCAATCTCCTGCCCTCGTGATCTGCCCTCCTCGGCCTCCCACCGCACCCGGCCTTTTTTAATGAGAGGGAGTTTTGCTCTTGTTGCTCACGCTCTAGTGCAATGCCGCGATCTAGGCTCACTGCAGCCTCTGCCTCCAGGGTTCAAGCGATTCTCCTGCCTCAACCTCCCGAGTAGCTGGGATTACTGGCATGTGCCACCACACCCAGCTACTTTTGTATTTTCAGTAGAGTCGGGGTTTCTCCATGTTGGTCAAGTTAGTCTGGAACTCCTGACTTCAGGTGATCTGCCCGCCTCGGCCTCCCAAAGTTCTGGGATTACTGATGTAAGCCACTACACCTGGCCTCTTTTGCCCTACCAGAGTAATGACTTTTTAATCTGCCTACTGTATTCCCTGTGCTTTGTCCCTTCTAAATTAGATTGGTTGACAACAGCTATTAGGCTGGCATTACTTTCCTTGAGCAGCTATGTAATGGTAATAGGTCTGTTGCCTGATGCACACGGCAAGTAAATATGTGGAGATACTGGGATGCAGCAAAGAAAGAGGTTTAACTGTACACTGCTGAATGAGGAGATGGAAGAGAACCTGAAATCTACCCCCCCAAGTAATTTGGGGCTGGGTTTTAAAGAGTTTTGGAGTGTGCTGAAGCAAGGAGATTGTTGACTGGTGGAAGAGCTCAGGGTGAAGTCATGGAACAGGGAGATGAAGAAACTGTATTCCCATGCTGATTCTATTCATCTGTGGCATTTTCAAGCTGGTTGGTGTCAGCTGTTTTGCTGGAATTTGGGATGTGAAAAACATCTTAAGTAATCCTTAAAATCCTTATGATTCTAATGTCAGAGATTATGTTTATAGGAACAATGAGATGCAAATCAATTCTTAAACAGTCTCATGATCCTAATGTCAGAAGTCCTATCTATAGGAACAATGGGGATGTAAATAGTCAGTATCCAGTGAGTTTTGGTTACAAGGAAGTGGGTTAAGGTGCAGCCTAATTAATGCTTAACTATAACAACATTTCTGTCCAGAATACTTGTTAATCATGGGAGGAAGGTTTTAGCTATTTCACAGTAGGATCAATATCACTCTTTGGAAGTTTTTGTCTTCTTTCTGTTCAAGGACACCATAGGACGCAGGCGCTGGACATCTCTGTGGGCTGCCAGGATGGGTCATCAGAAACGCTCACCCACAGCTGATATAAATATGGTCATATGGTTAATAGTGCTTGTGTGTAGCCGGTAAGAACACAGCTGGAGAACATAAAGATTCAGCCTTTCTCTGCCAATTGGATTTTAATGACCAAACCACAAAAGTTTGGACTATTTAAATAAAATAAGACAAATGGAAGAAAAATCCAATATCCATACTGCCCCCACCAAAAAAAAAAAAAAAAAAAAAAGAAAAAAGCCCACACAAAACCATGTGATTTGTAATCTGCAGAACTATAAAACCAATGTTATATTTGAGTAGAAAAAAGTGGAAACATTTCTTGGATATGCACAGCAGCCACTATTTGGAGTTTCAGTATTTGACCCAATAAACTGTATTATTAAACATTTGCAGGCAGAAATCTCTTCCTTTTTCCTTTTGGAGGTTTGGTTTGGTTTTATTTTTTTAGCTGTCTTCCAAAAGGAATTCCAAAGGTTTTTTTTTTTTTTTTTTTTGACAATTTTATCATTTCTGACTTAAGACTGTTGCAAATCTCTTTGAAACAACTAGGCCCAAGGGTGGCTCAGGCAGCTGCCTGAATTCCACATAAATGTAAAAAGTCTCTTCCATTTTGAATGCTATACTTCGCTGTAATAGAATCCAGATGCTTAAACCATTCAAAGATTACCTTTTACAGTGTGAACAGAAGCATGAATGTAAGTGTTATGTTAAAATGTAGTTAGATTCCAATTGTTACGAAGCTTTTTGAGTGTGACTTCTGAAGGAGAGTTGAGGCAGAGAAGCCTAGGAAAAAGAGAACTAAAAAAATGGACCTGGGAATGTCTTATCATGTAATCACTGGAGAGAGTCATAATTAGATTAAGCTGCTTCAGAATGTACATAATTAACAGCAAAAGAGACCAAGAGACCCCTTTTGAGACTAGGGTAATAGCTCAGTGAGCAGGAGCCAGATTTCTCCTCCATGTAATTTGAAGGAAATCCCATTATGAGGTGAAACTGAGCCCCGACAACTCAATATACCCTGTTAGCTACCACGACTATCTTGACTTCACAAGGAAGTGATGGGAGCGGTCTCCTATTGTGTCGTCCATGTGCATTTAGTGCAGGTGAGCTCCCAAAGCCTTGTTTTATACCATTCATTATAGAAAATGCTGCACATCCCCTGCTTTCATATGTATGTTCAGTTATAGCTACACATACACACACCAATATGGACTAACACCCAACTGTTATGTTGGAATAAATGACTCATTTTTTTCAGCCACCAGAATGCCTGATGGTTAAACGATAGACCAGTCTAATATTTGCATGGCATGAACAGCTAAGTTATTTTTGCCTTTAGTACAATGTCGGGGTACTGCTTACAAATTCTTAGTGATCAGTCTCTGAATGTTTGAGCCAATTGCTTTCCTGGAGAAAAATAATGTAGAACAATTTTTTTTTTTTTTTTTTTTTTGAGACAGGGTCTCACTTTGTAGCCCAAGCTGGAGTGCAGCAGCATGATCACGGTTCACTGAAGCCTCTACCTCCCAGGCTCAGGTGATCTTCCCACTCAGCCTCTTGGGTAGCTGGGACTATGGAGGCACATCACCATGCTTGGCTAATTTTTTTGTAAAATTTTTTTGTACAGGCAGGGTTTCACCATGTTGCCCAGGTTACTCTTGAATTCCTGAGCTCAAACAATCCACCTGCCTTGGCCTCCCAAATTGCAGGGATTACAGGAGTGAGCCAGCATGCCCGGGCCAATTTTTATCATTTTATGTTTTCAGGCACCACCAAAAGACATTTATTATACATCAGCACTGTGTGTGAACCTTTTTTTGCTATCTCAGAATTCAGAGTTCACATTAGAACCCAAAGGTGAAAAGTCCTACTGAAGGTCAAAAGAGGAGGTTTTCTGAATTAAGAGATTTTGGTGAGATCTCAATTACTTCACCTATGGGTCTTGGCCTCCTCACTTGGAAAATGATAAAATTGAACATGATTTTTAAGGTCTTCTCTGATTCTAACATTTTAGAGCTTCTAAAATCCTCAAATCAGGGCTGACCCTTTGCATAAGAAGTGTTTGATTTATTTGTTTGTTTAATAAATATGATTGCAAAGGTTTCCTGTCTCAGAATCTTTGTGCTCTTATCACCTTGCATGCTGGGTTACCTGCCTGAATTTTTCCAGGAGGGCAGTCCTTCGGAATAAGACAGTAATTGTGTTCTCAGATTTTATTGAAAACAAAATTTGCTGTGTGAGGAGAAGGCATAGCACTAAGTCATTCTTTCCTGGTAATTTATTCACATGAAACTGGATCCCCAGAGAACAGAATTGAGGGACGGGAAGGGGTGTTCAAGGAACAGGGATAGGCTAGAGGGTACTTGATGGGAAGGCTGATGGTTTCAGACGGTGGGGTAGGAAGACTCTGGGAAAGTGGAGTACATTGAAATTATTATTATGTTAAAAGGAAAACCTTAGACAAATTAAATTTAACAGAGATTAGTTGAACAAAGAACAATTTGCAAATTGGGCAGCCCCAGAATCACAGCTGATTCAGAGAAACTCTAGTGCTGCTGCATAGTAAAAGACTTATGGACAGACAAAGGAAAGTGACATACAGAGAATGGAAGTGAGGGAAACAGTTGGATTGGTTACAGCTTGGCGTTTGTCTTATTTGGACCTAGTTTGAGCAGTTGGCCACCTTCGATTAGCCAAAACTCAAAACTCGGTGATTGGCACAAGAGTAGGTTATAGTCTGTTTACACATCTAGTTATGTTATAAATATGTACAGAGAAACCTTTTGGCCAAACTTAAGATATGTAAGGAGGTAACTTTAGGTGAACTTAGCTTAGCAATTATTATTGCTGAGACATTGCAAGTTTAATAATTTCCATCCAAAGACACCAATGATTACTGACAGAATGTTGTTCACTAGTCAATGACTCTGTTTTGCTCACAGAAAGAGCAAAAGAAATTTATATCCCTGATCCCCCAGGAGGGCAGTGCTTCTTTTGATGTGATTATCTCTGTGCTATCTGAAGAAGTCTGTTCATTCCTAAAGGACACCAAAAACAAGGACTTGGTGGGGACCAGAACATGATATAGGAGCAAACAATTGGGATCTATGCATCCTGCTTCTTTTTAGTGCCTTTGAGTGGTGACTCCAAGCAATGCATACCCACAGTTTAGTACCAGAAGGAAGGTAGAGGTTAGGAAACCAATATTTGGTGACGAATACCTGTCTGTCAATAATGATTCTAGGAGTTTTGGTTGTAAGCGGTTAAGGTTCAGAGAAATTAAGTAATAAAACTACGATGATATGGCCAGAAACAGATAGGATCAAGAATCACCAAGTCATCTACTCATGCATACAGAAATGACGGTTGTATGGAGAGGAATTACTTTATACCTCTTCTCATTGCTAGAAGCCTGAGTGACCAGGAGATAGAAGGGTTACTGTCTCAGCACAGTCTCCTTTATCGGTGCTGTATCTTAAGTGTGAGTAAGAAAAGCTAATGAGGGCTTCCTTTGTTAGCGCAGAGGCCCAACTTCTTGTGGTGATTATGTCCTATGAAAGGGCCCAGAAAGACTGCCAGGGTATTGGAAATTATTGCTTTCTGAACTCCATACAGCCATGGCATTCCTTTTCAAAAGCACATATCTGAGAGGCTGTTCATGTTCTCAAAAGTGTGATACCAGCTTTAGACTCGAGACTTTTCACAGTCTGGCCCCAAATGAACAGCTAAATCTTATCCCCAGCCTTCTATCTCCCAATGTTGTTTGGTGGTGCTTGATGCAGTTAGCACTTTCTTGCTTCCTTATGGATCAAAAGGCTTAATCTGTGAGCCCACGGTCTTCTGCAGAGAGGAGACTCAATATCTCTACCTTCCTCCATTCAATTTTATAGAATCATTCTGTTTCTGGGTTTTGGGAATGCAGAATTGAGATATAGGTAGAGAAGCAAGTGCATGTGTGGAAGAAAGGGGGATAAAGAGAAACGTCTGAGTCACCTGAATCATGGGCCACGATAAAAGAAACCAGAGGTGAAGAGGGTCAATATTCACAGGCTTGCAGTGAGAGGGCATGGAGAAAGCAGAACAGGGAGAGCAGGGTGAAATAAATGGAGAGGTGGGGAGATCATTCTTCTCAGATCAGAGAATCAGTTTCTTTAAGTTGCAGGGAGCTAGAAAACTGGACACCCAAGGGTATTTTTTACAAGAGTTGCTGTGTACAATGTGCTTAGATCTTCGTTAATGTCTTTGAAGAGCTGCAAGTCAAAAAGGCAATTCTTGCTTCTATCATGCCCCTCTGAGTATGGCTCATCCCAGGACAGAGCCACAGAGTCACAGCTGGCCATTGCTTATGCTTCAACTCTACCTTAAACACTCTTCTTTTTTGTCCTAAGCAGTAAGTTGCTTTCCCTTCAAGGACAAATTCAAAGGTGATTTCCTTGGAGACGTTTGCACAACATTATCCTGCCTCAGTCCAAAGCAATAGCCTTCCCTAATCACTCCAGAAGCACTTTTAAAATGACCTCAGTTCTAGTTTGTATCACAGTCTGGCACATTGTGTATGAAGATACATTTATCCTTGTCATATATCTCAGCTTGGTCATGTTTGTATCCCTAGCATCTAGCAAGGTGCCTTACATGGTGCACATGACCAGGACATATTGCACGGAGTAGAATAAATTCAGACAGACTTGTCCTAATCAATCCAAATAGCCAAGTTTGTACTGTATACTGGCATTGATTCACTATCATTCACATACAAGGCTTAAAATATTTTACACAACTGACTGGGTGCGGTGGCTCACACCCATAATCCCAGCACTTTGGGAGGCTGAGGCAGGAAGATTACAAGGTCAGGAGTTCGAGACCAGCCTGGCCAATATGGTGAAGCCCTGTCTCTACTAAAAATACAAAAAAAAATCAGCTGGACATGGTGGTGCATACCTATAATCCCAGCTACTACTTGGGAGGCTGAGGCAGGAGAATTGCTTGAATTCAGGAGGCGGAGGTTGCAGTGAGCCAAGATCATGCCACTACACTCCAGCCTGGGTGACAGAGCGAGAGTGTCTCAAAAACACAAAAACTATTTTACACAACCAGAATAAAGGGTGTTAGTAAAATTCTACTTTTTTCCTTCATTTTATACACAAGATGACAGATGCTGATGTGACAATTTATAAGTCGGAAGTAGTCTTTTTTATTGTCTCTGCTCTGTTTCATACATGTCTGAACCTGTTACGTGGGAAAGCTATATAAGGGAAACAAAAAATATTTAAAAGATATCATCTCATTTTATTTGGTTTCATTATTAAGAAGATTTGTATGCCCACCCCTGTTCAAAGTTAAATGAGCCTCCTCAAATCCTTTGGGTGCTTAACTAGAATATAAATAAAGAAAGAAGGAACACTCTCTCTGTTCTTGCTGGAGGAAATATTTGTGTGGTGCCAGGTTTGTGATAGTAAAATCAAGTGATTCATCAGATAATTATAGTTACTGCTACCCAAACTCTGCTTTTACTTTAATGGTGCAGATAGTTCAGAATTGTTACAGTTTGAATTATACATAGTAAAATCAAGTGATTTATCAGATCACTATAGTTATGGCTACCCAAACTCTGCTTTTACTTTAATGGTGTAGATAGTTGAGAATTGTTACAGTTTGAATTACACATACGATTGTTTCAATTCTATGCTTTAGTTTGGATGACCGAAAACCTTGTCTTTGACACCACAGCAGACACTGTTGGTGGTTTAGTCAATGGCGTTATCTCCATTTTTCTCTGGCTGACAGAGCCCTCCCTCACTGTGTTTTGCTTGGGAATCTACATTTCTTCCATGAGATTATGAAAGTAGTGACTACTTCCAGTTCCAACAGTAAATTCAAATTGTATATGCCAGAAATTATTGACTTCAGCATACAATATGGATGACTTCTCCATATTCTGGCCAAGGAGATACAGGAAACTGTCTAATGGGGGCTACCTAGGAAAATTTTCCTTTGATCCTAAGTTAAAAATAAAAATGATGAAAAGAAGAAACTACCTGTCTCTACACATTGTAGTGCCTGTTTGTAGTTGTGGTTTTTGGAGCTATCAAAAAATAAAGATGATATGCTGAAAATGAGAGCACAGAAAGGTGAGAAAAAACTGAATCCTTGATATTGTCCTTGAACCCCTGAATTATGCATTCCTGAAGTCACTCTACCTTAGTATTAAAATGCTACCTGAAATAAAGAATAACTTCCTTGTCAAAGACAAATGAGATGGATTTTTGTTTTTTTTTTTGTTTGCTACTAAAGATACAATAACTCATCTAGAGAAAGAAGAATATAAAGGAGTAGCAATACATAGTTCTTACCTCAGCTTACACTTTAATTAGAGAGAGCAAATCCACATAGGAAATGACTAAAAAAAAAAAAAAAATTTGTAAAGGCATAGATCAAGTCGAGGTTCTTAACCATTTTTGTCCAGCAGAAGGAGGTACAAGTCTGGGGAAGTGGATGGCGCCCTTTGAAGACAAATATTTTTAATGAACAAAAGTAAAATGCACAGGAATCACAAAGAGAACTGGTTATATTTTAAACATTTCCTTAGGTTAGGAGCCCTAGAAAGTTCCATAATTAAATACAACAGTAAGCATTCTTTCATGGCTTTAGACTCTCTCAGAGTCAACATGACGTATGTACTCACACCCAATGCCAGCTTGTTCACTGGCTGAAAAGTGAAAAGTCCAGTTAAATCAATTGTCTTATATTTTAACTCTTTTCCCATTCGCCTAGAGAATACTCGATGGTGGCCTCAAAGAGTGTGTTTATGTAAAATCAAATGAGTGCTGACAGTGAGATGCACTTTTTTTTTTCCTAAATGGAAAAGGGGTTAATTTTATGCTCTTTGAGGCTGAACCAAATCTCATTTATTTTCAATGTGAAAATAAAATATAAAAACTGTTTTTGGAGTTACTTCTAAACAGAACTATCGTCAGAATCATCTGAATCATCAGAACCACTTATTTCAGAAAAATCGGATTCATCAAACTACTCTTTGGCTAATAACTCTTTGAGAACAATGTTAACATCACGCGTAGGAATGTCATGTTTTCTAGGATTTGACATTTTCAATAATAGAGAATTACTATTAAATATATTTTGTAAATGGAAATACCACTACTAAAATCAGAGTGCTATAAATAGAATGATGTCTTTTGTTTCCTTGTTTCCAAAGTTGATATACTAGAGTAATGCAAAAATAATAATAAAAGGGAGATATTTCGTGGCAAAGTTATCTCAGGGTAAACGCTGCTGCAAGCATCACAGGCGAGTAGTCCTGGGGCAAATGGGAAAAGGGTTAAGCACTGTTAATAATAAAGTCTAATTTAAAAATAACCTGAATTTAATCAAGTTATTTTCCTATGTGGGCTCTACCAAAGTCGTCACCAAGGGTTAAAAAATTGTTTAATTTTTTTCATTTTTTTGGAAGTAAAGACATTCACAGACAAAAGAAGGGATATGATATTGCACTACTCTTCACTTTAACTGAAGCAGTGGTGGAGCAGTGGATGAGAGTGTATAATTGGTCCTAAGTATATGTTATCCTTTTCCCTCATTCGTGAGGCCCGTCCATACTGTTTTCCTCCCCTGTGCTCTTTCTGCGGTAAGAATATGCTTCCTGTTCCAGCGACATCAGGCTTGGTCATGTGACTTGATTTGGCCCCAATGTGAGCAGAAATGATGTGTATGTTTTCATAGCCAAGTTTTAGAACAAGTATGGTGGTTCCACCATCATTCTTTTCTTTCTGACATGAAAATGGCATGTACCAAATAGAGGTCACCTGTTTAGCCTGGATCCCAGACAATGAAGACAGATGGAACAGAAACTGATCTATAGTAATAAGTCACACGAGCGAGGAATTCACTTTTGTATGTAAGCCACTTAGAATTCGGAGCATTTTTTTATTACTGAAACATAACCTAGTGAAAAATAATAAATGTAAGTTGATATTTATGGGCAAACATTCTTATTTCTTCACAATTATCCTTGTTTCTGTAACCAGGTAATCTTTGTCACATTTCTAGCTCCTTTTAATGTTAGACTTCTTATTTCTCTTAAAATTCAGTGCATATTGGATATTTAAACATTCATTATCATTTGAAATTATTTTTGTAAGATATTTTGTTTCTTCTTGGGGCAGGTTAGTGAGTTTTGCAGTCCTGATCATTGTCAGACCAGATATGAGTGAATGGGAGATTATTTACATCATTAGGTAGCTCACTCCCACTATAGCAACATCATGTAGACTCAGCCTGAAGCCAAAATTTCTGAATCAGGCCGTTTCAGTTGTAGAATTAGCTAACCAGAATTGAGATAAGGCCCAATACACAAAATCAAACATCTGAATTAAAATTTAAAAGATAGTCAATCATCTTGATATTTTTTATTGTCAACACACTCAACCTTCAGATATTGAATAGATGGTCTTAGTCATGTTGGCTGAAAGTTTATGGCTTCACTAGATCACAACTGAGGCTCCCAGAGAAGCCATCAAGACAAAGTTAACAGTTTTCTAAGAGTAGTGAGAGGGTTTTATGTCAAAATTTCAGTGCTGTCCTGGGAGATGTTGGACCTGATTCCCATTTATCATGGTCACATCTGTACTTCTGACTTATATGATAGTCCTTCCTTTATGACTAAACATAAAAGGAATTTTGGTTTTGTGGAATACTGTCAAGAAAAGTGAAGAGGGGGTCTGCTCTGGCACCATTCCCAGGTCTAAACTTTGCGGAGGTATCCAGGGAAGAGCTGTTATGAATTGACATTGACAGCCAAATGAAATGGGTCAACTCCTGGTGATCCAAGGCTGTTCATGCAACTCCCACAAAACTCAGGTTCTCCTCTTCCTTTCGTTTGAAGCCTTCCTTTGGGTTGTTTTTGTCTTTAACATTTCTACCAGAAAAGCAGAAAGTGTATTGCCAACTTTGTTAAGTAGCTCAGAAAATAAATTAGCATGGAGGATGCTAAACCATTAAGATGTGAAGATTATAAATTAATCCACACATGAAAGTGTACAAATCACTAAGCATTGGCTGAAAATCACTTAAATGGAGATCCAGTAGACCTCCTTTCACCTAGTCTAACTGAGGATTACTTACTGATCCTTTAAAAAAAAGATTCTAGAATCACCTCCCTGTGAATCCTTTCCCATTCCTCTTAGTCAGTTTATTTATCCCTCTTCTGGACTATCTAAGCATTTTGTACATACCTTCATCACACGTTTGCTGCAGTGCTGTTGTATTGTGCTGCTGTGCTTTCAAATACAGAATATATCAATAGCATGACAAAACAATAAAAAATATATATATCTGATGTAACTATCAGATTTTCCACCAAACACATGGAAGAGAATCCAAATAGGTCGTTTAAATACTTCTGAATAAAGAAACACACAATTTAACTTAATTTTTAATTTTCTGACTTCTCAGGTGATTGTGTCATAGTGGTTTCATAAAGACGTAGCTCAAATAGGCATTTAACTTGACTTTTGATGGAGTGTATAAAAATGATATCCTGATTATCTTAAGTTTAAAATTAAAGACTCATTATACTTTATGTGATTCTAATACAAATTCATTTATGAATAAATCCAAATAGAGACTGCTTGATTCTTCTGCATAAGTGATGTATTCCTTTATTTTATTTAAATCTCAGAGTAGTTGTTTATTTCCCCCAAAAGTATTTATTGATTCTCTCCTCTGTGCCTGCCACATTATGAAGTTTGCATTCTATTAATGGGAAACAAACTAAAATGTAATCACAAAGTCAATATCGGATAGTGATGAAGTCTCTGAAGAGACTACAAACTACAAGATGTGAAAAAGAATGGGGAATAGTGGCCACATTAGAGTGATTAATCAGGGAAGGCATATTCTGGAATGATACAAAGAAGCCAGCTATGGAAACTCAAGATCAGAAGCTAGAACACAAAGGTCAAAATGCAGGAAACAGAGTGTATCAGAGAAATGGAAAATAAGCAGATTGTGGGAGTTAAGATGATTTTGACTACAAGTAACAGAACACTCAACTCACTCAACATATTTAAACACACACATGTACATATACACACTAAGGAGCATGGATTATCATACTTAAGAAAGTAGAGCTAGACTTGGGTTATTGAGTTGTTCAATGACATTATGAAGAACTGGAGTCCTTTCAATATTTCATGCACCATATTCAGCCTGTCATCTTTGTCCTTTGGCTAGGTCCCCTCAGGGTCCCAAGATAAATTAATAGTTCTAGCTGGTCATCACATGCAGAACAGGGATGTTTGGCTGAAGAAAGATTATCTCTGCTTCTTTCTTTCTTTCTTTCTTAAGTGGGAGATCTTTTCAAAAAGCCTTCAGCAGACTTCCCCTGTGGCTCACTGGATAGAATCATAGCACATTTCAGGGCCTAAGAAAATTACTTTCCAGGAGTCTGGAATTACCATGATGAGTTTGCTTCAGTCAGAAATTTCCCCACTAAACTGTGTATATCCAGATAGTATTTTCACTGAGTACTGAGTATCAGAAGAAAGTTGGAGTTTCGCTAGCAAAGAAGAAAAGGCAGCCTGGGCCGGGGTTGCCAACCGTAAGGGTCTGCCTCAGCAAGTCAGTGTGGCTAGAATTATGTGAATGAAAGAATGAATGGTTCAAAATGACTTTGAAGAGGTAGACAGGAATCAGTTTATTTAGGGCCTTCTAGGTCCTGAGAAGGAGAATAAGTTTTACTTACTTTAAGTAAATTGGAAAGCCACTGAACAAAAATAACATGATCAGGTTTACAGTTTTACAATTTCCTCTGTAGATCAGCACTGTTTAATATAAATATAATGTAAACCACATAGATACATTTCTGTTTTTTAACAGCTATGTCAAAAACAGGTAAAAGGAAAGGGTAAAAATATTTTAATATGTTGTATTAAACCCATATCTCCAAATGTTATCATTTCAACATTTAATCAATATGCAAAATCTACAAAACATTTTATGTACTTTATTTGATATTAACTCTTCAAAATCTAGTGTTTCCTAGGCATATTTTAAGTGCTCAGTAGTGGCCAGTTTATTAGACAGTGCAAGAGTAGATACTTGTTTATGAAGAGGAAAGAGAGGAAGCAGGGAATACATTTTCCTACAACAGCTTCGGTGACCTGGAAGATTAACTTATTTAAATACTTCCCTTCACAACAGTGCTGGATACATTTTATTTTTAAACCTTTTTGACCACATTTTTAATTGTTACATAGGTAAGCTTGTTTGGTTTGTGTAGCCTTTGATTTTTAAAAACAAGGAAGACTGTGGTATTGTGTAGGCACAATCAGAGTTCTACAATGAAGTGGAAAAAGGAAAAATATATATAGCAATAAAAAGCTTCTATGGGATTTTTTTTTTCTGCATTCATCCATCTACCCACTTCCTGCTTGACCTCATGCCTGAGCAATCAGAATAGCCTCTTGAATAAATTCTCCTGAGTCTAGTGTTTGTTTCCTTCCTCTAACCTCTCCTGAGCATGACGGTTGATCTCCCCAAAATATCACATTGGTGTTACTCCTCTTACCAAAATAGAACAAAACTCACTACTTGTACAATAAAATTTAACTTTTTCACCAGGACTTCTAACATCTTACACTAGATCACTTTTCAACCATGGCTTTCATTGCTCCCTGTACTCCGCCTTCATTTGGTCCAAATCTAACTACTTGCCATTTCCTGCAGGTATGTTGAGATTTGCCACCTCCATACCCCATTCTGGGGTTCCTGCTTCCACTTGTCCTCCTTCAAGGCTCTGCTTAAAAATTATTTTCTTTTATTACTAATATAAGAAATACCATCTGCACCTTGGAAATCTTTGAGTTCTTCATTTAAACAACTTTTGCAAGTTTTAAAATGCTTAACCTATTCCAGAAACTCTGATAAGTTCTTTCCATGGGTTATCTCATTTTAAACTCTCAGCTGAAGGAGAGGAGTACTCATTATTCCTATCTGACAAAGGAGCAAACTGGTCTTCAAGAGGTTATTTGTCTAAGATCACATAATTAGTAAATGGCAGAAATCATAGCAAGCCTAATTGCCTTTATGTCCAAAATATTTATATCATTTTCATCCATACCACACAGTCAGTGGGCTTGGAGTAGAGGCCTATACACCATTTCCTTGCTGTGTTACCTTGGACAAGTTATTTCACATCTTTGGGTGTCAGAATAAGAAGATTCAAGTAAAAGTTCTTGGAGTCCTCTTCCTACTATAACATTCTATTAATCTATCAAAACACAGAGGAGAGAGAGCTTTCAAGAGTATTAACATTTAATTTTGGTATCCCCCAGTATGTTACTGGTTTGAGAAAACCGGCCCAAACCGGGGGACAAAGCCATGCATGCTGATCTTTCCAAATGTAGGAGAGATTAAATGTTTTAGGAGGGTATGATCTTACTTCTCAGAAATATAAAAATTGACACAGAAAGACAACATTTGCCAAAATGGAATGTTTTTAAAATCAGAAGTTCTCTCCAAGCTCAATCCCTCTAAGATTCAAGTTCTTTTTCCCCTCACTTTTGTCATGAATAATGTGAATAATAATAGTCTCTTAATAACACCTTTCTTCTGGAGGTCACTGTGTGTTAGTATTGGAAAAGCAACTTTTTCTATTTCTAAGAAATAAGACCTCACTAAAAAAGCTCCTTGGAGTTTTGGACATCCGATCAACCTTTCTTGTGCACATATTTTAAAAATATGTGGCTAAGTGGAGTGTGAAGGAGCCCAAAGCCTGGATTTAGAGCCTGAGAAAAAAGGTGCAAGGTAAAGCACATTCCTGCATTCTCTGAGCTCTCCACACTGAGAAATAGCTTGGGGTGTGCATCAAACTGAAACACAGATGCACACACTCCCTAGCAAATATAGCTGTTCTGATAGGTGGTTTGAGGGAAAGATCGACCTTAACATTTATCCTCAGTTAGGTTTTTGCAGTGAAAAGAAAAACATCCGACAGATAAATTATACCACGAGGGACCTAGAACAGTTCTGAAAGACCTGTTCCCCATCTCTGCACAAATCTTTACAGTCCTGGAGTAAAAGAATATAGGGCATAGGTAGCCCACCAGCTTGTTCTCTAAGTGAGAGATTGGAGGCTAATGGCTGTTAACCTGGGCAAAACAGACTTTTTGCTGGTCTCCCATTGTAGTAGGAATCAGATAATACACTCTTATGTGCATATGCAAACACACATTTTGCACACATCTCAAGACAAGCTGCTATGAGAGAAACATGTCTTTTTTGAGTATTATCTTGTGTGTGAAAGAAAGAAAAATTTGGATTTTAGTGTTAAAGAGTCTTCATAACTAGAACATTTCCCTTCTTTTTTATCATAAACTCTCATTTTCTATTTTAATCATTTTTGCTTTGTTTCTATCGACGAGGCAGAAAGAACATGGTAAGAAGCAGCTCATCTCCAGTAGAGAAGTCCACGCAGATACTGGTAGTGGGGTGTTCCTTTTCCACAAGAGTGCTCTCCTCTCACCATCAGGGAGCATGCTCTTGAAACTGGCTTATCATGCCTTCATGCGAAGATAAGAGGTCCAGGGGTCTGGTTTTATTAGAAGTGGTGTGAACTGAGCAGCAAATGTCTTCTTATATCTCCCTTTCCTACCCTGACACATGTACCCACGAACACACATGTGCATATGTGCAAGCACACAAATCCTTTTCATTCTGGCCCTTTCATTTACTCTACAAATGTAACTGAGTTTACTCTCTGCCAGGGACTTTTCTGGAAGTTGGAATACTAGGAAGAATAAAAATAATGATGGTCTTTTCTCTCGTGGGAACTTAACGTTTTCGTATGGGAGGCAGATCTTCGTCAAATGGCTACTCCAATATCTGTGAGTACAAATTTCAATAAAGATTTTGAAGGCAAACCTGAGAGTGCTATCAATGTGACGAGAACTACGGCAACCTCCAAGAAGAGATGGTCTCATCAATAAATTCTGGATAAATAAGGAGGAGGGATAACTAAAATTTATCACCAAGAAGTTCTCCCCATGCAAGGCATCCAGCTCCATGCTAAAACTTCAACCTGGGTGTGGTTTGCAGTTTCTCTCTTGCTAGGTACAGCTCTTGCTGGCTACAGTCCATTTTCCACAGTGCTCTCTTGGAATTTCTTACATGTGGAGAGACAGGCTGATAATCCTGACTGAATTTCCAAAGTTACTGTTTTGTGCTGTTTTGGGATACATGAAAGTTCTGATTGAGACTTACAAGACCTTGGGCAAACAAGGATGGCTGACTATTAGAGGGAGGAAATTTTGATGCAGCTGCCTGTGTAGATACCCACACCCTTTCTACGCATTATATAACCGGATGTCATGCCCCATTCCAGTCTTGTGGACTTTTCATAACCAGTCTTTTTATGTGTTGTGTGTAAAGTTTGAAATAAAGCTGCCTTTGACTACCATGCCATAGAAATGATGGTTTTGATTCCAGGTGTGTCAGGTAATAGAAAATTTCGGACTTGCATTTTTTCTTTACAATCAGTTTATATCCCTTCAGTGACATTTTCATTACCTTTGTGTGTCTGTTTGTAGATTTTTTTTCTCTGCATAGGTAGACGGATGTTATTTGCTATGCACTCCATGTTTATTTTAAGAAATTGGATCATTAAATCCACAACTCATGTTTAAGCAAATGACCTTCAAGTATAAAATGAGGTGAGGGCTGTTATTTTTAAGAAGAAAGGAAAGCTTTGTGAAAGACCATGGTGAGTGAATTTTGCTGTATCTGCTTCTGTTTTCTCCATTGTTCACAAGAAAACCGCTTGTCTGATCTCCAAAGTAATGGTTGTTTTATGCTCTAAAAGAGCTCAAGCCCCCAAATAATGAGGCTGATGTAACACTGGGAATAGTCAAAGGGGATAATTCCCTGATGTAAGAAAACACAGTTTGCTTTGTATGTTCTTTAAGAGTTGAACACTGCAGTGATCCTGGAGGTATTTGCTGCACTGCTGAGGTAAGCACAATGCTTTAAAATGGTCTGTGACACCCACAGCAAGATTAGTAATTAGCCAGAAATGTAAATGGTAGGTCAGCAAATCTCTTTATCATATTCAGAGTCATTTTAATTGTCAGGAGTTTGTTTGCTTTTTTCACATTCTTAAGTATGATGTAAGGTTTCTACGGCTGGAAAAAACACCTTATTTCCTCACTTATATGGAGTTTGTAGTGTTGTCTGAGCTTTGGATTTTGTTTTCTATTAAACTTTTATGTCTCTATAGATTGTCTTAATCAATAAAATCCTCATCTTGCAACTACCGGGAAGGCCTAGTGGTACTGCTACTGAATCTTGTGGATATGTTCAGTAAGTAATAACCTCTGTGTCAACTGGGGCCTGAAATAGGATGGCCCAGATGACCACACACACATACAGGCACACACTATGATTATGTATAATACAGCAATAATATTTGATATGATTTGGCTCTGTGTCCCCACCAAAATCTCATTTCAGCTGTAATCCCTACATGTTGAGGAAGGGACCTGGTGGGAGGTGATTGGATCATGGGGAGGTTCCCCCATGCTGTTCTCCTGATAACGAATGAGTTCTCATGAGATCTCATGGGTTTATAAGGGACGCTTCCCCCTTTGCCCTTACTCTTTCGCCTGCCACCACGTAAGATGTGCCTGCTTCCGCTTATGCCATGATTATAAGTTTCCTGAGGCCTACCCAGCCAGGTGGAACTGTGAGCCAATTAAATCTCTTTTCTTTATAAATCACCCAGTCTTGGGCAGTTCTTTATAGTGGTGTGAAAATGGACTAATACAATGATTGTTATTTCACTTGAATAGTATACATGTATAGTAGTTTCAGAATTAACTAATATTCCCATAGAAAACAATTTTATCAACTAGAACAGTACTTGTGCAGTTTCTTTGGACTTTAGTTTCACAGAGTTCACTCATTTCCAAAGTTACTTAGTCAGCACCCTTCCCTTCTGCCCCCTTTAGTGAGGTTACTTCATATTTTGTAATATAGTTAGAAGATTTTGTAGCATTCTGCATGCAATCCTGAAATCTCTGAAACTTCTAAATGATTTTTTTAGAATTTCCAAACACTAAAGTCCACTCTTGGTGTCATGAAGTCTCATGAGTTTTGTCAAAAGCATTGTGTCATGTATCCACCATTAAAGGATGGCAGAGAATACTTCCACTACCCTAAAATGTCCCCTGTGTGGACCCCTAGCAAACACTGACCTGCTTACTGCCTCTATGGTTTTGCTTTTATCAGAATGCCATATAAAAAGAACATATAATATGTAGCCTTTGCAGACTGGCTTCTTTCATTTGGCATTATCCATTTAAGATCTATCCATGTCTTTGCTTGGTTTGATAGCTAACTTCTTTTATTGCTGAATAGTATTCCATTGTATGCATGTACTAAAATTTGCTTGTTTATTCACGTCTTTGTTGCTTCCAGTTTTTGACAGTTATAAACAAAGCTATTATAAACATTTGCATTCAGATCTTGTGTAGGCACAAGTTTTCAAATTAGTTGGGTAAATACCTACCAATATGATTGCTAGATTATACGGCAAAACCATGTTCAGTTTTGTAAGACGTCACCAAACTGCCTCTCAAAATGGTGCCTTGGGTCCACTTGGTGAGAATAAAATCTCCACTTTCATTCCCATCAACAATGAACGAGAATTTCTTTTGCTCCACATCTTTGACAGCAATTGATAATTAGCCATTCTAGTAGTGAGTATGGTATCTCATTTTGTTTTAATTTCCTTAATGATGTATGATGTGAAGCATATGTTCATATGCTATTTGTCAACCATATACTTCTTTTGTTTTTTTAAATTGTGTTGCTTGTTTTCTTATTGTGAGTGTCTTTTTAGTGTTATTTATGGTGAAATGGGAAGCATACATAAAATGTTGCTGCCACATATTGAAGTGCAACATTCGTCTTAAGGAAAATAACTTGTGGAATTGAGTTGCAAGCTGAACTAACTGTTTTTTTTTTTCCGAGAACATCGGCTTTACTTGGGGAAAAATACACTGATGAAAAAATTGGCACGTTTGGCTATTATTTTCTCAAAAATTAACAAAGAGGAACTATAACTTCAAAAAATGAATTTTTTCCCCAATAATGACATTTGGATATTCAAGTGAAAATTCAAGTGACAGTCAAGTGAAAATTAAAATTTTGCAAAACTTTATCTGCCACAGTTGGATTGAAAACCCACTTCTTAAACACTTTTGCTGATGACATTGACAGTGATCTTAACAAGCATAATTATAATATAAGGTGTCAACATTCAGAATTGCTGCTTAATTCAATGAACCAAAATGTTCCAAATGATGAATACATGTTCTTGCAAAATCATGTATGAGTAAAAGGTTTACTAAAACACAAAGTAGATTAGTGGGTTTTAATGTAATTAGTTTTAGAAAAGTTCATGAATATGGCTTCGGACTTCACATTGCAACTAATCTTTGAAACAACTACTACTTTTCAAATTCTGGCATAGTGTCAAAGAAAACTATCTACAATTATCTTTAAATGTTACCAAGACTACAAATCTTTGTGAGGCTGGATTTTCTTCACATATACTTCCCCCAAAGCAATGTATAGCAACAGATTGAATGCATCTATTAAAAATATTTTAATGGTAATAGGCAATGGTTTAATTTTTAAATCGATAAATATTCATAAAAATTCTGTTTCCTTTTTTGTTGTTGTTGTTATGGTTGTTGAGATGGCATCTCACTCTGTTGCCCAGGCTGGAATACAATGGTGTGATCTCAACTCAGTGCAACCTCCGCCTCCCGGGTTCAACCTATTCTCCTGCCTCAGCCTCCCAAGTAGCTGGGACTACAGGTGCGTATCACCATGCCCAGCTAATTTTTGTATTTTTAGCAGAGATGGGGTTTCACCTTGTTGGCCAGGATGGTTTCGATCTCTTGACCTCATGATCTGCCTGCCTCGGCCTCCCAAAGTGCTGGGATTACAGGTGTGAGCCACTATGCCTGGCCCTTGATTTCCTTTTTTAAAACCATTCAATCCTTTTACTTATTTATTTAAATTTTCTTTTAGAGAAAATCTGCTTACATGGACCTTTTATTGCTGGATTTTCATTTAACAATTTTATTTTGTTTTTATTTATTTAATTCTCAGTTTTAACTTCATATGACAGATACAATGCACATGAACAAAAACCTGTTAGAGTCATCAAGAATTTTTAATCGTGTAAAGAAGGCTTGAGATGAAACAGTTTGGGAACATTATTCTGAGTTCTTCTTCAGCATTGTTTCATATATTTATTTTCATTCAATTCAAAATATTTTCTAATTTTCTTTCTGATTTTTCATCCTACTTATTTAGAAGTATGCAGCTTAGCTTCCAAATATCCAAGGTTTTTTTTTTTTTTTTTTTTTCCAGGTATCTTTCTGGTTTTGATTTCTAATTTAATATCATTGTGGTCAGAAAACATACTCTGGTTTCAATCCTTTCAAATTTATTGAGACATATTTTATGGCTTTCCATATGGTCTACCTTGGTGAATTTTCCATGTACTCTTGTAAGAGGTATACTTGCAATTTCATGTATAAAGTCCTATAAAAGTCTTCTTGATTGATTCTTTTGTTATTATTTAATGTTCTTCTGTATTTCTGGTAATATTCCTCACTCTGATGTCTACTTCTCCTAAAATTATAAAGCTAATTAGCCAGGTCTTGGGTTTTTTTTGGGGTACAGAATGAGAATCTTTGCCTTTTAACAGAGTGTGTAATGTATTTATTTAAATAATTGTTGCTAAGATTTTGTTTATTTACTTTATCTCTTGTGTTCAGTGTTCTCTTTTTAATTTATTTTTCTCTCTTTTGGGATTGCTTGCTTGTTTTTGGTATTCCCTTTATTGCCTTATCAGTGAATATATCTTTGTATGTTGTTTATTTTGCTTTGTTTTGTTTATAGTGGTTATTGTAGGCTGTGCTGTCCAATGCAGTAGCCACTAGCCCTATTAGTTCCTTAGTTCAATTCTTTAGTTACACAGGACGTATTTCAAGTGCTTGTTAGCCTAGTGTGACTAAGGACTACCGTGTTGGTTGGTTATGTAGAGAACATGTTCGTCATTGCAGAAAGATCTCTTAGATAGCTCTGCTCTATGGCTCACGATATGTGTCTTCAGATTTAACACAGTCTACATTCAGATAACAATATCATCTTCAATTAAGAACCTTAAGAGAATATTCATCTATTTTTCCACTCCTGTCCTTTGTGTTCTTGTCATACATTTGATTTCTGCGTATGTTTAAATCCCCATAATACTATATTATTTTGACTTTAAATAGTCGAATGTCTTTTTAAAAAATTAACAAATAAGAAAAAAGTATTTTATATTTAGTCTACATATTTACTTTATGTAGTACTCTTCAATTTTTTGTATAAATTTGAGTTTTATCTATAATTGGTTTCCTGAGCCTGAAAACTGTCCTTTAACAATTCTTTTAGTTTATGTCTATTAATTACAAATAATATTAGCTTTAATTTGTTTAAAAAATATGAGGACATTCTTATCTTTGTTAGCCAGTATATAACGTGTTGTTTTCCTATAGCCACTTTTTACGTTTCTTTCTTTGTTATTTGCTTTTTGCCATTTGATTATAGTGTGCCTTGGTTTGGTTATATATATATACACACACATAGTGTTGTTTGCTTTGGTCATATATTGCTTTAGGTTAATTGATCTTCTTTGATCTGAGATTTACTGCTTTAATCAAATTTGAATTTTTGGTCAGGCATGAAGGCTCACACCTGTAATCCCAGTACTTTGGGAGGCTGAGGTGGGCAGATTACTTGAGGTCAGGAGTTCAAGACCAGCCTGGCCAACACGGTGAACCTCGTCTCTACCAAAAATATAAAAATTAGCCAAGCTTGGTGGCGCGTGCCTGTAATCCCAGCTACTCAGGAGACTGATGCAGAAGAATCAGTTGAACCTGGGAGGTGGAGGTTGCAGTGAGCTAAGTTTGTGCCACTGCACTCCAGCCTGGGCGACAGAGCAAGAACGCATCTCAATTTTTAAAAAATGGAATTTTTGCCATTTTTTTCTTTAAGTATCTTTCCCTCCACTTCTCTGCTTGTGAGACTGTATGATAGACTTGATATTATCCATTGGATCACTTATGCTCTATTCATCTCTTCTCTCTTTCTTCTCTGAACTTCAGTTTGGACTGTTTCTACTTCCGTGTTTACAAATTCCTTGATCTTAACTTCTTCGGTGTCTAATCTGTTTTTATGTACACACAGTGATTTTTCTAAATTTTAAATATTTATTTCAGTTCCAGAGGTTTTTTTTTATAATTTCCATGTCTCTTTATTATATTCATGTTTTCATTTAGCACTTAAACCTATTTATAATACCGATTTTCAAGTTTTTGCTTGTTAATTTCAATTTCTCTGTCATATTTTGATGTATTTCTATTAGGTAAATTTTCTGCTGTTTGTGGGTCATATTTTCCTGTTTCTTCACATGCCTAGAAATGTTTGATCAGATGCTAGACACAATGATTTTTGTGTTGTCCAGTGTGTGAATTCTGTTTTCTTTCTTTAAACAGGATTGAATTTTATTTGAGTAGGCAGTTAAGTCACATGGGCTATTAGCTGCTTTATCCTTTCATGCTTATTTTAAAGGTTCGTTCAGGTGTGTCTAACATGGCTTTCCTTTAGAGCTAGTTTAGTTTACTCCTGAGGTCCTGTCCTCCTATCAAATGCCTTTGATGTTCTAGAAAGTGTCTACATTCCTGTTGGTGAGAACACAAACCTTTTCCAGCACTGTGCCACTTTTAGAAATGGCTGAGCTCGCCGGGCGCGGTGGCTCAAGCCTGTAATCCCAGCACTTTGGGAGGCCGAGACGGGCGGATCACAAGGTCAAGAGATCGAGACCATCCTAGCGAACACGGTGAAACCCCGTCTCTACTAAAAAATACAAAAAATTAGCCGGGCGAGGTGGCGGGCGCCTGTAGTCCCAGCTACTCGGGAGGCTGAGGCAGGAGAATGGCGTAAACCTGGGAGACGGAGCTTGCAGTGAGCTGAGATCCGGCCACTGCACTCCAGCCTGGGCAACAGAGCGAGATTCCGTCTCAAAAAAAAAAAAAAGAAAAAAAAAAAAGAAATGGCTGAGCTCCCCAACAGTTTCTGTCTCCAATAGATGTCCTTTCCCAGGACTCATGGTTTTTCACCCTGTGTATGGCATGTAAACCTGGCATTCAAGTAAACACTGAAGGAACCCTTATGTAGATATCTAGAGCTCTATCTTTGCATAGTTACCTCCTATCTGGTACTCTGCTTAACAAATTCCCATGACTTCAGCCTCTCTGACCACCAATCTGCTTCTTAGTTCAATGAGACCAACATGATCTGCTTTGATTGCTCCTTCCTGTGCCAGGATCTAGTAAATGCCTCCAGGCAAAAAGTTGGGGTGATAGAAAGGCTTACATTCTGGGTTTCACTTCTCCTAAACATTATATTCTTGTGCTGACAGCTTTTCAATGTCTTAAAATTGTTGTCTCATAGTTTAGTCCGGTTTTGTAGCTGCTTGCAGCAGGAGGGCTAGTAGGTACCAGTTACACATTACAGTTGGAATCAGAAGTCAACATTTAGTTTTGACCCTATAGAAAATAAGAAACAATTGAATGTTTTTGAGCAAAAGGATGACATGGTAAATACTGTATTTGAGAATAATCAGTACTGAGAAAGACAGATTATATGGTAGACGAACTAAGACCAGAAAAACCATCCAGGGAGTAGTAAGCCAAACATTGAATGAACAGAGCCTAAGCTGGGCTAGTGGTGATGCAATGAACATGCAGCTACTGTGAGGGGAAACTTTGTCTCTAGGCTTATTGTTCAGCAAAAATTGGACTGGGAAGGTATGCCTATTAAATCATTCCTGGAAGGACACTTGAAGAAAGGAAAAGTACTAATAAATAGTAACTTTTACTGAATGCCTACATATTCTTAATGTTTTCATATTTCATTTTATTTATTCCTCAGTATAACCCTGTGGATGTTATTATCCTCAATTTACAGGTGAAGAGACTGAGGCTCAAAGAGGTGAAGTCACTGAGCTAAGTAAAATCAGTTGGAAATGATAGATTCAGCCTTCAATTTCAAATCTGGTTATCTGCAGACCTTAAGCTCTTTGCTTAATCATGCTTCCTCTGTAGAGTGGAGCAGATGTAACTCTTAGAAGCCATATTTATATCAATGGAAAAATATTAGCAACATGAAAAATAGAATTTACAAAAACCTAAAATGCTCTACCCAAGTAGAACTAGAATTAGAAGTTACAAAGCCCTGAAATCTCTGACAAATCTCCACCAAAGTGGAATTTGGAGGTGACTTTTTGCCACCTATATGACAGACTGGCTGTTTATAAATATTTTAGCTTAACTCCAACTACCAGATAATTTCCTATTGCTGATGGCACATTCCTAGGTGAAGTGTCTAAGGTTTATTCATTCAATGCCCTAATTAATTGTTTGTATTTGTTTACTAAGAGTCTTAGTGCATCAGAAACATCTTATGTTTTGCTTTAAAACCCTCTGAATAACTTTGGGAAGAAAAGAGACAATGTAGGCATGACTTGCTACTTTCCGAGATTCAGCAACAACTTCTTGATGTGTTTTTATGTTCCTTACAAGAACTTCCGCCATCAATGAAATGGATAGGCTGGGGATAAAGAGACCATATGGGCATTCTCTGTGAAGTATTTGGTTATTATTAGACATAAACCAGTGGCATTCATAACATAGATCCTGCTATTTTAACACTGGACAGGTAATTGGATGATCCTCACGAGAGTGGGTTAGTAACAGTAAGTATAGAGAGACTTCTCTTTGACGAAGGGCCCTCCGCAATTCCTTTCTCTCTCTGCTCTACTATTCCCTTTCCTGATTTCTATACCACTTGTATTCCTAGGCCAGAAAAAATATTCTCATCCCAACAATGAGCTACCAGTAAGTTATTTTAACAGCAGGATATCTGCAAATGAAAAGGTCCTGAGAGAAAGTGTGTATGTGTGTAAGTCTGTCTGAGAATTACTACGTGTTGTCTAATCTAATAACTGTCCAATATGTTCTGTCTGAAAGTGTTAATCTATTTGGAAAATACTAGATAACAATGCAAGTAAGTGGTAATGATATTACGGAATCTGCACTACAAATACAGTAGAAAGATCTTCAGAGCTTTAGGTAGTCACAGCAGAGGTTGAATAAGGCTCCTGGTCTTTTTGTTTCCTATCTATGGTTTGCTGTAATATTTCAGAGCAAGATGAACAAATACTTCAGAAAATGGCCTCTGACCCACTGGGCTCCTCACCCTCTTGCAGAAGCCCTGCCAGGAATTGGTTTCAGCAGCAAATGCCAGAAGATGGATCAAGCTCATCCCTTTCACCCCACTTAGCTGAGCTACAGATGTTATTCATATTCATCACAGTGTCCAGCTCTTTGACAAAAGTACAGAGTTCCTTGGCTCAATAAAAATCATATGTCATCGAGTTTCCTGGGTTAAGTGCATGCTACTTAGAAAAGCATTTCCCTTTGTCTATTTGTTTGATGAGATGTTTGGAGACCTCCAACATCTGCATATCTGTTGCAGCCTCCACGGTTGCCAAATGCCCTCTTGCCTCTACTTCATTCTCCAAGGTGCTCACTCGCTCTGTTCAGCTCTACACTTTGTTATCTTTTGGCCATTCTCAATGTTTCCCTGAACCCAGTGAAATGTAGATATTCTCTACCCAAAGTGCAGAATGCTGGGAGCAGAAGGAGGAGGCAGTGTAGCTTCACACGATTTTATTATTTCCTGCCCTTGGTCTCAATTCCAAAAGCTGAAGATTATTTCCAAATGTGCCCTGCAGCCAATCCCATCATTACACGGATATTAGGTCCTACAACCCAGCATTGTGGCTTAGGCATCTCTGTGCCTCATGAGACCGTGTGTGGGTTAAGTTTTGACATTGAAAAAAAAAAATAACAACCTTGTAGAACTGATTGAAAACATATACAGTGTGGCAGGGCATGCATGTGGATCTCAGGCTGTGGCTTCATCAATCTGAACAGAAAACATGAGCATCTGGTGCTACCAAAAAAAATCACTTAAAAATAGACACCTTTAAAAATTCTTCACTCTATCCATCTCTATCCACACAAATTAGTTTGGAGGAACATTATAGTTTACAGGTTAAAATTCTTCTTTGGAAAACTATTTGTTTTTAATATGCAATGGAACCTCACTCTAATCTCAGAAGTTTGCAGTGAAACCAAAGGCATCATTGAATAATGTCCTGGCTTATATTACTCCAAGAAAATCCAATTGCTAGGTGAAAAGAGTGGAGGTAAAGACATTTCTAAGATCGTGTTACTATTTTTCCCTGTTATTTTAGAGATTAAAGCAACATAAACATACACAGTGAGAGGTCTGAGTGAAAGTGATGGGTAGAGTAAGATCATGCCTGAAAGTTTTTCTTAGTATAAATTTAAAAAGTGCTACTCTAAGTTTATCAGATGTACCATTTTGTTTCATGACTCTGTCCTGTTGCCAGAGCGATTCCCATTCTCTCCACTTTGTTTTCATGCTGCTCTCTTGATCACCACACACATGAACGCACAAGCACATACACAGAAACATGCATGCACACATATGCACATGAGTACACATACACACACACATGCATGGGTACACATGCACACACAGGCATATGAACACATGCACACACACTCTTTTCTTCTTTACTTGATGTTATCATCCCTGAGGAACTTTCTCTGATTCTCAGAGGATGGTCTTAGATGCCCTTATTTTATGCTTCATTAACAGTCTGTTCACATCTCTCTCATAGCATTTACCTCATCGTACTGCCTACACCTCTCTGCTCTCCATATATCAAAAGTTTTGTGAAGCCAGGGACCACATTTCACTGTGTTATCAACTTCTAGGTTAGCTCCTAACACACAGTAGTTTCTCAGTTCACGCTGAACTGAATGAACTGTATCTCTATAACCATCCTAAAAAGGATTTCTCTGGGAATACTTTCAAGAGCACTAAAGAAAAGAGGGTCAAGACTTGGGAACTATCTAGGTCAATTATTTGTATGTAGTCAGACCAGTGGTTACGAGCCAGGCTCTGAAATCAGCAGACCTGTTTTCACCTTTTCACAGTGTTGAACAAGTTACGTAACCTCTCTAAAGCCTAATTTTCTCTTTTATGAAAAAGAAATAATGATGTTCCCTACTACATGAATTGTTGTAAGTCTAAAATGAAATAATCATATGAACTACAGTAGCAGTCAATGATATAATAGCTGAGATGGTGATAGTAGAGATTGCTTTTATATTAGAGATGATGTTTTACTCCATCACCAAGATACGTAAATCCTACAAAGTGGAGATTATTATCTTTTTTTCATCCTTTGCCATTAGAGACAGTCCCTAGGAAGTTTCTGATATATAGCAGGCACTCAATCAATTATTTGTTGAATAAATATGTAAATATGGGGTTTTCTCCCAGGAATGGCACTAGATTATACAGCTTCACGCACACTCTATGGCTCTTCTGAACATTTGCTAGACAGCTGGCTGCATATTTACCATAGACTGTACAGCAATCAAACCTGATGATTTAACTACCTAAAATTTTAGCTTATTGACCTAATTAGTCGAGTATATCAGTACTCAAGAAGAATGAAATGGAGAATTTAGAAGATTAATAAAAGAGGACTGAAGACATATTCTTTCTTGAAAATCTATCAGACCTGGAAGGAAAACCATGTGTGGAAGTGACCCAGAGGAAGCTGAGGAATACACGGAATGACCTGCAGAGGCCCCTTTCAGCACTAATGATCCATGAAGGAGATTTACAGACCCACACGAATTGACCCCAACCAAGCCTTGGCTTGCTGCTTTTCTACCACGTTGGCCGGTGTTCTCACTTCACTCACTACAGCAGCTCCTTCCAACGCTGCCCTGCCCTCAGTCTCTGCTGCTGGAAATGACCACTGGCCCATGGCCCAGAGGGTGTGGCTGGCACCGTGGAAGTGGGGTTTGCCTGACTTCTTCATAATGGCAGCAGCTGGGCAATACACACAACCTGAGCAGAGCTGAGTTTGTTTTATGGACAGGGCTCCCATGTGAAATTTGACTTTCCCTCTTTGCTGACTTGGCCAGGTTAGCAGTGCTCACCGCTGGATCACAGGAAGCGCATATTTGCTACAAAGTCTCTTTGGAGACCCACATGGCTCTCAGATGAGCAATAATCCAGATTTCTTATTTTATTTTTTTTTCTTTTCCATGGGAATAAGAGTGCTTCTCTGCCAAGGAACATATTTTAGGCTTTTCTTTTGGCTGCTCCTGCGGGGAAGCTCAAGAGCCTGTGTGTGATTTTTTTTTTTTTTTTTTTTCTGTGCATCAAGGAGAATCTGGAGCCTTTTGTGAAAAAGAAGGGAAAATATGCTTCATGCACCCAATTGACCTGTCTCATCCAGTGAAAGAAGTTTTTCTGACAAAGTTGAATTCATTATTTCTTGATAGGGGTGGTAGGACATGTGAGAAGAAAGTAATGGGTTATTTGAATCATTCTAGCCACACCTCTTAATAAAAAAATAAATTATGGTGTGCAAATATTTTGTAGCTCACAGCATCTATTGGCAGCTACTTGCTATTTTTCTTTTTGAATAAAAGGGAAAACAAAAAGTGACAGAATCCTGGGGGGTGGTATTATTTTAGTTCTGATGATTAACAAAGCCTGGACAGTCTTCATCGTTTCAGGACAAGGGCCCGGTGATTGTGGAGACATCAAGAATCCTTCTCACAGCTTTTTGCCAGTGACAAAGAAGAAAATATGGAGGGTGCTGACTTAAACAGTTCCTGTATGGAAACTACTTTTTAATGAAAGAATTTGGGGGTGTTGTTGGTTGTTAATTAGTACATGGAGTGAGGGAGAGCACTGATACCTTCAGAGGCCAAAAGCCAGACCTAGCTTCAGAGGAAAAGAAAAAGAAAAAGAAAAAGAAAAAGAGTGGCCAAAAAGTGAGTTAATCAAAAGCCTGGGCCTAGCAGCTTGTCCAGAAATAAGAATAAGAGAAAGGAAAGGGAAAAGTGGTAATAAGGTAAAAAATCAAGGAACATTTTTGAAAAATCATGGTTAATAAGAGCAAAATTAATGATGTCAGTTTAAGAGAAATGTGAATGAAACATAGAAAAGAGGCTAAAAAATGTGGAAGACTAACAAGAAGCAAAATTGAAGTACTGTCAGAGGTGCTTGCGTGGTTTAAACACACACGTTACTTACAATAAACAAGATTTGTCAACTCTCAAATAAAGAAACAAAATAGGGCCTTTTGGTGTTTGTTAAAATACATTTCAAATTGCCTCCCCCAGGCTGAGCTCCTCTCTCTTTCTGCCCAGGTTTCAGAGAGGCAGGGCTTGCTTTTCCTGGTCTTTGTTTCCCTTCTAATCAGGTACTTCCACCTTGGTCTCCAGCTTCTAGGTAACTTTTATTTTCTAATTTGCAACTTCTTTTTTATGGCCCCCCACTTACGGGGCTACCAGCCTATATGTGCAAATATGATCACATATATATTAAGCTCTGATTCTCCTCCAAACCTTCCACATGTCTTCACAGGTCTCCTGGTGGTGTCCTGGAAAGATGGTCCAATACGATGTCTCTCTGCCAGCATCCCTATCTTTTTATTCTTTTCCTGCACACATGTTTGTGTGCCAAATGGATACTCAGTACCAAAGCCTCTTATGAAACTGCCTCTATTTTCCCATAGAACTGATGTTTATGGCTTTTTTGAACAAACATAGAAATTGACCTTCCTGGCCTTAAAAGTTGAAATTTATGTTTGTCTTATCTGAGTCCCTTTCTCAGAAAGACCCTCAGTTCTCCCAGACAGTATCAAGGAACTGACACTCCCTCCTCTTCCTTACTTGTCCCTAATTCCGGTTTCCCTAACTGACCACCTGCTTTCTGTTGGCCACCTTTCCTTCTTCACCCTTTCTAATTCCTGTTTTCCCACACATAGTTACATTCCTTCCCTGCTATATAAACTCTCAATTTTAGTGAGTTAGAGATACAGATTTGAGACTGATCTCTCATCTCCTTGGCTGCAGCACCCCAATAAAGCCTTCTTCCCTGGCAATACTCATAGTCTCAGTGATTGGCTTTCTGTGGGGTGAGGAAGAAGCCCTAGACCAAACCCCTGGTGTTTCAGTAATACCTGGACTCCCTTCTGTGGATTCTCCTAGAGGGCAGGGCAGCCTTTCCTCGTACAACTCCATGTTCCCATCTTTGCTGACCCTGCAGCCAGAGGAACTGATGTGAATAGAATAGGATGGAAAACATCACAGGGATAAAGAAGAACCACTCGTTGAGTATGTGAGAATAACATTGAGGGGGTTGGAAGACAGGGACAGCATTGGAATGAAGTAGTCAACATTTGCCTTTGAGTCAAGCCTGCTATAGCCATGTCCGTCCATGCTTCCTTCCTTTCGTTTTCCTCCTTTTTTTCAAAAACCTTCTTCTGAACAGCAGTGACCTTTCCAATGTGTTTGGAGGAAGCAAAAGAAAGAAAGGCGAAGGGAAATGGATGGGATTGCTCTCCACATCTCCCACCCCAGATCTCCTTCTAACCTATTAGGGTTCACCTAATGCAGGCATCAAGTTAAAGTCTGTTTGTGTTCTCACCTAAACTTGCCTTGGAAAGGTATTTCCAGCAGCACACATGTACATCATTTCTCTGGATATTTAATTATAACTTACAGTTTCCTAATTGCATCTTAGAATGAGAGTTAATTCATGAATCCAAAACAAAAACAAATCCCCAAAAATCTATTTATCACAAGCAGCAGCAGCTTTCTGGTAAGGGAGAGGAGAAAATAGAGTCAGTTTAATGTGGGCATATGTTCGGGATCGTTGTCATTTTATCCATTCAATTACACATGCCATTAATCTTTTAGGACATCTACTCTGTGGAAGGTGCTATATGGCTACTGTGGAGAAAAATACAAGATATTAATTCTCATGAAAGTTTATTTTCTAATAGAGGTAATTAAATATGTGTACAAACATACAATAACTATAAACAAGTGGTGGTTACCTGATATATTATACTTGAAGACACTCTCTAACCTATAGTTCTATAAATACAAAAGGAAATATTCCTATTTATTAATTGAAGTTTAAGCATTACAAATTATGTGCTGAAAAGAAAGTTATCGTTTCTGACTATTATGATTAGGAAAAATACTGAGGACAAAATGATATGTGAGTAGAGCTTTGAGTTACATATAGGATAAATATGGGTAGGATTTTATCGGCAGAAGATGTTAAGAAGCCATCTCAGAAAAAAAGTTCAGTAGTAAGACACTGAATATGTCTGTTGGGGGAGGTTTAATGTACATGTAAGATACAGTGAGTTTGGAAAGAAATGAAATATTTTCAGAAACATCTCAAAGCAAGGATTGACTGGATATTTTAATGGACTTCTTGGAACAAGTGCAATAGAAGGAGTCAAGGAGAACTCCAGTCGTTTTATTCTAGAAACTATGTAACCATTAGGAAGTCTGGGGATGTCAAAGGGAGAGCAGGCTCAGGGGAGAAACATGAACTAGATCCCAGACATAGAGAGTTGGAGAGGTTAGGGTGGGGCAGTAATATTCAGGAGACAATGATAATTTGGGAGAGATGTCAATACAATGTTAAGGCTGTTGATATAAAACAGGAAGTCACTTATGTTATGGACTTATTTAAAACCATAAGATGAAGAATTCTGATAAAATACATGTAAAATAGTTGTGAAGTATAAAAGGATAAATCCTAGGGAAAGACTCCCAGTTAGAGAATGCAAGGAGGACAAACAGCTAGTAGAGGAGAGAGTAAAAAAAAAAAAAAAGGAACCATGCCTGGAACATAGTAAGCATTTCATTTGTGTTTGTTAAACACACACACACACACACACACACACACACACATACACAAAACAAGGACTTGTTGAATAAATGAAAGAATGAATGCAGCCTGGTAGACCTGGGTTCAAATCCCAGCACTGTGTTTTGTATATGCTATGTGACCTAAACCCTTGATACTACAGCATAGCCTGCAGCCCAGCAACTGCCCTGGGAGCAGAATCTCAGGCCTCAGCCCAGATCTCCTGAATCAGGATCTGCATTCCAGCAGGATTCCGGGCAAGAGGTGGGCACATTGAAGGTGGAGATGACAGCCCTCATGCCCAATGCTGTGGGAGAGGAAGTCCCTCACTTCCTGTGTCTGTGCTATAGGAGAGGAAGTTAGGCCCATAAAAAAAAAAAAAAAAAGAGTTTGGAAAGGGAAGGGAGACAAGAATCGTGCAATGCCCAGAAGTCAAAGGAGGAGCCATTTTCAGAAAGGTAGATAGTTTGCAGTGCCAAATACTATAAAGAATAAAAACCGGATATGGTCTGAGAAAACAACGGACGTTCACTGATTTCTTTGAGTGAACAGCTGCAAGCAAATGGTGGAGAGGAAGAAACTACAGTGAGTTTACCAATGAGTATGGAAGTGTAGCAGCATGTTCTGTTAGAAGTTTCATAACTCAAAGAAGGACAAAGAAGAGTGTTCATTTTGAGGGGGCAACAAATCTCAGAAAAGATTTTCTCAGGACTCACAAGCCTTAGGTGGAGGGGAATCTTTTCTTAGGAAGTGAGAATTCAAGTTGCTACAGAATTTAAAGGGAATTGCCTATAAAGAAAAATCAGAGAAAGACAAGTGTGAATGGAAATACAATTAGCTATGGAGATACCACCTTTAGGAAAGAAGAGTGACTCACTTTTCTCTACCATAAGTGGAAAAAAAAAAAAGGAATGGTTGGCTAGTGGGTAGATATGCAAAGGCAAAGTCCAGAGAGAAGAAAGATGATGAAGGAGCTCTATAAAGAGAAGGCGAGATCACTAGATAAGAATAGCAAAAGAAGTTGCAGAATGATGACGTGAGTGCCGCAGAGTGAAGTAAGGCACAGTGAAATAAGTCACCTAAATTTGCATCCTATAGTGAGAAATGTTCATAGTTTATTCCATTCTGATGCCAGAATTTTGACCCATGGAGGTCTATCCCAATACTATTCTCTATTTAGAATAGTATTGAAAATATTCTTTCAACTGCAACATTTTGAAAGTGGTAAAAAGAGTGACTAAAAATAATTGAGTATAACTTATTAGAGAGTTAACCTCAGGTTAATTAAGTACAATAAGGATACATGTTAGGATCCTGCTATTAATTTTTAGCTAGTCCTCATAGTATTTGGTAAAGATTCTAAATGAAGTCTATGGGAAAACCATGGATCTGTTTCATTCTCATCTGGATTCCTAGTTTTGAGGCATTTAGAATTTGTTGACTTTCTTTGACATGTTTCTGTGCTCTGGTTCAACGAAGGACTCCCCTAGGACCTTGGACTCATCCTTGTCTTATTCACTTGTATAATTTTAGCTCATCATTTTAATGAATTTTTGTTTCTAATAAAGTTCATTTTATTCAAATGTGTTTGCAAAATCATTGCTGATTGGGGAGGAGAAAAACAAGATTAGACAGATGTCATCACATCCATATTACAGATGCTCCAGCTCATTCCAATGGTTAAGCTGTCGGACTTAGGCCAAAGCCCAAATCCTCAAGTGCCAGATACAGAGCCCCACCTATTTACAACTGTCACATTCATGCTCCTCCCATGAAGCATCACATAACCTCATTCGTGAAATAAACAGTCTATTAATTAAACGTCAGTAAGAAAAAAGGGACTAAATCAATCCTCTCTGTGTGATTTCAAAACAATACACTGAAAATTGAAAATTAAACCATTTTACTTTTTGTTTTAATCTTTAAAACGCTAACCAACTTAAACTATTTGGACATTAGAAAAACAATGAGCCAACTCAGTCACTTAATAAAATAACCTAGTTTCAACACAAATCATTCCATTGGACACTTGACTGATTTTTTCATTTTTTAACCAGCAGTCATGTCTTTATGCAGCCTTAACTTCATACAAGTCAAAGAGGAATTTTTTAAAGTAATTCAGAAAATGAAAACTAGCGCTACGAACTGTGAAGGGGCTGAGATTGTCCGTTACTTATAAACTAACAAATTAAACTGCCAGTTTCATGGAGTCTGCGGAAACCATGAGACTCCTGGGTCAGAGACAATAGAATTTACTGCTCATAACAACAACAGTAGCCAGAGCATCAGCACTTCCTTGTGCAGGTTCCTTGGGGCCTAATAGGGTGATGCAAAAAGGGCCTGCAAATGTAGTGGGTTGCATTAAAAGAGAGAAACCTTGAGCTGAGGGGGTCCCAAATCGTTTTGAAAAATCACTAAGCTTGTCTGTCTTTATCTCTGGAGGGATTTACTATTTCTACCTCCCTCGTAAAGCTGTTCTATACTCAAACATCCTTAAAAAGATATCCCAGAACAAAGTCAGTCTGTGTCTTTGCTTACAAGTCATGTAAAACCATGAGAGATTCTTGGAGAATTGTTTCTCAGCAGCTAGTGGGTCAATGTAGGTTTGAAATGATTCATTATTGATATCCAGATGAAAAGGGAAGACCAAGATTTAGTAAAAATTATTAAACACAAGAAGGTTATGGATAAGTTGTAATTGTTTTTTGTTTTACAAAAATAGTGCATTGAAATAAACTGATATAAATACAATGTAAGTATAATAATTCTTCTAATAAAAAGTATTGAGAATAGTCCTATTATTCTTCCCCAGCCTGACCTTAATTTAAAACTTCTCTTCAGTAAAACAAATATATTAGAAAGATGTCAAATGCGTCTTAGTGAGAAAGTGTCATGGTTCAGATTTCAATCAACTTTTTACTTAAATGGCTTCTGAATCCACTTAATTTAGATTTAGTTTTAAAATAAATGTAAAATTCATTTTTATTATAAATTCTACATAAATCTCAAGCAAGCAGCTTGTCATTCACGCTCAGACCTATAAAAACAGGTTCTTGTAAGTCCACCTACTAGAAAAAAATGATAAGTGTATTCTTTAAAATGGTTCTTTGTGAACTTTGTTTTCATTAGATTTTTAATAATAAAAAGGCCACTTGGTTCAGAACAGAGAAGTATAATAAATGCAGTACATTATAACAAAATAAAACATACATTACCCAACTGTCTAATATTGAATCTTACAATTTATCAAGTTGACTCAAAATAATAAACTTCACCTTGAGAAATAAAATAAAATAAAATTGAACCTTTTCTGAAAGGAGAGCCATGTTGCTTATGGAACAGCCCACATTAATACAAACTGAGAAGAAAGGAAATGTGTAAAGGTTTAGAGCTGAAGGAATTTCTGCATGTGAGTACACTGCAAGTACATATATTCTAGAACTAGCATAATACATTGTTAAAAGTAATGAAATCTGGGAATGTGTATTCAAATTATTAACTTTATGCACTCCATGAAGTATTTGAGCTTATTTGGTGAAACATATATCAGACAAGTTGGTTATTATTAACATGACCGAAAAAGGAATAATGAAAAGGCTGTATCTTGAATGCACTCCATATGCATTATAAGTCTGTGAGTTTTATGATGCATAAGCTGGTCTTATCTTTGAAATATTCCATTTGAATGGGTAGATTAGACAGACACAGATACATGCACGTGGAACGTTAGCGAATAAGGGTTTGCATGTTAAGATAAATGCTGAATTAGTTCAGATAAAGGCTACAGCAGTTTAGAGGAAGCCCTGGGTGCTGGTAGGGGCTAGAAAAGGCTTTAACAGATAGAAAATCAGATATATTACTCATTGCCCCCTCCTCTTACAAAACAAATGGGTTCCTAGGCTATACAAAGAAAAGTGAAGGCAGAAAGCCCTGAGTTCTAGATGTCATTTCACTGATAATTTTCAAACTAGTAAGAAATGATGATCCTTTTAATGTTCTCATCTCAGCCTCATAAAGTCACTCAGTGTAAATGGGAAACTCATTAGAATTACTGAAATAAATAGATTTTTTTTTAATGACCATTGATTCAAGATTCAACTTCGTTAAAAGCAAGGAAGAATTTGTTTAGAATTTAGATAAAAGGTAAAAAATCTAAAATTAAGTGAGAAGAACAGTAAAATTCTAAGACCTCAAAAGTATATGCATAGAAAACCTAACCCACCTATTATGAGTAAGTAAGAAGGAGCTGGAATAAGCATTAATGTAATGTAACTTCCCCTCCCCTCACCCACACATCCGTTGGTATCCCATCCTCTTAATTGGTTGGTTGTGTTCACCACTTCCATTGGATACAAACAATTCGGACAATTCTTATTGATTCTTGTGAAATAACAGAAGGGGGATCTAGGTAGTTTAATATGGTTTGAGCCTTGGGTTAAATCAAGAAGAGACTCTGGCACTTGGAATATTAAAGTGACCTACTTCTATGACTTTCAAAGAACACCAGAGCTACTAAAGCTGCCCCAGACAGACTTAACTAAACTGAACATTATAACTTCTTTCCATCACTTTGTTGATACCCACAACAATAGTAATTGGTTATAAGTATTAGTTATTTTGTAAGCTGTGCATTTTGTTCAATAAATTATGTCAATTTTTTATAAGATAAATATTTATATACTATACTTTTTTCATCAACACATAGTATTTGTAATAAATGGGTTAGGTTTTCTATACATATACTTTTGAGAGTCTTAGAATCCTGGAGAAAACAATATAATAATTGTAAATTCCTGCATCGGAAAGCGAGAAATTGATTAACAATACCAAAAGTCAGTGAAGAGGAAGCTCAAGTTCCTGCCAATATGTGGTGCAAAAATGCTACGGAGTTTTGGGTTAGTCAAGTTTCTCAAGCTAGCCTTTACATATTTCAGTAAAGCCAAGTGTTTTTTCTCCCTAATTTTTCAGCCCTGATGTATTTTTGGGGAAATTTGGTCCATATGTTTCTAATTCATTTACTCCAACTCATCAAATGTTGTTTTGTAAGACTATTCATTGCCCAAAGATTTTCTAAACAGTCTTCCAAAGACCTCTAAGCTAGAAATGGGAATAAATACAAGTGGTACCCATTGCCAAACCTAAATTTTCTTGAACCCAGTGTTAATAGAAGACTAGCATCTATTTTTAAACTTGGCAAACAATAGACACCATTCAGCTGCTGACTCAGAGTGAAACAACAGTTAGCTGCATATTTGTGTAAACTGTGTATGCAAAAGTTTTTTGTTTTTAAAAAATCCATGGAAAAGGATTTAATTCTTAATAATAACGGAGAGAAGAGCAACATATTTTACTTTTTACTAAAACTTTCTCATAGCTGTTATCACTGTTGCTTCTTATTATAATACTGTGGGATAGACAGGGTAGTTAACGCTCATCCGCATCGCACACTTGAAGTACTTGAGACTCAGAGAAATCAAGTAATTTTCGCTATATTGCATAGGGATGCCATGGACGAAGAGGATCTGGGACTCAGTCCTCCTAGATCTAGACTTCTGTTTTTTTTGGAAAAACAGTGACGTTTACGTCTCTCCATGACTCACACAGGGTGAGACCATATCCTGTTTCATCGTAGCGTGGATGACCCAGCGTATAGAGCTCAATATGGTTCTCACTAAGGGTCTTGTTAGTGCCAGGGTCAGACATGGTATGAGTCCCTTTTTCTAGATTATCTCTGACTCTAATATAGGGTGAGGCAGACTTACTGACCGCTGAGTAAATACACATATATTTTTACACATATCCAGGCATTCGATCTGACCTAATTTGGCCTAATCAATTTACAAATTTGTTGCAAATATTATTGCAAATATTTATTGCAAAGATTAATGTAATATATTTTATTAAAATGATTATGTCCATGATAGCATTTGAGTCATAAAACACTGAAAAAAAAGATGAATATTTAGTTGTCTCTACTTTACAAGTAAAAATATCTAAAACATGGAGTTACTAAACTTTCTATATTAAGTGAAGGGGGGGAGAGCTCAGATGTGCATTTTCTACAATTTACTGAGATGAAGCAATGTTAGGTATACCTTTAATATTGATGATGTTGATGATGAAAATGGGAATTACCACTTCTGTTTTTTTTTTTTTTGGACCATGTGCCAGGTACATGATCTCAGTTAGTTATCACAAAAGATATTGAGGTGGATATTTTCACTCTAATTTTTAAAAATGAAGAAACTGAGGCTTAGCAAATTTAGATATTATATCAGTTAGGTCTCTATTAGCTGCAAGTAACAGATAACCAAACCCAAACTGACTTAAGCAAAAACAGAATGTTTTGATACATGTAACTGAAAACCCCATGCATATAGCTGGCTTCATGTGTGGTTTCATGCAGGGTCACAAATAGTATTATTGGACTTCAGGTTTTTTCCGATTTTTTATTTTGTCTATTCTTGGCCTCATTCTCAAGTTTTATAAGGAGTTATACAGTAAGCAGTAGCTCTAGATATTTTCTTGCCTAAATGGAATGCATCTGTCCCTGGTTGACATTAGTCCGTATTGGATTAAGTGTTTCTCCCTGACAAAATTCCTTAACGAGCCCTTTGGCTTAGGTCTAGGTTGCATGCTTGCCCTTTAAACTTGGGGTAGGATAAGTTCCATTCAAACCGTGTAAAATGAGAATGAGGAAGGAGTGGTCCCTCATCAAAATTTAGGTGAACTATTACCAAAATAATAATAAATACAAACATATGTTTAGAGGCCAAATAACTGCAAATGCCCACAGAAAGTAACATGCCCAAGATCAAACAGCTAGCATGTGGCAGAGCTAGAACTCACACTAGTGTCTTTTTAATTCGGAAGTTTGTTCTCTAACTTCGGGGTTGGTGATTTTTTTCTGTAAATAGTGAGTTAATAAATATTTTAGATTCTGCAGGCCATAAAGTATCTGTTGCAATACACAGTTTGGGTCTTGTTATTCAAAGGCAGTCATAGACAACACAGAAGCAAATAGGCATGGCTGTGTTCCAATAAAACTTCATTTACAAACACAGGTGAAGAGCCAGCTTTTGTGTGCTATGGTTTACTGATTCCTTCACTCCACCTTCCGTAATTTAGATCAGCCACAGTCTTCACATACGGAACAGAAATGGAACAGCCTCTTTGATGTGAGTAGTCGAAAAATATTGCCTAGATGAAGTACACCAGTCCGTAGCTAGTGACCAGTCAAGGTGGGGTCTACTTACTTGCAAATCTCCCATCTGCTCCTACTTTAATCAAATGAGCTACAAGAAGCAGAATGTATTCAAAAAGAGTCTTTGTTTTACGGGTTACACTATGTGTTTTATGTTCTACACTGTGTAGATATTTTCTATATCACAATATTACTATAAACCTTCAGGTGTTCTTATTCCCTGAATAATTTAATATCAATTCTGACAATCTTTTGCTAGATGGAATAATAGCCCTCCAAAAGATGTCTGTGTCCTAATCCCTAGAACCTCTAAGTTACCTTATATGTAAAAGGGACTTTGTATATGTGATTAAGTTAAAGATCTTAAACAAGAGAGATAATCCTGGTTGATCCAAGTGGATCCAATGCCCAATGTAATCACAAGATTTCTTAGAAAAGAGAGGCAGGATATTCAGAAGTTAAGGAGGAGAAGACAATGAGAAGATGAAAGCAGAGAATGGAGTAATGCAGTCACAGGCTAAGGAATGCTGGCACCCTCTAAAAATTGGGAGAGGTAAGAAACAGGCTCTCCTGGAGCCTCCAAAAAAAACAGCCCCAGTGACTCACTGATTCTAGCCCAGTAGAACTCATTTCTTCTGATGTCGTAAGTCATTAAATTTATGGTAATTTTGAAAGCAGGGCTAGGAAAATAATACAATCCTATATCTCAAAATAATATTGTGACAGATTTCTTTTACTCTACTGAATTCAGTAGTGAAAGTACAATTAAACAAGCAAGAGAAAAGAAACATCACTTTCCATTTCCCAGGCTGATTGGTTATAGGCAGGTTGCGCATTGCCATGAGAAAACATTTATGGACACTTTGATATCATTACCTCGAACAATGATTTTATGGCAATGCTAGTTGTAGGAATAATAATAGTAGATATGGCAAGCGAATTAGCTAGGGCACGTAAAGGACTTAGTACTTTTGCTGGCCCATGGAACTCAGGAAATAGTAACCATTGCTATTGTCAGTAGTTGTAGTGTTTGCAGTGGCAATAGTGTTGGTATTGGTATCAATGCTCATAATAAAATTCACCATTTTTTTGAGTGCACAACATATCCCAGGTACTGTCTTAAGTATTTTTTATACATTATCTATTTTAATCCTCACATAACACAGTAAAATAGGTGTCACTATCCCCATTTGTTGAATGAAAAAATGTGAATCTCTGGGAGATTAAACTATTTCCCCAATATATAATGACAAGTAAGTAGTAGCAGTAGAATTAATTAAACCATGGTATGCTCACTAATAAAATTCAGGCTTTTTGCAGCAACTCAATTTTGAAGCCATCATCCCTGAGCCTCCAAAATTAGCTGGCATAACTAATAGAACTCTTGGTTTTAGAGAAACTAGATCCTTGATAAAAGTGGATATCATGGGGCATCAAAGATACACTTTGTTGATGTAACACCTGTGCCAAGAGTTTTTTGTCAACACTGTTTGTGACTTTTGTCAACACTGTTTGTGAGCAATGTTGTCAAAATGTTCTCTAGGTGACCAGATAGAAAGACATTCTCCCTCTGTCTTTTGATTTGGTCACCTAGAGAACACCCAGGCATTTTTCAAGGTGATAATCAGGCATCACTTGCTCTATGAAGCCTTTCTTGACATCACCTCTTCTTGACTTCACTTTTCTGTGCCCCTGCTCAAATAGTTTTCTGTAGTAGTGTCTGTCCACAACTTACTTCGTTGTGCTTATTGGGTTTGTATCTGTCTCTCTCATAAGCTTTGTAATATCAACAAACCTGTTTATTGGCAACTGTGTATCCAGTTGTAGCATAATTCTGGGTGCATTAAAGTGTTCCGTGGATATTTAGTGATGAAGGTACAAATGAATAAATGATATGTAAACAAATACATTAATGAATTATTTTACCATGAGGGAGGAAGGAGAGTTCCCATTCTAGAGGGAAGAGTTTTTAGTGCAGTTTGTTTAAAGATTTTATTCTGAAGCACAGCTACCTAAATAAGAATACAACATAAACAGCATTTTTTCTATTACCAAATTACATTACGTGTCACACTTTATGTTTCTTATAAATTGTAGTGTTTTTTTCTCAGCTAAGTTAAAAGGAAAGCTAAAGCTTATGTGTATGTGAAGATATACCCCAGAAAAATTACATATAAATGAGAAAACCCTGTGTTCTAAGATCTGGAATATGATGCCTTTTTGAAGTAGGTCCTGATTCTTTCACTTTTGTAGTTAACTTAATAAGTAATTCAGCAGTTCTTACCCTGGAAAATACACAGAAGTGGTAACTTGAACCAATGAAATGAGTGTGAACAGGAGGGGATAGTATCAATGGAATTGATTCAAGATACACAAATACAGGTGGTAATTGAAAATAGAGCTGAAAAAACAAAATATGAGACCCAAACTAATAAAAAATTCTACTCAGTTCTCTATTAACGTAAAAATGTAGTTGAATGAAGAAAATTTGACTTGATTTATGAGAGTTTTCTGTATATGGAGGAAATGTTTTCAGAAGTGGGTTTGGAAAGAAGGTAGATGTGGTAGAGCAGAATCATGAATGCAAGTATTGGAAAGAAGAAATTTGGGAACACAAACAAGCGTGATAAAAATTTGGAAAAGCGTACTATAAAATATGCAAATTCTCCTCTTCATTTATTAATTTTTCTGTGCCTTCCATTTTACCAAGAATGCTTTTGTGACAACAAAAGTTTAGGGGTCTAAGGTAAGGTATGTAGAGGAATAAAAAGTAGTCTTCACACAGAAATACCTAGTATAATAATAATAAATACACAATACAAAACTTCAGGTTTTTGATTTATTCATTCTAAAAACAATTACTGGGAATCTATTTCATAATAAGGATTATATTAGATGCCAGATAAAATAGATCCAAATTTTACAATTATTTCTTTATCAAAACTCAGCCATGGTGTAAAAAATTGTTACACAAAATGCCATGAAATGCAGATTAAACACGCACACACACACACACACACACACACACACACACCCCTCTTCATTACGATTGGGTCAGAAAGCTGTCATTTACGCTGGAAAAGTAGGGATTTCACTGAAAGAAAAAAGGAAAATGTATTCTAGATATAGAAGAAAAAGTGATCAGTGGCCCAGGGTCATAAACATTGGTAGAGTATTAGGGGAGAGCAAATAATCCTACAACATTAGAAGATTAAAGTATAAATGGTGAGCAGAATTGCAGTTGGAGATGAGACAGATGATCAAAGCAGTCCAACAAATTGATCGGATATTATTCTCAGTTATATCAGAAGAGAAACTCAGAATTAAGAGGATTGCTCAAAGTCACAAGGCTGATATAATTAAGAAATGTATTCTCTCTCCTTTTTCAAGGTTCTTTCTATTATAGCAATGTTTTGAAAACTATGATCAAAGAAGCCTTGGGATTCTATGGTAGAGTTTCAGGAGCTACAAGGGAAGGTGAAGGGGAAACTGAATAAACAAGGAAGGCTCCATTTGAAGTCTTTAAATAACAGACATTTTACATTAGATATGTTTGAAAAATGTTTTCCATCACAAAGTTGAGAGACATTTCACTATGTCAATCTTTCTCAAGTCAGTCTCATGGTTTCAAAATTAGATAGCAAGGGAGTTAATAATAATATTATAAACAGAAAGAAGACAAGTTGGCAGCTGTGTCCTGGACTAGGTGCTAGCTGGTGACATGTGAGAAAGGCAGATTCAGCTGGACATGAGACATGGCTTAGTAAGTAGAACTAGAATTCATTCAGGATGAATGAAGAAGAAAAGCTAGGCCTGAGAATGAGCTGAAGGATCAGTGATACCTAGGAGTTTTGCCTTGCTGAATAATCTGTCCTAAAACTTGTTCTTTCTGTAACTTTAAAAATTCTTATTTCTGTTATAAACATTTTTGTAAGAACTTCAATTATCTCTTTATGTCTAAGAGAACAGTCTTCCTATTGGGTTAGTAGAGAGAGGGAATGGAAAAAGAAGGCCATTGGGAATAAGAGGAAAGTAGTGACTCTCCAGTTTGAGATCGGGAGGATTAGTGACACAGAAATGGAGCCCTAGGTATGCAATCTCCCTTAACTCTGTTCTAATATGCTTCTAAGGGCTGCCATGTATGACTGTACAAGCTGCCTCCTCTGCAACTCCTGAGAGTACTATTTACATAGATTTGGATGTGAAAGGAGCTTCTTGGAAAGGAGCAATGTGGGAATATTGCTATGGTAGCCAGAGTAATGGATCTTCCAAAGACATCAGTGTCCTAGTTCCTGGAATATGGGACTTTGTTATGTTATATGGCAAAGGGAAATTAAAGTTTCAGATGGAATAAAGACTGTTAGTTAGTTGACCTTGAAATAGGGAGATTATTTTGGATGTACGAGGGGTCCCAGTCTAGTCACATGTACTCTTGGCAGAGTGAGAAAATGAGACAGAAATAGAGGAAGGATTGATTTGAAGTGGAAAAGGGACATAACCAGTCATTGCTAGCTTTGAAGATGAAAGAAGGGAGTCATAGCCAAGGAATTCAAATGGCCTTTAAAAGCAGGGAACAGCTCTTAGTTTACAGACAGGTAGAAAACTGGGACCTAGGTTCTATACCCACAAGGTACTGAATTCTGCCAAAAGCTTCAATAAACAAGAAATGGATTCTCCCCTACAGCCTCCAATAGGTGGTAATCCATCCATCTGGTTTAATTTGGGGGGCAGAAACCAGCTAATACATTAATTTGTTGAACCCCTTTCTTCAGATAATCAATCTGTAGGTTTTATGCTTTAAAATTAAATAACATTTAGTTGCAAAAGAATAAACTAACTCTTCTCCAAACTCATACAGTATAAGAAATGTCTTCTCTTCATCGTTTTTACCAATATGCTCTGCAATAAAAGTACCACATTCCATAGAAAGAATGACTCAAAATGGCAAAATGATAAAGGCCAAAAAAGAATTCTGCCTTTTAGAGAAATTCCAATGAGGAATTGTTTCAATTATCTATTGCTGCATATAAAACTACCCCAAAACTTAGTGACTTAAAACAGTAACAATTTCATCATTTTTCAGAATTCTATGGATCATATAAAACTACCCCAAAACTTAGTGACTTAAAACAGTAACAATTTCATTATTTTTCAGAATTCTGTGGATCAGGAAGTCAGAAGCAACATAGTAGGGATTACTCATCTCTGCTTCATATGGTATCTTCTGGGGCTGAAGAAGCCAAGATGGTCTCTTCACTCATATATCTGGCAACTCACCTGGGATGGTTTGAACAAATGGGGGTTGACTGAAACAACTCAACTAGTGTTACATGTCTGGGGTCCAGGATCTTGCTGTTGGCTGGGCTCTTCAACAGTCCTCCAGGTATCCTCTCCCTTATCCCACATCCCCAACTCCACCTTGTCTTTCCATGTGGTGTCTCCAGCAGGGTAACCTGACCGCTTGAATGGTAGGTGGGTTTCAAGAAAGAGGGAGCAGAAGCTGCCAGTTTTCTTAAAGTCTAAGTGTGAAATGACACATCACTTCTGCTTCAGAGTCTTTTCCTTAAAGAAATTTACAAATCTCTATAAAATTCTCCCTTTTCCATCTTAGTGAACCTCGGGCTAGAGTTACCACAGATAGTAACTGTCAGCATTCTATGTAACCTAGCATTAATTAACAAAGATTTAGAATTCCACTGTGAAATCCCTTAGTAATGCCCCAGAAGCTGTGAGACTCTCACATGATAGCAAGATGCAGGTAAAAGTCAAAGGAAAGATGTTGTGTGGCCTTCTTCATTACCAACGAAATTGTACCTCTCCAATCCACCACTAGTAGCTCCTTGAATTATGGCTACAGACTGACTTTTCACCCTACTTAACAGACAGTGTGATAGATTGGATTGTTGGCTCCAATACCTAATCTCTCATTGTGTCCAGCCCTTTGACCTTACGACTTTGTAGTTCTTCCCACTGGAAGCGGAGTGTACTTTATCTGTCCTTGACTTTGGACTCTTGCTTTGGCAATGGCATGTGTGCATAAATGACAGTTGCCAGTTTGGCGAATAGGCCTTAATATTGCTTGTTTTCATTTCCTCTCTTATGCTTCTGCCATTACCATGAGATAAGTATGTCCTGGCTGGTCCACCAGTCCAAAGAAGATGAGAAATATATAAAGTAGACCCAGTTTTAACACACAAATGGAGCATTGCCTAGTGAAGACCAACCTGGGTCAGCCAACCTCCATCTAATCTGCAGATGTGTGAGTGAGAGTAATTGTTGTTTTAAGCTGCTGAGTTTGGAATGGCTTATTATGTGACATTATTTTGGTAATAATTGTCTAATACACATGTCAGTACTAAATCACAACAGGAAAGTTTTCCTGTGACTTCAAGCAATGGTTGTCATGATGAAATTCAGGAATCATAAAATCAAAGAGATCTAACCACCTAGCCAATGTCTGAGATACCTGTATTACCAAGTGTTCTCCAAATCTGCCAGACTCAGTGAATTCCCAGCTTTATGATATACTTGCAAGAGTACAAATGACAAGCCAGAAGGATGAAAAGAACATTTAATGGATGTGTTAATTCATACTTTTACAGATGGAAACTAGCTGAGAAGCCTTTACAACAGCAGGAAGACTAGCCAGATTTCTGCCAATTGCTAATATGTGACTTTGAGCAGATTTCAAAGCCAAGCGGTAGAAACAGAAACTGTGCATTATATAAACAAGGCTTGTACCTCAGACCCAAAGAGAGCCTTGGTCAAACAATAGTCAGTCAATAGTGTTCTCAGCTTATCTGAGAGGTGGATCACGGATTCATGGTGACAGATGCTAATGCAAAGAATAAGGACATACAGCTGTTATGAAACAAATACGCATATTGCTGGTCAAAGCCAATAATTTCCCTCTCTCTCAACTGTGGAGTAAGGGAAAACACTTTGATTTGGATAAAAGCAACTATTTTATTGAATGTATTTAGAAGTACGTGTTTATAGGTGCCTTCTTTTTAGCTTAGCATACAATTGAATCACACATTAGTTAATATTTTTAATATATCAATCATATAAAAGCATTGCTATCTACATGGAAGACAAAATAAGAATTAGGTTGAAATGTAACTTAGGCTCAACACAGAGGCCTTGAAAAGAGCTCACAATTTGTTTTAAACTTTTGCTCTAGAAGCAATTAGCATCTAGACAATTGATGTGAAAATTATAGTTTCATTCATTGTCACACAGAAGATGATTATTTCATAAAGCTGAGTCTCTGTTCAGATTTAAAATATTTTCTGCTTGTATAGCAGTATTAAATACATTGTCTGCAGTATCTCACCCTTATTCTATAGGTTATGTCAACATGACATTCCTGAAAGTAATGTCAATGAAACATGAAATTAATTTTCTGTGGCTTACTAGCTTTTGCCAAAACAGCAGTCATTTCTTTAAAGTGGTTACTTAAAATGCAGCTATGCTCTGTCTATGGAAGGTTTAATTTTTTTTAGGACTTGGTCTTTTTATGATTACTCCTTACATGACTGAAAGATATCAAAACTCACATGCTTTTGTGATGCTTTGTGCCTGAGAGATCTGTAAGCCCATTCGCCAGTGAGGCCCTACAGTAAATTTTAACATTTATCTGCTGTCCTCTGCTATATAAATGGCAACTTAGTGCTTTTTACGAAGAGAGAAAGAAGATCAAAAGATACAGTCATAAATCAGAGGGAGTAGGGGCGAGGAGAAGATTACCAAAATGCTTTGGAGGGAGACGGTTATCCCACTTGAACACCACAGGTTCTAGAGTTTCCTGCAGCAGTCAAAGCCTTTGAAACCCGAGTTCTTTCTATATGCTGTCATAGCTGACTGAGAGAAAGAAAATTGTTCATTGTATTTCCTCTTAAGACCAATTACTTCATCTCACTCCCATTAAGAATTGTCAGAGTTGGTTGGAGAAAAATGGGTATCACCCCAACTTTAGCAATGAAGGCTTACTGGACATTCCAGAGAAAACCCACTCATGCCCTCTTTGAAATGCATAATAAAAAGACAAAATAAGCATGGCTATTTAGAATGCTTCATTTACTCAAGAAGGAAAGGATTTGTCCACATCTAAAATTTTTTACATACCTATTCGATTAATGACATCACAATTGGGACCCTGGTGAAATGCTTAAGCCAGAAAGAAGGTTCCCAGGAATCTTATACTGTAAGGCATGCATTGTCATTGCTAAAGGCATGACAAATACTAGCCCAGGATGAAAAAAATCATATTTTATAATTCATGAATCAAGGAGCATTTATTAAGGATGCAGTTTGGATCATGTATCATGTTAAGATTTTTAATATTTATGATTTTATTTAGTTGTCCCATTGTCCTCATTGTAAGGATTGTCCTCTTTTCAGTAAGTAGAGTTAAGGAACATTCTGAGGTTACTGCTTCTAAGTGTCAAACTGAGACCAGTACTTAGACTTTTTTAATCCAATTACAGGTTATGGCAATGGTCAGATCAAAAAATTAAGACTAATTTGAGAAATGTTGAACCATAAAAATGGAGAAGGAACAACAAAAAAAGAGAATAAAAGAATATTTACATTAATAAATTTACCAAATAACTTCTGCTTTCCTCCAAAAAGTATTGAACATAACTTATGAAAACCCCTGTGGTATAAGAAATAAAACAAATTCATTAGTAGCAAGAAAAAAATGTCAATAAGGTTAGAAAACAAGACACTTATTCATGAACAAAAACATTAAACATAGAACTAGTTTTGCGATTTTAGTCAATCCCAGGTATTCAAACTTGTAATGGTGGAAAGAAGAAGAAAATACTTGCAACAAAAGTACTTTTTGTGTTGACAAATGATGACATTAGTACCAGCAGTACAAGTCTAATTTTTATAATTTTAGTTGAGGTTTCTTAATGTGACTTATTGATATAGATATTGCATATAATTCTGATTGAGGTTTATTAATGTGGCTTATTTATGTAGATATTGTGCCCCAAGGTAAAGGTGGTTCCATTTGTGAGCATGTGTATATTACATTATAATTTATTTCCATATCGAGTATAAAAGAACATGTGTGAGATATCAGTCACGATCTGAATGATGACTCTGTCAGACAAAAGAAAACATCCACAACTGGACGGTATTAATGAAAAGAAAATGACAATTCTTCCGGCATGTAGGATAATGGCAGGCACAAAGAGAAGGGAATTCTATTGAAGCTTAGATCAGAATGTAGGGCGACTAGGTCTAGACCGAAGGCTTACTGTCACGTAGAAAGAAAATCATTCACAAAGGGTATGTCACCTAGGAAGGCGTGAAAAATGCAAGAACAACTTAGGAAATTTTTCCCAGTCAGAAAAAAAAAGTGCCAAGAAAACTGGATCAGAGAGATGTGCATGAGTGAGAAACCGGAATTATCGCCAACCCAGATGTCAGGAACTGGAGCTCAGTTTTCATATAAGAAAGAAGCCAACAAGAGGTATGCTTCCTCAGTTGAACAAGGAAATATACAGAAAAAGCTAAGTTGGTCTGGGTTGGAGAAGTGAGGACAGGCATCTGGGGCAAAACATGGCATGCGTAAACCAAACCTTTATATACAGACAGCAGGTAGTATGATTCTCATCTTGAAAGAACAGTTTTTAGTTTAAAAATCAATTTTCCTATGTATTAGTCCATTTTCATGCTGCTGATAAAGACATACCCAAGACTGGGTAATTTATAAAGGAAAGAGGTTTAATGGACTCATAGTTCCACGTGGCTGGGGAGGTCTCACAATCATGGTGGAAGGTGAAAGGCACATCTTACATGGTGGCAGGCAAGAGAGAATGAGAACCAAGTGAAAGGGGTTTCTCCTTATAAAACCAACAGATCTCAAGAGACTTATTCACTACTAAGAGAACAGTATAGGGAAAATTGTCCCCATTATTCAATTATGTGGGAATTATGGGAACTGCAATTCAAGCGGAGATATCAGTGGAGGCTCAGCCAGACCATATCACCCTACTCCCAGGGAGTGATTATAGGGATCATCAACAATAGAATAGTTTCTTTGTTTGGCCGATTTGTCACACCAAGTCTAGTAAAATTGCTGATCAGATGAAATCCACTGCCACTACCTCTCGTTCCCCTCCAAGCACCCAGTATCCCATTACTGCCTCCTGATGTTCTGAGCTGCTCCCCGATCTTCATGTGCTTTATTTCTTCAGGACCTCAATTGCCTCACCATTCCAAATTCTTCTTGTCTTCACTTGCCTAGTCAGTCAGTGTTCTTCAACTCACTCGCAACCTTGCAGATTGCTTGGGCCAGTAGAATAAATGAGCAACAAGAGCGAGTTGTGCTGCACCCTTTAACACCTGGGGGTGGCTAAAGCTTTTCTGCAGTTCTCCACCATAACCCCGTTCCACCCAGGCCTGAGGAGGAGAAGCAGTGATGTTGGTGAAGTCAAGGCTGGCTAATGGAGAGTGCATCAGTAGAAGGTGTACGATTATGGAAAGCTCCTCCTCCTCCTGCTGTTTTTTTGTTTGTTTTTGCTTGTTTTTGCTTTGTTTTTTGCTTTTTGAGACGGGGTCTCGCCCTGTCGCCAGGCTGGTGTGCAGTGGTGCTCTCTCGGCTCACTGCCATCTCCGCCTCCCGGGTTCAAGCGATTCCCCCGCCTCAGCCTCCAGAGTAGCTGGGATTACAGGCGTGAGCCACCGCGCCCGGCCCCTGCTGTTGTTTACTGTGCTTTCTTTGCGGGCGACTTCTCAGCATTTTTCTCTTTATGCTTTGGTTCTCCTTTTACATATTCTGTGTGGATTCTCTATTTTCTTCTTTTTCTTCCCCATAGGCTGATGCAATCCCATGGGGCAACCTGTGTGTTATCCAGAGGAAAACAGATATGGAATGAGAGGCTTAGGGGGAGCAAGAGACACTTTCTCCCCTTGACGCTTTTTAAAAGGCTCGTCTTTCTTTTGCTTCTCATTGTCAAACTGATAAGACTTGAGGATTTAGGTTACTGGGGCCCACACTAAAGGAAAGGGGTCAAGGAGGCTACTTAATGGAATTTGAATCAAATAGGTAAAAGGAGTTTTCCTGTTGATACAGGGTCTTAGGCCACTACCCCGAGTCAAGAATCTCAGAAAGGATTTGGGGATCATGTCCTATACAGTAATAACCACCACTGGAATTATAATAGACAGCAGATACAGAAGGAAGATTCAGGGTCCCAGCCGTCTTTCCACCTCCTTCCTGGAGGCACAAACTAATATGACATTAAGCCCTGCCAGTATTGCAATTTTCATTCTAACCTGAAGAAAATTCTTGTGGCTGTTTAGAGAGCTTTTCAGTCAACGCCCCTCCGCCCCACCCCCCGTCCACCAAAAACAAAAAACCCTCACAAACTAACAAAGTGGAAATTTCAAGTTAGTAGGATCAAGATTTGGGAATCAAAAAGCCTTTAAGGCTCGGCACGGTGGCTCACCCCTGTAATCCCAATATTTTGAGAGGCCGAGGTGGGTAGATCAGCTGAGGTCAGGAGTTTGAGACCAGCCTGGTCGACATGGTGAAACCCTTCCTCTACTATAAATACAAAAATTAGCTGGGCATGGTGGTGGGTGCCTGTAATCCCAGCTACTTGGGAGGCTGAGGCAGGGAGAATCGCTTGAACATAGGAGGTGGAGGTTGCAGTAAGCAGAGATGAAAAGCCTTTAAACCTCCCAAATTGCATCATTTAGGTAATTCTTACTTTACCTACAGATAGCACCAATCCTGGACGGACATACCTTTAGGATTGTGTCGTTTCTTATATTTCCCCCAAATTCCATAATCCCAAACCTCCCACAGGATTGGTCAGAAGATATGGAAACAATCACCAATGAGAGCCAACACCTCTGCTAAAACTGAGTGGATTAACAATATGTGCTAAGTGGACTGAGGACATGACTGATTGAATTCAATGAGAATTAAATCAGAATTCATTCTATTTCTCATAGGGGAACGTGAGGTGAGAAGTGAAGTGATGAAGGAAAAAATATGTATGTGGGTGCTTAATTGACTTGTACTCATTTACAAGCTACAGCCCATTGTCTTTATTCTTTTCATATGTTCTGAAACTCTTAGAAATTCTCAGAGGAACAAAGTCGTATAAGTGTAAAACCATGATGATAGAGTATTGCTATTTCCCAGTACTATTAAGTCTGCTATAATGGTCTTCATGAGTCAAGAGAAGATGGTGCCATTTTCCTTTGTATGGAAATTTTCAAAACATCAGGGAAGGCGTGGTTTAGACGATGTCTCAAAAATTCTTTTTCAGGAGCTATGACTTAACAATGTTGTAGCGAAGAGTGAAAAAGAAGGGATGGGGATAGGGAGTGAGTGAATCTATATGACAAATCTTGTAGTACAAGTGTTTGTGGTTAACCGAGAAACGCATTATGAGTCAAGCCTTTGGAAAGAGGTGAGTAATTAAAGACAAATGCTATGACATAATCATTTACACGCAGCAGAGAGATTTTAGATTAAATCTGGCCTGACCCACTGCTCGGCAAGTGTTATCATGGATTCTTGAGAGGTATTCATTTATTTACTTTCTAATTTGGCCCATATGTTTTCTTGAAAACAAAGAAGTTTATATTTCCCATGGGAACTAGCCTGAGTCCAGTGATGGTTAAGAAGGTTGGTGTATTTGGGAACACACAGATCTCCTGTGTGCACCATCAAACTCAATGAGCAACATGTCAGCTTGAAAACACCTTATTTGAAAAAAGCCAAGGAGTTTTGCTGTAGCACTTTTACTGGAATACATTCTGTATTTAAGGAGGTTACTCTGTGCACATTTGGATGACTCAGTAAAACATCAGTTAGAGCAATAATTTGCCATAATAACAAAAATCATATGTACTGACTTTTACTTTGCGACTCTTCAACCTGACCCCCAACACACACTCACCTACACACACACACACACACACACACAATTTAGCTTCATCCTGTATTTCGCTCACCATCCATATCAATCTGATGTCAAGAAACCAGCGTTTGAAGCAAGAGACAATTTTAGCCTTGTTTCTTTCTTAATCCTAGCACTATAATACAAAACATGCTATGTAACTCCAGGAGATGGCTGCGTGGTTATCCAATTCCTATTAAATTTTAGCTGCTGCCTTTATTGAATGCAGGAAACAGGAGTGCAGAGGGGGCAGGGATGAGAGAGAGGGCCCGAGTCACTGCCTTTTGTTCTTTATATTTGGATGTATGTGGAATTGTTAAGGTCGGGTTTTCTGCAGAGTGAAAGGATAGTAGGTACTGTTTGCAGAGCTGACCCAGTTCCTCCAGGCATTTCAGAGCATTCTATGAAAGAGCTATACACTTGTCTTTCGAGAAAAGGAGAACTCGTGGTCACACTTATCCCTCCAAAAAGAATGCAGCTTAAAATTCAGGGCCTTTAACCAATTAAGTTACAGAGTGAGAATTAAGAATTACAAATTGGCACCTAGTTTCTTTTCAGGATAATTCTTTCCTAGTAGCAACCATCTGGTCACATTCTGTTTTCTTGTAGGGTAAAGAATAAATGCACACTGCAGGAAAAAGGAGCTTTACAGTGGGTAAAAAAGAACCAGCATTTGGGAACAGTACCAGAGAGAAACACACATTTAGACTTGGTAGTGAAGAGAGCATGGGCTTACTAGCCAGTTACCATGTTCCTGGGAGCTTTGATGATCTGCCAAAACATGACAGATGTTCAGAAAGGTAAGGAGGCTCAAGTCATAGCCTTTTAAATATTACTATATGGGTGTTTATGGGTGTGTGTTTTGGTATGTATGCATGTGTGTGTATATTTCTCTCCCGGTGTTGATAGCATATTTCCATAAAGATTGTTATACTGGGGAGATTAAAGCAACTGCAGGAATCCACTGTACTTTTTTCTAGGGTTTTTATTATTGTTTTTGCCCTTGCCCTCATCCCTTCTAAATTGCTTCGGTTATTATTGAGGCTTATACTATACATTGTTGAACAAATGCCAGCTCTATGGAAACCACAGTTCTGCCCATCCATGGGTCACTTTGGTACATTTTGTTTGGAGCAGCAGTAACAGAGCCCAGTTTCAAAGGAGAGAACTCACAACAGAGGTGGGCAGGAATTTCATTATGCCACATGTGGCAGGCAGGCTGCTCTGCCCATTTCAGCAATCAGCAACCTCGTGGGGCACAGACAGATGAGAAGGGATACTCTACTGCTTCCCTATTTGGCTCAGCCCTTTCCTCCCTAACCTCTTTCAAACTCACCTAATGAAGGCCACATAATGAGGCTTCCCTGAGAAACCAGGACTATTGATAGGAAGTCTTTACAAGGGTCTGAATCCACCTACCTCTCTCTCATTTTTCTTCCTCCTCATGAGGTCTTCTTTCCTAGTTCGTTAGTTTATATTTTCAGTATACTTTCAATTTCATAACTGACCTAACCTTTCCATGTGATTGCACCTGCAGCTTTCAAAATGTGCATACGGTGACTTTTCTCCAGATGTTGCTGCACCTCAGGGAAGGGCAATTAGTTCCCATGGTCGTCCTGCTGTTTATACATTTAACAGTTCAATTAGGTCTTGAATTGTTTAGCTAAATAGTTGTGCTTGCTTATAGAAATTAATGAACGAAACAAGGACTGGATTTCACAAGTATCTTTGAACTTCAAGTCTTGCATTTCACACCAGGAAGCCAATTTCACACAGAACTTTCCTATTTCAACAACTAGAAACAAAGGGGAAAGCATCGCTTAAACAAACTGGCATTTAGAATCCAGCCTTAAAATCTAAAACTGAAGCTAACTTTACGTTTTCTAATTTCCCTTTGCTGCAATATTTAAGCATTCAATTTTTAATTTGAACACACATTGATGCTCATAAAAGAACAGGAACAACAGAGTACTGAATAACCGGGATAGAAAATGGGCTAAATGAGGAAGCGAAAACACATAGGAATCTTAACCCTTCTGATTTCTTTGTTCTTATCATCATACAATTTAAGCTCAGAGATGACCTGTGTAAGTTATCACCTTCTTTACTTCTTAGAAGTTTCAAGTAAACAATTTCCCCTGTTTTGCTTGACTTTTGGCAGAATGCCTGAAAGCATTCAAGACATAAAAATAGTCCCCAAGAAAGGAAAAATACATTTCATTACTTATATTCTATAAAATATAGAATATGTTTTATATGAGTTATCTGATTCCAAAATCACTATGCCTGAGTTTAATGCTTCACTAAATTATTCACCTCATTGTCTTCCAGGATGAATTTACTTTTGACTATTATAAACACCATGTTTATCTGTGCAAGCCAGTATATTAATCACACTGCTGCAGCTCCTACATCCTTTTTAATTAGCATGGATACATTTATCAACTGAGCAAATGAGAGAGCTAAGGGGTTGGGTTTTAGAGTCAGTTTAAATGACAAGTATATTATAGGCAGGTTGCGTAATCTCTGATTTTTGGGGTTTCCCAGGCAGTGATGATAAACCTGGCCATAATTGTACTGAGGGAAGTTATAAGACAGTGAGAAGGTTCTAACAATGAAAACTGAAGTGAAGAATTTAGGGAAATGCCTTCTTCACCAATATTTCTGGGCCACTTCTTGATATTCCATAAAATAAAACTAAATATAGGTGGGCTAAATATAGCTAAAACTGTGCCTCCATTATGTTCCAGATTTTGTCTAGTTTTATCCAAAGCATTGGGACTCAAGTTCAGCAAGAAATTGTACTTCCAGTTTCCACAATTTTAAATATTTTCAAATATTTTGAGAACTTCTGGTTTGATCTAGGGTATACTACCCAGTAAAAAGGGGTGTGCTGCTCTGTCACTCTTACTTCCCATTATAATTTTCTCCTTTCCTCTTCCTCATCTCTTGAAACAAATCTTAGCTTTTATTCCTGGTAAACTCCAAGGAATAGCCCAATAACCAATCTCGAGAACTTGTCAAACGAATCTGGTTTATGCTATCACTACCTCCTTATTTTGATGGTGCCACTGACCATTTTGGGGTCTTCATGCTACTAAAATGACATGTAAAAAAGCGTCTCAGTGTTTGCTTGGGTGATTAATCTTGGTGATCAAGAAGAAGTTGGATTACTGCTTCACAGTGGGGACAAGAAGAATTATGGCTGGATTCTCAGGGATTCTGAGGGCACCTTTTTGTGCTTCTGTGTCCAGTAGCAAAAGTTAACGGAAAAATGATAGCAACCAAGAGAAGTCAGGACCAGTATAAATTGAAGGTTTGTGTCATTCTAGCAGGTAAAGAGCAAAATTAGCTGAGATGCTGAGCGAAAAGAAAACATGGGATGGAGAGTGGGAGACAGACACGCATATTTTCTCTCTTGCCTATTGTGTTGTGTGGTATCTGTGCTAACTATTTTCTCCATTTTCCTTTACTATTATTTTATGGTTGAATCATTTTAAAGCTTAGTGTTTAGGTCACAGAATATTCACATGGGACTGTGACCGGATTATAAGACTAGTTAACCCCTCACAGAGATGGATACTGTGTCTGTTGCTCAGGATGGAGATGTTGACTATTGGGACTTGGTGTCTCTCCTTTGTGAGAAGAGGATGACAGAGTTTTCATTTTATGAAGGATGGTTGTATCCTGATGTTATTGCTTTATAAAAGTTCAAACACATGTAGAAGGAGGTGTGTCAGTATGAGTAAACAAAGGGTTGAACAGTCCTGCTTGTTACACTCTTGCTTCTTGCTCCAATTCACCATTCTGTGCTCTGCTCTGTGATGCTGAGTCTGGGACTCTGTGAAGCACATTTCTTTTTTGGCAGGTGGTTTCTGCCCATAAAGGGTACTAGAGATCGGGAGACAGGAGTGCGGAGAAAACGTTTGCTCCCTCCTATTTCTGCAGAATCCCCCAGAATTGGCCCTTCGCAGCATAGGTAGTTGGATTCTAGGGGATTCTCGGGGCATCTTTTTGTGCTTCTTTTAGCATTCCCAGAATCAGCCTCATGGAATCCTCTTGGCAGTTCCACTGCAGCCAGGAAGCACTCTCCATTCCCATCTCACAGGTCTGGGTTCCAACTCAATGGGGACCCTTCCCCAGGCAACAGATGAGTGGCACTCTTTATCCACGGGTAAGAGGCTCAGCTATGTGAGGTCTTTCCTTCCAGTTCCTGAAGGGTCTACACAAGCCGTGTCCTCAGAAATCTGAGTCCAGCTACCCAGCAGCATGCTCTGAGCTTAACTACCATCTCTTCCTTTCTCCTCCAGTCCTTACTTTCTGCAAATACTGTTTCTGTGTTACTGTTTGCTTTTTAGTTTACCAACACCTGTTTAGTTTATTCATTGCATCACATTATCTCTGTTGAAATATGGTTTCTGTTTTCTTGATTGGACCCTGCCTGAAAAAAAAGATAACTGTTATAAAGCCTTTCATTTGAAAAGAGAAAGAATGGGAAGAAATCCCAAGGGGTCAGTGATCCAAAGCACACACCATTTTCTCCTGGAAAGAAAAACAGGGTTTCTTACACGGGCAGTAGAGTAAGTTCCTTGGACAAGCCCTGTCAGCCTCCAACTCTGCACTCTGGAATATTTCCCTGCCCATTTTTCTAGGGACACACTGGGGGTCCTCTCCTTCCTCCTGGTGAGTGTTTGAGGACATGATTCATCAGGGAATGAGCACTCCCAAGCCTTCATCATTAGCCCTTATCTTTCTCTAAACACAAAATTCCCTAATGACCTTCGTCAAATTGTGATCTTTTACTTATTTAATTCCAAGGACTAGTAATCTAGTTATTATGGGTCGTGGTCTTTGATCCTAAAATTTGGCATGGATATTTCTATTTTCTCATCAGAGAACTTCATTCTGTTATTATTAGTAAGTATTTATTAAGTACATCCTAAGTAGTAGAAACACAACAGTAAATGACATATAATCCTTGTTTTATACAATTCACAGTTTGGTGGAGATGAGAAAATCAGACATTTAAATTAGGCAATTCTAGTTGCAATGTGAAGAAGAGATCGTAGTTTGGTGGGGTGGGAGACACTGGGGAGGGGGGTAACACTGGTGTTTGCATGGGGTGCTAAGGGGATACTTCAGTCTTGATGAGGTGAGGCAGGGAAGACTTCCTAGGAGAGTGACATTTGAGTTAATAGTAAGACAAGGAAAATGAGAAATACTCAAGGTGATTGAAAATTAGAGAAACATGATAGATATTGATAATAACTAATCCACCCAATTGGCCCAAGGGGAGCACCTACTTCCTTTTTTAACCCCAAAGAAAACGAGCTCAAGCCCATACACATTAGATTAGCCCAATATTCAGTTATCTCCCACTTGCAGTTTTTCATGTTTCTGAGTTTTCTCAAACTCCAAAGGCTTGCACAATCCAACAGAAGGTCACTACCCTGACTTGAACACTCAAGAGTGAAGAGCCTGGGGTCTGATCAGTCTGCTATTGCTTTTGCTTCTTGCTGCCGCTTGGTGACACTGTTGACAACTGGACCTACAGAGCCCACAAAAGATGCTGATAGACCACAGACCTGTTACTACGGATCTTAAAGGTTGCAGGGTCCACATCCTCAGCACCAGTCCAGTGGAGTGAGGGATGCCTAGGCTCAAAGCATGGGTCTTTTGATCCCATATAAAGTCATTCTCTAAGATGATAACCACTGTGGGAGTGTACTATCAGGATTAAACCAATCATTTCTGTCCTGCAGACCTGAAATTCCTCATCTTTTTTTTCCTTTCTAAGAATTCATACCACTAAAAGTCAAGTAGCTTATTTATTTGATCCTGAAAATGGTTCTTTCTACCCACTTATTCCTGGACAATTAACATAACTGCACACTTTCTCATCACCACCTCAACTTCTTCAGGGTTCGTATACATAACTGTAAGAATAGGTAGCCCCTCTTTGTTTGGGAACACTGCGCTCAGCGTCTAAAGATTATTTGCTTTTCTAAAGATGGTTGAAGTGACTTCCATGTACCTCTCTCAGAAGAGAGAGAGAAAAAAAATCCAAGTTAAACATTCAACAGGACATTTACTACAGAAACACTAGAGGGGCTGAAAATAGTTCGTATTAATGGAATATAGCTATTTAGGTGGGATGGTGAAACATGAAATAGTGAAAGATGAGACACCAGAGATACACAGGAATGTCCTTGCTGACATGCTAAGGAGTTTGGATTTACTTCTGAAGCAATGGAGAATGCATGAAGGATTTAAGAAAAGTGGCATGAAATATTTGGGTTTTAGAATGGCCACTCTAGTGAGAAAAACTGATTGAAAAGGGCAAGTTTGCAAAAATTGAACAACAAATTGAACCGTGACCTTAATTATTTTCCATTTATTAAAATTATGGTAGAATACCTATAACATAAAACTGACCATCTTGGCCATTTAAAATGTACAGTTTGGTTGTATTCAGTACATTAGTAATGTGTGTCCATCACTACCATTTCCATAATACTTTTCACCTTTTAAAAGCGAAACTCGATAGCTATTAAACTATAATTCCCCATTTCCTCCTCCCCCCAGCCCCTAATGATCACCATTCTACTTCCTGTCTTCAACATTTTGAAAACTCTGAATACTTCATATAAGTGGAATGATAAAGTATTTGCCTTTTTGTGACTGGTTTATTTCATTTAATGTAGTGTCCTCAAGATTAATACACATTGCAGCATATATCAGAATTTTGTTTCTTTTTAAGGCTGGATAATATTCCACTGAATGTACATACCACGTTTTTGCATATACATTTGTCCATCAATGGACACATGGGTTGCTCCCACATTTTAGTTATTGTGAATACTGCTGCTATGGACAAACATCTCCTGACAAAGAAAATTCCTTGACCTGATGGCCTTGCTAGTGAATTCTATCAGTCACTCAAACAAGAATCAATATGAATCCTTCTCAAACTTTTTCAAAAACTTTAAAAGGAGAGAACACTTTCTAACTCATCCTTGGAAGACAGCATTACCCTGATACTAAATCCAGACAACACACTACAAGAAAACTACAAATCAATAATCCTTTTGAACATTAATATGAAAATCCTTAACAAAATATTAGCAAACCAAATTCAACAGCATATTAAAAGTATTATACACTATGACAAAATGAGACTGATTATTAGAATGCAAGGATGGTTCAACTTAAAAAAAAGTCAATCAGTGTAATATACCACATTAACAGAATGAAGAGAGGATAGAAATGGTAGTTTTAATTGATACAGAAAAACATTTAACAAAATTCAATAATCTTTGATGATAAACACCATGATCTTAATTCTGATAATACCAGCCTTCATCAACTGAGCTAAATAGTCATGATCAAAATTTGTAAGAGTATCTGCTTCTATAAAATAATATTAATATTATTGGATCTTTGAGATAGGTTTGTCCTTATAGGTACATGTAGCTTTTCACCAAATTTTTTCTTGCCATGGGGCATTTTTTTCCATTTTATTATAATGAGAAGTTTTCGTGAAATATTTAGCTATCCACATTGTCTTCTGAAAAATAATAAAGAATTTAAATTATTCTTCAGCTTTTAGGGGACGGACTGCCTATCCCTAAGTTTTTGAAGAAAAACACCCTAACTTTTAATTGTACTTATTCAAAAGTTTTGCTGTTTCCTTGTCTCTGACATTTTGCCAGTATCTGCTGATCTTTTTGTAATATTTATAATCACCAGAACTCCCAATAGTTCATATCTTGGAACTGAAGATGGGTGAAACCAGCTGTATTGGGGGGGGTTGGTGAACATCTTGAACTATTTTTCAAATTGTGTTTGGGGTTCAAGGAAAATCAAAACATATTTTCATATTTTACCAAGAACTTTTTTTCCTCTTAATTTTAAAATGATGTCTATTTTAAGGGAAATTTAATCCATATGTTACTAAATTCCTTACACTTACCTCATCAAAATTTGTTTCTGTAAGAGCTATTTGATGTGCAAGAAGCCTTGGGAGTTGTTTTATGAGAGTTTTTTAAGAGAATTTTTTTTTCTTAGAAACAGGAAGTCAAATTTTCTAGGTGAAGACTGACTCAAGTGCAGCTTTTGCCAACTGTACATTGCCTAATCAGCCAAAAGTCCTCAATTTCATACAAATTTTTGACTTATCAAAATTTATATGAATCCTGATGATGTTAACATTAATTTCTTTGCTTTTGCACTTCATCTCAACTATTCTTGCAAGGTAGTATTTCTATAATAATATATCACACTTTTTAAAGGCAAAGATTCTTCTCAGTTTTGATCTAAATTTGAGATTCCCAATAATATTTAAAATATCTATTATATTTCTCATTTATGGTAAGATCTGGTTATGTTACCAACAGTAAAGCTTATAGAATCAACCCCTCCTCAAAACATACACACCCATACTCACACACACACACACACACAAACATCCCTCCCAACATGTACAAGCACAGATATCAAACATATAGTTATTATTCTGTTATTCAGATGCTTCTTTTAAGACATTGCTTTCCAAAGAATTTTCATTGAGTCACTTGCATCAGAATCACCTGTGGTATTTGTTAAAACGAAGATTCTAAGACCTCATCTCAGGCCTACTGAATCAAAATCTTTGTGTTAATGGATCAATAAAGATATGCTAGCTCAAGATTCACAATATATTATCAAATGAAATGGTGTATTTAGAAACTCTCTGTCAACCATTGTGGAAAGCAGTTTGGTGATTTCTCAAAGAGCTTAGAACGGAATTACCATTTGATACAGCAATCCCATTATTGGGTATATGCCCAAAGGAATATAAATTGTTCTACCATAATGACACATGCACGTGTATATTCATCATGGCATTATTCACAATAGCAAAGACATGGAATCAGCCTAAATGCCCAATGATGGTAGATTTGATTTTCAAATGTGCTACATATATACAATGGAATATTATGCAGTCATAAAAATAATGACATCATGTCCTTTGAAGCAACATGGATGGAGTTGGAGGCTGTTATCCTAAGAAAACTGACGCTGGAATAGAAAACAAAATACTGCATGTTCTCACTTATAAGTGGGAGCTAAACATGGAGTGCATATGGACACAAAGAAGGGAACACCAGACACTGGGGCCCACTTGAGGGTGGAGGGTGGAAAGAGGGTGAAGATAAAAAGAACTATATATCAGGTACTATGCTTATTATTTGGGTAACAAAATAATCCGTACACCAAACCCCTGTAACACTCAATTTACCTATGTAACAAACCTGCACATTAACCTAAAATAGAAGTTTAAAGGCCGGGTGGGTGGCTAATGCCTGTAATCCCAGAACTTTGGGAGGCTGAGATGGGCGGATCACTTGAGGTCAGGAGTTGGAGACCAGCCTGGCCAACATGGTGAAACCCTGTCTCTACTAAAAATACAGAAATGAGCTGGGTGTGGTGGTGGGCACCTGTAATCCCAGCTACTTGGGAGGCTGAGGTAGGAGAATCACTTGAACCCGGAAGTATGTAGAGGTTGCAGTGAGCCAAGATCACACCACTCACCACTGTACTCCAGCCTGGGTGACAGAGTGAAACTCCATCTCGGGGAAAAAAAAAAAAAAAAGTGTTTTTTTCTTTTTTTAAGAGAAAACTCTCTGAAAACCATAAGATGCTATAAAAATTTATTTTTTAATACATTTTCACACAGCCCTTCCCTTTCATGCTGGAATTTGGATATGCTACTGAAAGAGGAGCAGCTGTCTTGTGAGTGCAAAGCCACCAACCTTTAAGGTGGCTTTTGTCACATGAGAAAAATAAAACTGTTTAAGACAAACCCAACATAATCCTAAATGGTACAGTGACGTTAAGTAGTTTGTTGTTGGTGACTCACAACGTAGTAGTGGCAGTAGACAGTGAACTCCTTTCCACTTGTCCAGAGCCCACATTCTTTCACTTATGACTTGTTCTACGTTGTCATTTCCCAAGGGTCAGAGCACACGGCTCTATAGTGGATGACATAAAGGATTATAAACATGAAGAGAGAGAACAACGAGCTCTGCCTTCCAAAAACTTGCAGATAGGCAGGCAAGATGAGCCATAGTCACAATAACCTACAATACTATAACCTATAATACTAAACAGAAAAAGAGATGTTAGAAAATAGGAATCACTGAAGTGTGACTGTATTATTAGTATCATCATTCATAATCATTGTAAGGACCACTATCGGTAGCTGTAGTCACAGCGATAAGACTTCTGGTTAGTAAGTTGTCACTTCAGTGCTTCCTCTCTACATCTCTGGAGGGCCCACCAATAGACCAGGAGAAGAGGAACTACTACCTTCTCTAGTGCAGCCCATCCCCTTCAGGTACAAATTCAGCCCAATACCACCTGAAGTCACATGCTCTGACTGTTGTTAGATTTGGGACAAAAATCCCCAGGAGCACTGAAAAAACAGACACGGTGCCCACAAAAATGCTTTAGAAGAAAGAGGTAGAGAGCCTCTAGTTGCCTTCTCTTTCAAGATAGTACTCTTGAAAGTGTGCCCACGAACTGTGCCCACGAACTGTGCCCCCAGAAAACCTTTCTCCCATGCTCAGCTTCTACTGGGCACTCCCAGCCCCAAGGCCTGCCTGGTGTGGTTTCCCCAGGGGTCCACTTGTGTCCTCATGCAGCTGCTCATTGGACACAGCCTTCACTGAGACCTCTTCAACTCCAAAAATGATGTGATATGTGTGTTTTGTTTTTGTTTTGAGGGAGAGGAGGAAAGGAGGCACAAAGAGCCTAGAACAAAGGGTGTGCTTGATATAAAGAATCAGGGAAAGGAATACTTGGGGTCCCTGGCAAAATTTCAAAGTGAAGTTTATCCAAGCTGTCCTCTCACTCATTCCTCTACAGCCCCTGACCCTTTTCCACCTCTCTGCAGTCCTCACTTGCCCCAGATTTCCTCAGAAGTCCAGTGCCCTCTTTCCTCCTGCAACATGTCCTTCTCCTCAACTTCCCAAGGCACCAAACTTGGGAAAGCACCTTTCCCAAACTGTCCAATGCACCAGCATTCACTCTTCCTCTTTCCTTTCACATCACAAGCTTCTTCCTTTTACAGCAGCTTGGCAAGTGCTCAGAAAGCAGAAAGATTACAGTAATTCAAACAAAAGTAAGATGGTTCCACTGTAACCTTCCAAGGGATTTCCTGAATCACACAATATATATTTTTAATGTATAGAATTCAAAATATTATTGGTAAAAGGTTTTTATTGGTTATCTGCAGGATACCTGTTATTAAAAGCATTCTATGTATTTAGCCAACACAATTTTAATAGAAAGTTACATGAAATATAGAAAAGAAAAAATGCACAGCACCAGATACAAAATCAGTGCTGAAGAAATGTTTGTTGGATTATGTGTATATTCAAATTCTCACCATTAATTTCTGATGGCCTGGTGGTATAATCATGATGCATTTCTTTAACTATGAGGAAGATTAAATATAGTTAAGCCTTTTTTCTTGTTTAAAATCTGTATTAGGGAACTACTATATCCAAAACACCATGCTAGTTTGTGAAAGGAGAATGATAGAAAGATGAAAAAGACATGGTGCCCACCTTAATAAAAAAAAAAAAAAAAAACCTACAACATTGAAGGGAAGGCAAACCAAAGTGTAAATGGCATCAAAGATTGGTATTGGTGTGGGTATGGGGGCAAAAATGCTGATATTATTCCTGCCAAGAATATTTGTGCTTCTAGTTCCAAGCAAATATGTTCCTACTGCTGACAAATGTTATTCCAGAAAAGTAGATTGATTGATGGCCAATCAGGATTACAGCATCCAACACAGTCCATGCATGTTCACACTTTACCATTTTTTCAGGTGACATTGCTGCATCTCACAATTTTTAAACTTCAAGAACATATATTGCATTTCTCACTCCCTATTTTCCATTCCATGACTGCAAGATAAAGGTTGTGGTTAAGCAGAAACTCCATGTCCAGGCTCAGGGAGAAAGAAAAATAAAACTCTTAGACTAGACAACTAAGGGAAAAAACATTTTCTGCAATAATTTTATATGATGGATAAGACTACAGGGTGGGTAATGTAGAATGGATAAACCAAAATGATAGAATGGATAAGCCAAAGACAATGAAAGTGAATATTTAATATCTCTCCCTATGTGCCAGGAACTGTGCTAAATGCTTCACCTTTATCAACACTTTTCTTACTTCTCAGAAATCCTCAGACATTGGAACTATTTTCACTTTACCAAGGAATTGGAGGCTACTAACAGTTAAATTTTCCAAGAGAACATAGAGAACATGTACTTGAACTGAGATGCTAATTCAGGATTTACTGACAGCAAAATCCATTTTCTTAACCACTTTCCTACACGTATTGTTAGTTTTTCCCATGAGGGTAAGGGATGTACACTCACAGAAAAATGAAAATCATGAAGACAAGTTTTATTTCACTTCACTTTTTCTCCTCAAGACTGCCATTATTTCCTTTCCCCCCTACTCAATAATTCACAGCCTGGCCTTTGCTTTTAGTCGATCTGAGTCACAAAATGTGCTTTGAAGTCCAAGCTTGGACAAAGTGAGATAAGGGCAGGCTGCAACCATCCTCAAAGAATTCCCATTTTGTTTATTTTACTCATAGGCCTTGATCTTTTGATCTGTTTGTTCCTGCGTTCAGGACACTTGAGTGCTTGCTTATGGCATGTCTTCCAACTCAAACCAGCTATTCAAACCCACAAGTTCCAATCTGGGCTCTTGTAAGTTAAGGTTCCCAGGTTCTTGGAAAGCCATGGGGACCTCAGACAGGGAGCAGGCAGGGCTGACTGCATGTGAGAATATGAGGGAGTAAAAACTGTTGGATTTTGTATTCATCACCCCCATAAATAGGCACAATGTTTTTGTACCTTGTAAACAGTCAAAAACATTCCCTCCCTTTCAGTGTGTATCACTTTGGTCTTCTCAACAACACAGGGAGGGGTGTTATAATATCACTTTGGTTTATAGATGAGGTAATAGACTTGGAGTGTGTTCACTCCATCAGTAAATAGCAAAGCTGAGACTCAATCTCAGATCTTCTGACCCCTGATAATATTCTTTCTCAGAGAGCATACTATCACTACTTTTTAAATATTAAATTTTATCTGCATTAAATAAGAAATGTAACTGGTTCATTGTTAATGAGGGCAACTTAAGTAGATCAAAACTAAAAGTGAGATTCCAACTCACCTACCATTTTGGCTTCTGTGACTTCTAGTCATCGACATGACAAACAACACATGGTAGTAACTGAGTTCTAACAGGCCAAGATGTAAGTCCTATGTTTTAAGATGAATATTGTATTAGTCCTTTTTCATGCTGCTGATAAAGACATACCTGAGACTGGGAAGAAAAAGAGGTTTAATTGAACTTTCAGCTCCACATGGCTGGGGAGGCCTCAGAATCATGGCAGAAGGCAAAAAGCATTTCTTACATGGTGAAGGCAACAGAAAATGAGGAAGATGCAAAAGCAGAAACCCCTGATAAAACCATCAGATCTCATGACATTTGTTCACAGCCACGAGAAGAGTATGGGGGAGACGTCCTCCATGATTCAAATTATCTCCCACTGGGTTCCTCTCACAACATGTGAGAATTACGGGAGTACAATTCAAGATGAGATTTGGGTGGGAACACAGAGACAAACCATGTCATTCTGCCCCAGCCTCTCCAAATCTCATGCCCTCACATTTCAAAACCAATTATGCCTTCCCAACAGTCCCCCAAAGTCTTAACTCATTTCAGCATTGACCCAAAAGTCCGCAGTCCAAAGTCTCATCTGAGACAAGGCAAATCCCTTCTGCCTGCTAGCCTGTAAAATGAAAAGCAAGCTAGTTACTTCCTAGATACAATGGGGATACAGGTATTGGGTAAATACAGCCATTCCAGATGGGAGAAATTGACCAAAACAAAGGGGTTAGGGCCCATGCAAGTCTGAAATCCAGTGGGGCAGTCAAATTTGAAAGCTCCAAAATGATCACCTTTGCCTCCGGGTCTCACATCCAGGTCACGCTGATGCAAGAGGTGGGTTCCCATGGTCTGGGCAACTCCACCCCTGTAGCTTTGCAGGGTATAGCCTCCCTCCCAGCTGGTTTCAAGGGCTGGTGTTGAGTATCTGTGGCTTTTCCAGGTGTGCAGTGCAAAGCTGCAAGTGGATCTACCATTCTGGGATCTGGAGAACACTGGCACTCTTTTCACAGCTCCGCCCCAGTGGGGACTCTGTGTGGGGGCTCCAACCCCACATTTCCCTTCTGTACTGCCCTAGCAGACGTTCTCCATGAGAGTCCTGCTTTTACAGCGAACTTTTGCCTGGGCATCCAGGTGTTTCCATAAATCTTCTGAAATCTAGGCGGAGGTTCCCGAACTACAATTCTTGACTTCTGTTCACCTGCAGGCTCAAAATCATGTGGAAACTGCCAAGGCTTTGAGACTTGCACCCTCTGAAGCCTCAACCCAAGCTCTACATTGGTGCCTTTCAGCGATGGCTGGAGCAGATGAGACAGAGAGCACCAAGTCCCTAGACTGCACACAGCATGGGGACCCTGGGCACTGCCAACAAGACCGTTATTTCCTCCTAGACCTCCAGGTCTGTGATGGGAGAGGCTGTTGCAAAGGTCTCTGACATGCCTTGGAAACATTTTCCCCATTATCTTGGGGATTAACATTCAGCTCCTCATTACTTATGCAAATATCTGGAGCCAGCTTGAATTTCTTCTCATAAAATGGGATTTTCTTTTCTATCTCATTGTCAGGCTGCAAATTTTCCAAACTTTCATGTTCTGCTTCCCTTTTAAAACTGAATACCTTTAACAGCATCCAAGTCACCTCTTGAATGCTTTGCTGCTTAGAAATTTCTTCTACCAGATACCCTAAATCATCTCTCTCAAGTTCAAAGTTCCACAAATCTCTAGGGCAGGGGCCAAATGCCACCAGGCTCTTTTCTAAAACATAACAAGAATCACCTTTGCTCAAGTTCCCAACAAGTTCCTCATATCCATCTGAGACCACCTTAGCCTGGATTTCATTGTCCATATCATTATCAGTATTTTTGTCAAAGCCATTCAACAAGTCCCTAGGAAGTTCCAAGCTTTCCCACATTTTCCTGTCTTCTTCTGAGCCCTTCAAACTGTTTAAAACTCTCCCTGTTATGCAGTTCCAAAGTCGCTTCTACATTTTCGGGTATCTTTTCAGCAATGCCCCACTCTACTGGTACCAATTTACTGTATTACTCTGTTTTCATGCTGCTAATAAAGACATACCCAAGACTGGGAAAATAAAAAGGTTTAATTGGACTTACAGTTCCACATGCCTGGGGAGGCCTCAGAATCATGGTGGGAGGTGAAAGGCACTTCCTACATGGTGGCAGCAAGAGAAAATAAGGAGGAAGCAACAGCAGAAACAGCTGATAAAACCATCAAATCTCGTGAGACTTGTTAACCACCTCGAGAAGAGTATGGTTTCAAACTATCTCCCACTGTGATAGAGATTCAAACTATCTCCCACTGTGTCCCTCCCACAACACATGGGGATTATAGGAGTACAATTAAAGATGAGATTTGGGTGAGGACACAGAGCCACATCATATCAAATATTAAAAATAAAACCAGATGTTATTGACATGCATCTTGTCCTCTAATGTTCTCACCTTTGCTCTAATTCTAATGATGTGACTTATTAATTAGGCAATTTCAGCCATCAAGTAAGGTTACAAAATAGCCACACTACCCATATCTCAGTGGCTTAACAAAATGCAAGATTATTTTTTGGTCCTAAAAAATCCAAAATGAGTATTCCTAATCAGCTCTCTTCTAGTTGATGCAGCAGGGACTTGGGTTTGGAAGAAACTATCTCACATTCCACCATCTTCAATTCATGACTAATGTGGTCACTGAACAGAAAAGAGTGTGAAATCTTGTATGGGAGATCTTTATGAGCCATATCTAAAAGGGGTATAATGTCAAGACTCAGTCACAAACAAGACAGCTGGGAAACGCAGTCAAGCTGCATTCTAAGGAGAAAGAAGAAATGGATTTGTAATCAGCTAGTGGTCTCTGCCACATACTTCCATTGCTCAAGACGTATTTGGAATTCCCATTTTAAAGTTATTTTCAAAGTCAGTTTATGATCCCATAAGAAAAATAAGGGATGAGATGATTCTATATATGTGTGTATATATATGTATACACACGCATTTTACATATATATGTATGTGTATATATATATCATTTGAAGTACATGTGACCAAAAATTGTATTATCAGCTTATCAACTAATGTATTCATTGAGTCTGGCCTCTGCATTAGTAAGGGTTTTCCAGATAAACAGGACCAATAGGAGATTTACTTTCTATCTATCTAGCTCTCTCTCTCTCTCTCTCTATTTATCCGTCCGTCTGTCTACCTACCTACCTGTATATCTTAAGAATTTGCCTCACATAATTATGGAGGATGACAAGTCCCAATACCTACATAAGCAAGCTGGAGACCCAGAAGAAGTGATGGTGTACTTCCAGTCCAAGTCTAATAGGCTGGAGACCCAGGAAGAGCCAGTGCTTTCATTCAAGTCCAAAGGAAAAAAATATAAAAAATACTTATGTCCCATCTTGATTGTAGTTATGCAGAAGGAATTCTTTCATACTCAGACTTTTTGTTGTACTAAGGTCTTCAACTAATTGGATGATGCCCACTGAAATTAGGGATGGCAGTGTGCTTCACTCATTCTACCAATTCAAATGTTAATCTCATCCAGAAATACACTCACAGACACACTAGAATAATCATTAACCAAATATCTGGGTACCCTGTGGATCAGCCATATTGACACAAAATTAATCATCAGAGCTCCCAATAACCTTTGGCTACTTATAAAATTTATTGTTTACAAGTTACATATCTGACAGCATTAAGAAACCAGAGAATGCAATGCACTTGTTGAAGGCAATTTCCAAAGAGATTTTCCCAAGTATTTTGGACTTTGGCCTCTCAAAGTCTACACTCAAGAAGATAACATTCATATGTATATTTATCTGTTAATTTATATCATTTATATGTTCTGTATGATTGATATGAACTAAATTACGTGTATGGAGTTCATTGTCTGCTAGAAAACTCTAGTAACAGCTGAGACTCTCAGAGTGCCAAAGGTAAGATTTTCATGTAACCTGAGATAACCTGAACCAATGAAATATCTTTAATCTGGAAGTCGGAGAATACTGTCAACATTCCTGGGTGAAGTCATAAAATACTGCAAAAACAAAATGGAAGCATTGCAGTTCAGAGATGATAGTGATGATGAAGGTGGCGTTGTTGGAAGGAAGAGGTTGTTTTACCAAGGACATATACAGATCCTCATTTCCAACCCAATTTTAGATTTCTCTCAGCAGAGGAATCAGCCTTATATTTCTTTCATATTCTTATAGCACCTGGTACAGCACCCAACACAGAGTAAGTGGTCAACAGATTTCTGTTTGTAAACAATAGGGTTTTCAACAGATACCCAATGCCCTGAATATCACATTCTGCTATTGTGCCATTATCCTGTTCAATCAAGTTGTGTGCATCAGTTTAAGACATGCACAGTTATTTTAGAGTTCTGCACCAGCCATTATAGTCTTCATAATAATTTTATGAAGTCCTGAGAAGTATCATCCAATTTTGGGACCCCAAAACATCTTTTACAGATAAGTGAATAGTCTTGAGGAGGAGGCATCTTCAGCTGTTTTTTTCATCAGTATATCTCTTTTCTAACTTCTGCATAACTTTCCATCAGGCTAAAGACTTATGAAAACAGCACCTTATATGCTTCCTACACCAATTACAGGGTACTCTACATCCTGAAAGAAAGGGAATGTATTTGTTTCTAGAGTTCCTGATGGGTTAACTACCCATGTTATATGTCATGTCTCATCACCTGGCGTTCCAGATAGTCTAACATTTTTCTTTTATGACCTCTCCTTATAAGGTTGTACCTTTCATCTCCACACTGTAAATTTTGGTCCTTCCCATTCTTAATTTATTGAGCCAGAGTCCATGTAAGAACAGACTGTGGTCCCCTCAGTGACATGGCACAACTTAGCCTAGTAAGTTGAGGGATATGCCGAACCAGTGAGTAATGTCTGGGAACTCTTTGGCTGACGTCCTCCTGTGCAAGGACAAATTTGCATTCTCACAAGTTCTCAGAATGTTTCTCCTTTAGGAACAATATCTGACACTGGAATTTTTGAAACCTGCAGTACTGTGTCAAGCCAAGCCTCTTTCCTGATAGGAAAAATGAAAGCCAATTTTGTTCTTCATTCTTGTGACTGGTTCATTGTGCTATGACCTTATGTAGACTAGCCTTTAATTCCCTCAGAGATCTGTGTAGATGACTTGGCATCTCAATATGTGTTTTCATGGTAATCTAGGGTCTGGTACCTTCCCTACCCCCCACAGCCACCATTTAGTGATCACTTCTTGGACTTCTGCCTCACTTACTTTCACTACACAATTTAGAACTTAATTATACACGACTTTATATTTTGGACTCTTGTTTCTCAGTCTACACTGCTAATTTGTTAAAGGAATGGATTGTATTTTATGCCTCTTCTGAATCCCACCCAAAGCACCTAGCATCCTGCTCTGAGTAACCTAAGAGTCACTCACTAAATAGGTGCCATGACGATGAAATCATACGAATGGCTTTTGATGACATACCAGATCTTACACATTCAAATGAATGCTTTCCTTGGCAAGGCTGCCACCTGGCAGGCTACCCACATATGCCAGTGATGTTATCAATGCTCAAAATAATGTTTCAGTGACTCTCTCTGCTTGAATTAAACTGATTATCTTGGATAATTATTTAATATTTGTTATTTAGCGTCTACTATCAATGCATGGCACTGTTTTTAGTGGGTACCACAAATATATTAAGATACAATTCCCTGGTCTCAGACTGTTTGCAGTTTTATGTATAGGGTCAGAAATGGTTGTGACAGCAATTTTATAAGGTAAAATGTGGCAAATATCATAAGGGAGGTATAAAGAATTATAGGGATCAGAGAGAGAAGAGGTAATTTACAGCTGAACCTAAACGGGACATATAACTTCAATCTTTATCTTTGTAAATCATTATAAATATTTATTAGATAATTGTTTTGGTCTTAAGCAACAACTAAAAACTACTTAGAACTAGTTAGGGAATAAATTATGAAAATAATTGGGTAATATGATTAAAAAATTGGAATGGAGCAATAAATCATATCCTTAAGTTGTAAACTTCTTTTGAAGGGAACTGTTTCTCCAAACAGAAAAACGTAATAGTCACCTGAACCAATCAGGGATCATAAGATACTTATGATGTCATTCACACCTGTCTAGCATCTAATTTTTGACCATTCATCTCCATGCGCCATTTGTAGTTATTTCCTCATTTGCAAAAGTAAAGAACATAAGCCAGATCAAAGGTTTTCAGTGGAATTATGAAAATATCTGGGAGTTATGGGCTTCCCTATGAGATTTCACTTGAATAAATAGATGGCAATAAAATAGTATTTGAGAATTGCTAGACTTCTTCACTGTTGAGTTCTCTCACAGCTCACATGTTCTATGCTCTGCACATAGTAAATGAGCTCCAACCACCAGTGCCACTGGGTGACAAGAAACAACCAATTGCCCGCTGCAGATGATCTGCCCATGGCCAGAATTTCTCGGGGATTCCCAGGCCCCAGGCACAATGCTGCTTATCTGTCGCTAGCTCTCCTGTCACCTGGTTTTATTTCCCTCAGAGTAGTCATGACTCTTAAATTATTTATTAATCTACATTTGTATTGTTTTATTACCCACTAGACTATAAGATAGTCCATTAAAGCAAAAAATTTGTCTATTTAGTTTACAGCTATGTCTTGAGTGACTAGATCAGTGCTTGGAACATTGTAAACATCAAATACATTGTTATTGAAAACAAATGCACAAATAAATGAATGAATTGATTGATTAATTAATAATATTTCACAGTTAAAGATTCAAGGGAAGACCTAGGGAAGATAATAAAATATAAAAATCAATTCAATAAAGAGATAGTGGAACGTTTATATACTTCTGGAAATGTGTGAGGTACTGAGAATACAGAGAGAATAGACCTATTTTTGGTGAGCTCATAGTCTATTTTGTGAAACAAAGCAGCAATGCAGGGAGCACTGTATACAGGAGAATAAAAATAAAACATGACAGCATATCAAGAAAGATCTCAAAGATCTTGGCGAATGGCTAAGCAGGAGACCATGTGATGTATTAGGCATTTAGAGGAAGCAGAGGAATTCCTGTGAGCTGGAATGACCTAGAAGATCTTCAAAGAGGAGAAAAACATCAAGAATAGAAGGATGTGAAAAAGTGGGCATCCCATACAAAGATGAGGTGAAAAGGGGAAAGGGCCAATCTGACTGGACAGAAAATAAACCAACTCTTAATGAGAACTTAAGGTGTGCCCCACACCAGGCAATGTATGTTTGGATATCTTTCTCATGTATCCTCCACACGTTCCTGCAAGGTGAAAAATATTATGTCTATTCCATAAATGAAAAAAATGGAGACTCAGAGAGATAGGGAAACTTGCCTAGATTCACAAACTCTCTGTAGTGATGAAGCCAGGATTTGCACACAGATCAGTTTGATTCTGAGGACCGTGCTCCTCCTACACTTCACCAACATAAGGAGCTTCTGGGCTCTGGAAAGCAGGGGTGGAGAGGGGAATAGTAAAAAATAAGGCTAAAATTAACTTACTGTTAGAATATGCTCAGGGCCTGGAATGATATTGTATACTATAAGACCAGTGAAGGTATTGAAAATGCTTGCCCAGAGGAGTGACTCTTGGAAAATATTAATTTAGGCGATGTAATCTGAATGGATGGAGAGAGAGAGAAGCAAGATCAGTTAACCATTATTGAAGCACCTCTGAGCTGAGATAAGTACACATGAAGTAGAAAGAAATAAATATAACAGATGGACCTTCATTTAAGAATTGGAGAATTATGGGATCGTCACAGGGAGAAAGTCAGGAGGCATGTGCAGCCTTAACAATGCTGGCAATGCTGACTTGCTATGCACACCCACTTTTGGTCATTCCAGAGTACCTTTTTCTAATTAGAGCCACTACCCCCAGTTCTCTCTCTCTCTCTCTTTTTCATTCTCTTTTCTTTGTTTTTGCTTATCTGTATCATGTGTTTTTTAAAAAATTCAAAACAAATATGAACTATTATGAAATCAAAAAGGAATTTGAGAGGGGAAAATTAGTTACTGGCCACTTTTTGCAAGTGATAAAAAGAGAGTCATTTAAAATATATCAAGTATCAAAAATGAGAAGAAGAATTAAATTGTACTTTTAAAAAGGACTCAGTTAAGATAGGAGAGTATAGAAGAGTTTTTCAGAGTTGTAAAACTTTTTAAAGAATCTTGTTGAATATGGTTATGTTATGTTTTCTGGGAGGCAACTGAGTAACTGAAGTTAAGGTACACATTTATTTATAAATTAGAAATAAAAGCACCTGACTTTTTCCATGTCACAGAAACACTACAAGATTAAGAGGCATAATGCAAATAAAATTGCTTTGGATTTTTTGAGGTTTATTGAAAAATATTTTAAAATAAGAACATGGTCTAAATAGAATTGAAAATAAACTTATATTTTTCCCATGCTCTATAATCACAAATTCCTTTTATTCTAGTACAATTTTTCTTCCATATAGTTCTCATTTCTGAATAGGTTGGAATTTGGAAAGCCCAGTTATGCTCCTCCCTCATATGTTTATATATCAGACATGAGTCTCACCATTCTGTACCATAATTATGCCTTTTTGTACCTGTTTCTTAGATTACTGTGAATACCTTGGGGAAGGGTATGTGTTTATTTATTTTGTATCTCTTTTGCCTTGAATAAATAGGATGCTCAATCAATAAGCTTAATGAGTAGATTTATGTAATGTAATTCATGCTGTGAAACTTTACTGCTGAAGAATAAATAATGTTGAATTGTTATTGAAAAGACAACCCACTTTGATTTCGTGTATGCCAGCCAGTAAAATATGAATTTTTGTTTGTTTGTTTTAGAGGTGGAGTCTTGCTATGTTGTCCAGGCTGGTCTCGAATTCCTGGGCTGTCATCTAGGCCTCCTAAGTAGCTGGGACTGCAGGTGCATGCCACCACTCCTGAAAATATAAATATTCTTGAAAAAAAGAAGCAAACTTTGAAATATATAAAAGATAAATTAGATCACTGGCTAATTCTGAACTCTCAGGACATTAGGAAATGTTAGGATAGGCTGGGCACAGTGGCTCACGCCTGTAATTCCAGCACTTAGGGAGGCCAAGACAGGTGGATCACGAGGTCAGGAGATCAAGACTATCCAGGTTAACAGGGTGAAACCCCGTCTCTGCTAAAAATACAAAAAAAATTAGCCAGGCGTGGTGGCGGGCATCTGTAGTCCCAGCTACTTGGGAGGCTGAGGCAGGGGAATGGCTTGAACCCGGGAGGCGGAGCTTGCAGTGAGCCAGGATCGCACCACTGCCCTCCAGCCTGGGTGACAGAGCGAGACTCCGTCTCAAAAAAAAAAAAGATAGAATAAAGAATCTCATAGGTTCATAAAGTGCCTCCCTTGCTTTTTTTCTTCTTTTATAAATCTCTTTTCCACCTGTTCATGGGCCATAAGTAAAAATTTTAAAAAATTTATAGGAAAGATAAATTCTATTTAAAAATAAATAACCATTATTTTCACAAGATAATCATGCTTCTTCATGTAAATGCCCCAAAAGATAATAATTTGACCATATTTTTCCTTATGATTGTATTTGTATACAAATACTGAAGTATTACATAGGCCAGGTGCAGTGGCTCAGGTCTGTACCCTATCACTTTGGGAGGCCAAGGTGGGAGGATCCCTTGAGCCAAGGATTTTGAGACCAGCCTGGAGAATACAGAGATAACTTATCCCTACAGAAACTAAGCATATTAGCTGGGCATAGTGGCACTTGCCTGTAGACTGTGCTACTCAAGAGGCTGAGGTGGGATGGGAAGATTGCTTGAGCGCAGGAGACTGAGGGTGCAGTTAGCTGTGATCGTACTACTGCACTGCAACCTAGGTGACAGAATGAGACCCTGTCTCAAATATATAAATTTAAGCAGGCCTATAATAGTGTTTGCTTACCCTTGTAGTTTGAGTCCCACATTGACTGCTTCCAACTGGTTATCTGTGGAAACACTTTATATATATCTATGTATGTGTGCATATATACGTACAACCAAAAAAATCAGCTTCGAGAAAAAACTAGTCAGCTTCAAGTAAGTGAAAATTTTAGGGCAAGTGGTAGGTAGTGATAACTTTTTCCCTTCAGACCATTCTGAACCATTGATAGATTTTGCACATGTGGCTCCAGTCTTCATGTTTTCCCATCTAAGCTTAGGCCAACTCACGAAAGGGCAACACTCTACAGTGGGAAGAGAACCAACTTTACAGTCAGACATTCCTGGACTCGAGTTGCTGCCACTCCACTGTTTAAAAGTCGCGAGTCCTTGGACAAATCACTTCACCTTTCTGATTTGAACTTTCCTCATCTGTCCAATGGGGATGACTCACCACCACCCCGTTACCTATTAGGCTCTCGGTAAACACCAGTATGCATGCTCTCACTTCCCCCACACCTAAACCTCTTCCAAAAAAAACCCAGATATCTCTTTGAATCTATTATTTCATATTATACCTTCTCTTTTTTTTATTCTTTCCTGTGGTTTCCAAAACCAAATGTATGTGATAATATATGCTACATATTACTGCTATGTAATAACCGGTAACAGTGTTTGCTCACCCTGGTAGGTTGAGTCCCACATTGGCTGCTTCCAATTGGTTATCTGTGGAAACACTTTATCCTTTTATAAGGGTGAATCTAGAGTGCACTGAGTAATGCATAATAAAGTTAGTTTTGGGGGTAAGGAACCAAGTTTAAAAGACAAAAAAAAAAAAAAAAAAGCTGGAGGAGGGCAGATAAGCACAGTAAAATAATCTCCAATGACTTCATTGTGAAGTAATGACTTTTACCAAATAACTGCATTGTAGTTTTATCTTTCCAACCAAGATTGTGTTAATGCTCTAAAATTAAGTCTCTTGTGAAAGTTATCTGGAATTTCTCAACGAGTTTTTAAAGGGGTTTTATTTTTTCATTGGAGGTCATGCCTCAAGAATTTGTAGGAATTCCGCCTGGAAAGTAATAATCAGTGGAAACTGGCAGTCAAAGCTAATTTATATTACTCTTCCAGATAAAAATTCCTTCCGTCTTAGACCTGCATTTCAAAAAAGATTATTATCACTCTGGAGAGAATACATCAGTGTAGAAAAAAGAAAGAATGACCTCAAGGATGTCTTCACTGCCTCTGTGCAACTCCAGGTCTGCTTCTTTTTAAACCTCCTTTTTAAAATCCTCTCTTTTGAAATGTTTTGAGGATATTGAAAGCCAGGGGATGTGTCAGAGGCGTGCTTGGCAAGAACTCTCAAAATGATGTTCCCTAATTTGCCTGTTGTGGGAGTTCATGGGACATCTTGGGTGGTGGGAAAAGGACAGAAGTAGGAAATATGGGGGAGACAGAGGTTCAGTAACTGCCCTAACAGGAGGAAGGTATTTTTCATATAGTCTCATTCCCTTAGTGGCTAGAGGGATTGGCTGTGCTCAAATCAGAGCTTCAGCGCCTCCTTTAGTGGTCGTGTTTTTATATACATAACACATTCATGAGGTTCCATGCTTAATGAAAAAGCTTTGGCTCTTAAAATCAAAGACCAAAATGCATTTTATTTTATTTTTGAGACAGGGACTCTTGGCTTTTAAAATGAAAGACCTAAATATATTTTATTTTATTTTTGAGACAGGGTCTCACTCCAGCACCCAGGCTGGCGTGCAGTGGCCATATCTCGGCTCACTGCAGTCTCAACCTCCCGGGTTCAGGTGATTCTCCCACCTCAGCCTCTCGAGTAGCTGAGACTACAGGTGCATACCACCATGCCTGACAAATTTTAGTATTTTCAATAGAGACGGGGTTTCGCCATGTTACCCAAGCTGGTCTTAAACTCTTGGGCTCAAGGAATCCACCCCACTCAGCTTCCCAAAATGCTGGAATTACAGGCATGAGCCGCCCATTCAGGCCAGTAGATCTAAATTTAAATTTCAAGTTCTCCAATTACTAGTTCCTTCATTTACAAGTTACTTAACCTCTCTGAGTCTCAGTCTCTATCTATAAAATGGGTTTTATAGAATTGTTAAGGTGAGTAAGGTAGTTGTTCTGTGTAAATCATGCAGCTCAGTGTTTGAATAACTAAAAGTTTGTTGTGTTAGTGTTTTACTAACTAAAAGTTTGTTGGTAAAACAAATGAATAAATACATGTTAGTTCCTTCTACCCTCTCTATTGCATCCAGAGAATTTGGGAAATGTCAACTCCAATGTGAATAACTTGCAGCCTGTTCAAGGATCCAACCAATGAAGTGCAAATGCACTACTACTCTCTTTAGTGATTTTGAAAATGTTTTTGAATCAATACCAACAAAAATCCACAAAAGAGATATGCCAAATGATGATTTGTATGACTAAATCAGACGTTCAGAAGCCTTACCCATTTCTCAAGACTAAGAGCCTATACCTAAGTGGCTAAGAATAACTTTTCAGAACCACTTTTCATTCACAGGATTTCAATCTGAGACACTGCCAAAAACAGACATAGCATCAAAACCAAATGGCCTGCCCTTTTTGTTTTTTTATCATCTGAGATATGTGTAATGGGTCAGACTCACCAAAATTCCAGCATTCAACAGAGCAAAAGTAAATAGGGGAAGTATTCTATTTACTAAGAATTCAGTGAGTCTTATTGAAATATTTAACAGTTGGACCAAAATGTACAAGCATCATAAATACAGTTTGTACAATTCCAAAAAGCATCTATCTGGAACAAAGCCATTGTTAATCCTATGTGTTTTTGTCAGTGGGTAGGTAATTCTTTAACAGTAGAAACAGAAGACAGATTAGCTTCCAATTGTGAGCTCATTCCTAAGGTCACAACTGAAAGCTGAAAGAGAAACAGAGTCCAAAATAAACATCAGTTTGGACTATAAAGCATTTCTCTCTGAGGGTGCCCAGGTTTATATGAAGGAATTCCACCTCAAACAAGGAGAAATCTAACTCACTTTTCCCAGTTATTAACGGGCACGTCTAGTGTCTGCCTGTTCACATCGATCCATTCCTCAACCTCAAATCCATTTTCCAAAGACCCTGGCTTAAGAACCACATGAACCCGGAGTTCTTCTGATTCGTTGCACTTTAGTTGCTTAGAGGGGTAAGAAAATAGTTATAAACTATCTGTAGGAACAGTCCCTAACATGGTTGGCCAGAAAAGCTCAGTAAGAGAGCCAAAAAGTTTAATTTGTTGTAACCTACGATTTCTTAGTAAATATTAACTAATGTTGGAAGTATGCATGGATTTACTTCCCTAGGCTGTTTGAACCTTTTAAATCATAATTTTTTTAAACAAAAAATTTAAGCAAGACCTTAAAAAAGTGACTCATAAAAGAAGGGTGTTTTGTTAGCTTCCCTTGCCTGCCTCCCAGCTACTCGTCTTCAGGGTGATGTTTTTCTTTCATGAGCTTGTCCCCTCCACTTATGTGCCTGGTTGATGGATAATTCCCTCTGCAGGTGTCTCAAAGACCCTGAGTACCCTTTTGGTTAAATGCCCAAACAAACTAACCACTGTTCACAGAGGTACTCACCTTCCTTACCCTTTGTCTCAGTCATGACTAACTGGATGCCCAGCCATATTAGGATTGAAGATTTAACCATTTATTCAGGTGCAGAAATCCAGAGGCCCTGCACAGAGTGACAGCTGGAGCATAACCCAGAAATCTACATATCCCCTAGCCATCAAAGGCATCTTCCTGGCCCAGCATGCAGAAGCTCGATGGATCTAGGAATAACTGTTTATATGGGCTGGATTTTCAGAAGTTATTATTTCTTTATGATTGATTCATTTATGTATTCATTTATTTCCAAAATGTCAGATGCTACGTTCTCGTACCCCATGGGCAGAGAACTTTAAAATTTAGAAAATTTTCACAATGTATGCATTCATTTATTATTTATCAGATATTGATTTAACACCAACTATGTGCCAACAAGAGAAATGAGGGAAAAAGCACACTTAGAAAAAGCAATTTTAAAGACAAGAAAGGCTACCTAATATATTGCAGGAAATGAGTAGGTCAATGTGGCTGGAGCTTAGCATTCATTGGAGAAGGCAGAAGGGGCCAGAAGGCTGAGGGATTTAGGGGGAGGTGCTGAGAAGGCCCATTGCAAAGACCTTCTGAATGCCAAAGTGAGGATTTTGGATTTGATTCTGTAAGTAAAAGAGAAATGTAAAAACCATATGAACAGATTTGTGATGAGGAACAATGATGGTGTTAGTTGTAGTTTGGTAGGTAGCTGGAGTAGGGGACAGACCAGTGGCAAATAAACCAGTAGAAAGACTCTGGCAATCTAAAGGCTCTTAATGAAGGCAGTGAAGATAAGTTGAAGAGAAGGGGACATTAGGGAAATTAAGGGAGATAAGTGAACATGACCTCATAGCACACCTCTTTCAGAACAGACATTTTCTGCTAACAAATAAAAGGTCTCAAATCTGGGAAATGGGAATCTCTTTTAAATACTGAATTTATAAAAATAGCAGGAAAATTTGTCTTATGTCTCTCTTTACTAACAGATGATTTCAGAGCTAAACCCATAAAACAGCAAATCAAGGCAAATTTACAATGACAAAAGTTTCTTGTGTGGGAGGAGGTGGGTGGTATAAAGATGAAAAAGATGCAATCTCTTCCCTTAGAGACTTCATAACCTAGCTCCATGGTTCTCAATGGCTGTGTGTTGTGAACAATTGTGATGTGAGTCATAGATTTTTAAAATGACATTAGAAGGCAGCATATGTAGGTTTTTAGTAGCAATGATGATGAGACATAGGCAAGTTAAGAAACTTACCTACAATCTGTAAGTGGGAGGGCCAGGGTGAACTCACTAAGTCTGTAGTGGATACTGTGGAGTACTGCCCAGAGCTGCTTTCAGGACCAAAGAGGGCACTCATTTTTGCAGGAGCAAAGAAAGAGTGTTGACTGCTCATAACTCCTGGTTCGTCCAAGAATTGTCATTGGCTGAAAGAAGCTGCCTCACCCAAGGTTCAGACGAGGGATTGAGGTGAGATACAATTCCCTTAATTGGAAAACTCTGGAAAGGTCACTCCAGCTCTAGAAATCCCAGAAGGATTCATTGAAGCCTCTGTGGCAACTTCATTGCTGTTCAGCATCTCCCTCTGGAAAATATTGCTTCTTTTCTTCCTCCAAATATGTCAATTCCAAGAGCATTTTCTAATAAACCTATTGTGTGCTAATTTCCATCCAGAGTCTCTGGATGTTTTCTCTGCCTTGTCCCCCACGCTTATTCAGTCTCCATGTGTCACATGCCCAGCACAGACCTGTGTGATCTATGGCACTAATTTCAGGGGAAATATCCAAACTGCAGATTATCTCCAAAGCCCTTTGACTGTTTTCTCACTGTCTTCTTCTTCAGGCTACCACTGAAATGGAAAATTTGTTGGAGAAAGTTGATTAAGTAACATTTCACAGAAGAAGAGAATTGTAATAACCATTTGTAAAAACTTATTGTGTGCTAATTTCCATCCAGAGTCTCAGGAACCTGAGCTGCGGGAAGGCTTGAGGTCAATGCATGTTGTACTTAGCTATTAAACCATATGGTAGAGGAGTCATCACAAAGAATTTGAGCCAGACCTGAAGGAAGAGTAGATTTTGAAAGACCAAAATTTGGTGCTTAGGTGACAAGGAATAATAGGGAAATGAATATTTGGGGAGCAATGACTAGATGAGTCAGTCTGGCAAGAGCAAAGAATTCAAATAATTACCAGAGATAAGTAAGGGAGCAGCTCAAGTTGCTCTTGGATGCCACAGTCAGGAGCTTCTGTCTCGCTCTGTTCTCCACGAAAAACAGAACACTGAGTCAGAAGAAAATGAATCAGGCATCTGTGGAGAGGATGGAATGGAAACTTGAGGAGGAGGGCAGATGTGAGTGACATTTTATGTTAAACATCCCCAAGGATTCTTGACTAATTGAGAAAGGGAAGCCAGGGAAAGATAGAAGTCATAGAGATTTGAAAGCTTTGACAAAGGCAGGCACCCTTCCAGAGAGATGTTATTTATTTGCTCTCTCAGGAACATCTTCAGGATAGATTGAGTTCAAGGACATCTCTCTTCTATCAAATGGTTATTACAATTCTCCTCTTCCATGAAATGTTACTTAATCAACTTTCTCCAACAAATTTCCCATTTCATTGGTAGCCTGAAGGAGAAGACAGTGAGAAAACAGTCAAACGGCTTTGGAGATAATCTGCAGTTTGGATATTTCCCCAGGAATTAGTGCCATAGACCACACAGGTCTGTGCTGGGCATGTGACACATGGAGACTGAATAAGCTTGGGGGACAAGGCAGAGAAAACATAAGTCCTGTAATGCATGTTTTTATTGTTTTCAAGAGCATCTTTTCTTTTCCTTAAACCTGAGGTTCTGATTAACCTCAGATGCCACATTGGAAGCACAAGCTACTTCAATACATATTAATTCTATTCTGGATGTATTGTGTATTAAGATACCTAAGCTATTTTTAAATATATACACATATCTAGTGGCTCAGTCATAATCAGATACTAATCACTTGATGAAATCAGTAGGAAAGACATTACACAAAAATACTGTTTCGTGTTTTGTAATCAGCCTTCCAAAGACAAATTCTTGCTGGCTTTCGGCCATAGGAAACAAGATGTTTAATTTCAATGTGAATTTCTTGATTCCATATTTAAATAAACAACAAATTGTGACAGATGAGAAAAACAATGTCTCCAGTGATATGATCTCACTAAATTGCCAAGTTGGGGGAAGGGAGAGAGTTGGGGGGAGAGAGACTATATTTTAAACTGTAAGCCAGGGATACAGAAACTAAAATTATAAATTTGGGGAACGGGATTCTTTCTTTCTAATATCTTTTACATGATATCATAATCAATCTATTTTTTTGGGGGGGAAATATCCTATATTCCTTCCCATTTCTATTATCTCTCCCACCCTTTTTATTTTTATTTTTTTCAGCTCTGTATGGTTTGCGGAGACCAGAAATGTCAAAACTCTGTGGAGAACAGCTGTTCTCATTTCTGGCTCATCTGCTAAGGAGTACTCAGAATCTTCTCAAAAGGCTCCTGCAAGCTATCCCACCCCAGATGTAAACTCAGAGACTGATTTTGCAGTCTTTGAAAGAAATGATCAGATGCAGTAGAACTGAAGTTTCTTTACCACTGAATCTACTGTGTGAAAATTATTTGGAGGCCACAGCTAAACGGTGACAGAGCTATCCAAAGGTCCCCAAGCAGTGAGTCCACTAGTATATTAACAAGACATCAACAACACATGCCTTTGGGTGGGAGCAGAGGTAATTGCTGTTGGTAAGAATGGATGTCTCCTGTCCCAGGAAGCCTCCTCTGAGGCCCCATCTGCCAGGCTTAGGTCAATAGCTCTTCTGTGGGTACACAGGAAGCCTTGCTTCTCTATCTCAACACACTATAAAACACATATTTTTATAATAACCTTCTTATATGATTAGAAACAGAGGGCCTACCTTACTTGACATTGTACCCCAGTGTCGTGCACAGTATGTAGTACATCTAAAGTGTTCAGTGAATATCCTAAAGATGAAATCAGTTTTTAAATCAGCTGGATGTAGCTAGAAGACTAGATGAGGTGTAAAAGGCAGCTGTGCTGGGGAAATGAGGGCAGTGAGGTTTTAGTCCCAATTTTAGGTTTGGGACTCTGACAGAAGCATGTCCTGGAGACTGGTAGGGCACCAGCAGAAGGTGGCATCAGTGCCAAAAAGGTTGCTCTGACAGGCAAAGAGAGCACTTGAGTTTAGATCTTCCTAAACCCCTCAGTTGGGCTTAGGACCAACTGAGTCCTAAGGTAGCATGGGCAGTTCTCAGCAATTCCTATTTGTTTGAAATGGAGGATGTAACATTGCTAAGAATCTAGGATTACAAGAGGGGAGTCCAATGGTTGGTGTGAAAATGCTTTGTGGTTGTGAACTTCAGGGCATACTATCTGACTGGGAACCAAATTCGAGTTCCATTGAGATCTCAGGGCTTTCACATTCCCAGGAGAGGTGTAGGGGGTCAGCAGGGAGGACCACCTGTCCGGAAAGCTGAGATTTGAGGATCAGAAAGCAGCAACACAAGGTGGTGTCAGGAGAGACAAGGCATCACTGCAGTACAAGAGGAGCAAAAGGATGGGCGAAGAGCCCACGCGTTCATCTCTATCATGTGGGCCCCCACCACACACCCAGGTGCCCACTTATGAAGAGCAGGAGACTGGGAAGAAATGTATTCATAACTTCCTGGGATATGTAGATTATTTCAATTATTGCATTAAACTGTAACCAATCCTGAAAAAAGCAAGCAAGCTGAGTTTTTCCCTCCCTCCCTCCCTCCCTCCCTCCCTCCCTCCTTCCTTCCTTCCTTCCTTCCTTCCTTCCTTCCA
>NW_012103243.1:227486-267228 GCF_000951045.1 Mandrillus leucophaeus
TCTTTCTTTCTTTCTTTTTTTCTTTCTTTCTTTCTTTCTTTTTCTTTCTTTCTCTTTCTTTCTTTCTTTTTCTTTTTTCTTTCTTTCTTTTTCTTTCTCTCTCTCTTTCTCTCTCTCTCTTTCTTTCTCTTTCTTTCTTTCTTTCTCTCTTTCTTTCTCCTTCCTTCCTTCCTTCCTTCCTTCCTTCCTTCCTTCCTTCCTTCCTTCCTTCCTTCCTTCTTTCTGCTTTGTTCTGCTTTATCCTGCTTCCAATGAATGGAGGCTTTTGATGACAATGCTTTTGGGAGCATTTTGTAACATAATAAAGAAGCTACATTTTTTTTTCTTTTTGCGCACATGAATGGAGCATGAAGGCATTTGTAACCCTGTGACAGGTGATTTTAATGACTAATCTAGGTACATAGAAGAAAAAGACTTGGCCTAACTTGGCACCTAAATAGAGAGCTAAGAGGTTGGGGGAGAAATCTTACCTTTCAGTGGAAGTAAAATAAATTGGGGACATATGACTGTAATCATCACTATCTCCAGTCCCTCCAAGAGTCAGAAGACCTGGTGAAACCCGAATGTTAGTGAGGAAGTGGCTTAATGCCCCTGAAACACAGTAAGCATTATTATTAGAAAAGAATCATTAGTGAAGTCAGCTGACATGTCTTCCCAACAGAACAAGGGACAGTAGATTGTAGAGAAGATTCAGAGCTGGCACTTATTTCAAATATTTGTATACATTTTACTTCTTGTACTTCCAAACCATCCAAAACAGCAAACAAAAATAAATCAAAGAGTATTTTATTCCACATTTAATAGAAGTTAGAAGACTGAACTAAAACACAAACTGACTATATCTGGATCAGAGATACTTTGGTCTTGCATTATGTAACATATTGAGAATTTATAAATATGTAAGGATTATATGAGCATTTTCCTTTGTTGTTTGATGATTTTTTTTCTGTCAACAAGCACCATTGTATGAAACAACATAATTAAATAGAGTTATTTGATACTTATCATATACCAAGTGTTATTTTAGGCATTTTGTAGATGCTTACTCAAGCGATGGTTAACAACCCTTGAAGTGGGTGCTATTAATTCCCTCTATTACAAACAAGGAAACTGACAGAATGATACTAAGCAACTTGATTGAGATTTTACAGCCAGTAATAGTAGATATAGGATTTGATCTCAGGTTTTCCAAGACTATACACTGTGCTTACCTCCTATACCAGGCTGGTCTGTGAATAGACTATATTCAACAAAACTTTGTGAATATCTGCCATGTGTAAGGTGCATGTAGAGAATATAAAGATCGTGCATGTGGGTACAGTCACAGATTGTGTTAGGGGTCCTGATCCAGACCGCAAGAGAGGGTTCTTTGATGTTGCACAAGAAAGAATTTGGGATGAGTCCACAGTGCAAAATGAAAGCACGTTTATTAAGAAAGTAAAATGGTGAAAGAATAGCTATTCCACAGACAGAGTAGGGCATTCCCGAAAGTAAGAGGAGGAATGCTCCCTCTCTAGGTACAATGCTTGTTTATATATAGGATAATCACAATGACAACAACAAATAATAGGGAGATGTGCTCTGCTATAAGGGTTTGTGATAAAGGGTTAATTTTCTTAATCACCATATTTTGTAAAAATCAATATTATTATTTTTAAAGCAAAATTAGAAATGCTTAAGATGTTGGAGTATCAGGACATTCCTGGGTCTGGATCTGTTTAGTAAATATTATCAATCTGTTCTTTTAAACCTAAACATGTAGAGGGGCTAGGAATAACTAACTTCCTGGGAATGCAACCCAGAGAGTCCCAGCCTCATTTTTCCTAGCCCTCACTCAAGATGGAGTTGCTCTGGTTCGAACACTTCTAACAGTGAGATGGAAGCCATGGAAGCACACTAGCAGGAGAAACCAAAATGCCTAAGAATGACACAGCACAATAGAGCCACAATCATGTCCATTTGTTTACTTGTTTATTTGCAGCATGAAAGCAAGGCATCTCACCTGAGCATTCTGATGGGTCCTAGCAAGACACCAAGGTGACCTGTGTTTTTCTCCCAGGCTGACGTTTCTCAATCTCCTAGCATTAGAAAGGTAGAGCCAAACCTCTAGCATCTTGCTGCTTACCTGCAGCTCTCACTGAGCCCCAGGTTATCTGGATTTAGAGGATTTTGGATCAGTAGGATTGACCATTAGACACTATTTCTCATTCAGTTAAGGAAGGGATCACAACTAATGTGTTTCTCTGATGAAAAAAGTAGGGTGGCCAAGGGGTTTTGATATCAGATAGATCTGCTTGGATTTAAACCCAAATTTGGTCCCTTAGTTATGACATCTTCGAAATATTTATTTAACTTTTCTGAACTGTGGTTTCTTAATTTATAAAATGAGGATGGCATGAGCAATTGTAGGCATTAATAAAACAACACACTTGAAAGTGTTTGACAATACCAGGAGCTCAAAAAAAAGAAAAACATCTAAAACAGAATGTGGGTGAAAAGACTGAGCGTAATTTTCTACTTGAAGCAGAGTCTTCACTGAACACCATACTTCTTTCTGACCATGCCCACACTCTACAGCCTATTGGCTTGTATTATAGATTTTTATGTGTGTGGTATATTATTTTCTCACACTAGCTCTCTTGCCATGTTCTGTCTGCTATTAATCTGTAAGATCATTCGGCACAAGAATTGTGAATTAGATTTGTTTTATATTCTCTTCCCATAGTACCTAATAAAAACTCCCCACAGAGCCTCCATTCTGTGAGAAGAATACAAATATACAGCACTTTACAATTTACAAAATCATTTCACATGCATCCCCTCATTTGATCTCACCACAGCTCTCATGGGCTTCCTTGGTTCTCAGATCACGATGATTGGGAGGTGGACAGACTAAGTAATGATCAGGTTTCGGCATTAAACATAGCATGTACTCTGATACTTACCAAATTTTTATTTGCCACCTCCTTTTTCTCTCTAACCTTGCACCCTTGGAAATGTATCTCAGTTATACAACTTCGGGTCCAAAGTCCACCCCCTCCAAAAAAAAAAAAAGCAAAAAAAAAAAAGCCAAGAGGTAACTTGTTCCAGCACATTTCTGCATGGCCTCCCTAGAAGGAAAAGAGCCTATGTTTATCATCAGTTGTTGTATTAAGACATTAACATTTCCTGACCAGATTCAAGCAAGATGATTTAAATGAGAGCATGCCTAATGACATTTTATGACAAATACAATGTTTTAGATGCATGAATTAATTTTAAAGCTTAATTCTACCACAATTCTCACAAGTTAAAGTAAAATTTTTAAACATGTAAGACAAGTTTTTTAAGAACAGTTTTAAGTTTATAGTAACATTGAGAAGAAGATACAGAGATTTCTTATATACTGTTGTCTCCACACATGCTCAGCCTCCCCCGTTGTCAACGTCTCCACCAGAGTGGTGCATTTGTTACAGTCAATGAAATGACATTGACGTGTCAACATCACCGAAATCCGTAGTTGCCCTTAAGATTCATGCTTGGTGTTGTATATCCTATGGGTTTAGGTAAATGTATAATAATATGTGTTCATCAGTATAACATTATACAGAGTGTTTTCACTGCCCTGAAAATCTTCTGTGCTTCTGTGAAAATTTTCACTGCCCTGAAAATTTTCTGTAGATAGATAATCCCTCCCCTTAAACCCTGGCAGTCACTGATCTTTTTTTTTTTTTTTAATGATTCTATAGTTTTACCTTTTCCAGAATATCATATATTTGGAGTAAGTTATGTGACCTTTTCAGATTGACTTCTTTCACTTAGTAAAATATGCACTTAAGTTTCCTCTGTGCCTTTCTATAGCCTGATAGCTCATTTCTTCTTTTTTTTTGGTTTTTATTGAGACAGAGTCTCGCTCTGTTGCCCAGGCTGGAGTGCAGTGGCGTGATCTCGGCTAACTGCAAGCTCCGCCTCCCGGATTCACGCCATTCTCCTGCCTCAGTCTCCCCAGTAACTGGGATCACAGGCGCCCGCCACCACGCCAGGCCAATTTTTTTTTGTATTTTTAATAGAGATGGAGTTTCACCGTGTTAGCCAGGATGGTCTTGATCTCCTGACTTTGTGATCCCCCCGCCTCGGCCTCCCAAAGTGCTGGGATTGCAGGCGTGAGCCACCGAGCCCAGCCTAGCTCATTTCTTTTTAGCACGGACTTATATTGTATTGTCTGAACATACCACAGTTGCTTTATCCATTCACCTACTGAAGAACATCTTGGTTGCTTCTAAATTTTGGCAATTATAAATAAAGCTGCTATAAACTTTTCTGTGTAGGTTTCCATGTGGATACAAATTTTTTACTTCTTCGGGTAAATATCAAGGTGTGATTGCTGGATTTTATGGTGTGTTAGCCCATTCTCACACTGCTATAAAGAACTACCTGAGACTGGGTAATTTATGGAGAAAAGAGGTTTAACTGACTCACAGTTCCATAGACTGTACAAGAAGCATGACTGGGAGGCCTCAGGAAACTCACAATCATGGCAGAAGGCAAAGCGGAAGAAATGGTGGAGCAGGAGAGAGAAAGAGTGAAGGGGGAAGTGCTACACATTTTGAAACAACCAGATCTTGTGAGAACTCTATCACAAGAACAGCAACGGGGAAGTCCAACCCCATGATTCAAGCACCTCCCACCAGGCCCCTCCTTCAATATCTGAGGATGCCAATTTGACACCAGATTTGGGTGAGGACACAGAGCTAAACTATATCATATGGTAAGGAGTATGTTTAGTTTGGTAAGAAACTTCCCAACTTTCTTCCAAAGTAGCTCCTCCATTTTGCCTTGCCAGTGACAAATGAGACTTCCTGTTGTTCTACATTCTCATCAGTGTTTGGTGCTCTGTTGGTGATCTGGATTTTGGCCATTCTCATAGATGTGTAGGCGTCTAATAAGTGTGTAAGTGTCTAATAGGTGTGTCGGCTATTCTAATAGGTATCTCATTGTTGTTTCAATTTGCATCTCCCTGAAGATATATGCTGTGGAACAACTTGTCATTTGCTTATTTGCCATCCATATATCTTTTTTGGTGAGGAAAATAGGATTTTTCAAATCCTACCTGGGACCTAACTGCACTGGCATAAGGGTAGCATGTGGTAACAATGGAAATCATTATTAAGGCATTTTCTGTAGACAGGTCATCTCTCTGTTAAATACATTGCTAAATTATTTACATATTGATGGGACTAAGAAGTCTGGGCAGCAAGTCCTTGTCATTATTCCTTATCTCTTTTCCTGCATTCAGATAAAAAGAGGATCGTTTTGGTCTTAGAGGTATCACAGTGAGGCCAATATCATCTCTATAGAGATTCTGAGTTAAAAAACCCAAACTGATACCTCAAAGAGCAAAATGATGAACTAACCTAGCTGAGTAAATGCACGGTAGATGTGTTATTGTTGCTCCATCCTGCCATTCAACTGAAAAGATGACAAAGTATATTTTTCTCTCATTTTGTGTCCTCCTTCCATACCATTCCCCGGCTTCAATTCTATGCAAATTTATTCAAGGAAGAAGTAAAAATGTGAATGGAGAAAACTGAAAGCAAACCATTACAGGAAAGTGTCAAAAAGCAGAGATGGGCCATGAAAATCAAGATTATGAGTTGGCAACTGTCACCATACAGAGGAGAGCAGGCGAATCTTATGGAGCAAAAGCCAAAGGCTGTTTTCGTGGAGCTGAAACTGGCTGTGCAGAAGAAGTCAAGTATGTTTTTCAGAGTTTCTGATACAGCTCTTGATGAGATGAGTGTCACATAACTTGTTCTGACCAGTGGGATGCAGCAGCAGTGACACTGCCCCACTCTCAGCCTGTGCCTAGGAGGCCTGGCAACTTCTGTTTTCATTCAGGGAAGGAGACTCCTCAATTTGCTATAATGCATTTTACAGAAGAATGCTGCAAAATTCAGAGAGAAAGCATTTTAAAGAAAAGCATCTTTGTTTTTTCCTTAGTGACCTTGAGTGACCTCCCCTGAAATTGTGATTGTTTTCATATCATATGAGCAAGGATGATACATTGTTTGTTTTGAAAGTTTAAATTGAGTTTGATTCCAATCAGGACTAAAATTTATCAATATTATGCTTGTTTAATATTAAAATAGTAACTTGCCAATTAGTAAATAGCTCCTGCTTCTAGTCCCCCAAAGGATCTCATGGCCCTAGGAGCCCCCTAGTTTGTCACTTTAAGGAAGGCCACTAGCCAGCCTATTGCAACTGTCATGCACCACCGTTTTTATCTCTGCTCCCCAGTTGGAGAGTCTGCATCCCTGAAACTCTAGAGGGCCAGTACCTGGTGGCCACCTAGTCCCCATGAGCTTCAGTTATCCGCTTATCTGTGGCACCTGCAGCCCTCCAAATGCACTGTGGCTGGTTGTTGTGTGTGTGTGTGTGTGTGTGTATCTCTATTTCTATTTCTATTTCTATCTCTATCTCTATCTATCTATCTATCTACCTCTATCTCTATCTCAGTCTCTAATTTCTATCTCTGAGTAACACGTTTGTGTGTGTATACATATATATGGGAGAAGGGAAGGAGAAAAAGATGAAATTCACATATTAAAATGTAAAATTGACCATTTTAAAGTGCACAATTAAGTGATATTTAGTACTGTCTCTCACTTTTGCAACCACCACCTCTATCTAGCTTCAAAACAATTTCATTGCCCCAAAAAGAAACCTTACACCAATTAGCATTCATCTTCCATTCCTACCTCCCCCAGACCCTGAGGCAACCACTGATCTACTTTGTCTCTCTCGATTTGCCTATTCTGGACATTTCACGTAATGGCATCATACAATATGTGGCTTTTCATGTCTTTCATTTTTCACTTAACATAGTGTTTTCAGTGTTCATCCATGTGGTAGCTATATGCCAGTACTCAATTCCTTTTTGTGGCTATATAATATTCCATCGCACAGATACAACACTTTATTCATCTGTTGATGGACAATTGAGTTGTTTCCACCTTTAGCTATTGTGAATAATGTGTTAGATATTTTAAATGTTACCCTGTGCTAGTGTCCCTCTAGTGATATAAACACATGTGAAGCACCTCTCATTTATTTCCAATGCAATTAGTGTTTTATGACTGCTTTCAATTAGCATTGTATTATACAGCAGTCTATCTCTTTCACCAATAAAATTTTCATTACTCAAAACAGTTTTTCAGTTAATCTTTACTTTAATTCTTATTTCTTTTGTATGTTTAAAGATGAAGATGAGAAAAGTACTTTATCAATGAAGTTAATTTGTTTCCTTAAGGAAAAGATACAACTGAAGACTTACTCATGACAAATACTTTTAAAATAATTTTTCCACTAGTTTTGTGGTGAGTTCTTTAATCTGAATTTTCTACATAATAATTTTAGTCTTGCTTGCATTCTTTACTGTGTAGACACTACCACTGTATAATTTTAAAGTGTTATTACCATTAATTTCATGTTAGTATTTTCAGTGGGCCATTTTTTTTCTCTTGGTTGACCACTACCTGGATTAAAATTCATATTTGAATGCATCAGTTTTCTTTACAGATGATTCAGTCCAACTTGCCTTCTGTTGTCATTGTCTCAGCACCAGTGCAGTGGCACAGAGGAGAGTTGGGGAATGGAGTCAGGGAGAGATTATGAGCTTGGCCTGGGAGCCAGCCCCAACTGTCCTGTGGACCATGGTAAGGTCTTTAACATCTCTTTGATATCAGTTTCTGCATCTTTAAAATAAAGACAATAAGAGTAGTCCCTACATCATGGGGTTGTTGTGAAATTAAATTAGTTAATATACAAAAAGCACACAGAACAGTGCTTGGCTTATATGTAGCATATGTAGATTTGCTGCTGCTTTTTATTCTTTCTTTTTTTATTTACTATGAAAATTCATTTAATGTTTTCTTGTTTATTTATTTATTTTTTACATTTGTAGGTACATAGTAGGCACACATATTATTGGGTTACATGAAATATTTTGAGACAAGCATGTAATGTGTAATAATCACATCAGGACAAATGAGGTATCCATCACCTCAAGCATTTTTCCTTTGTGTTACTTATTATGCATTCTCGTGAATACAATGAATGAGGCAGAGTGCTCCTCTGGGGTTGTTTGATATCTAATGATTCTGGTGAGCAGGACTTTTGCTCATTAAGCCATGTATGTTAGTCTGTTTTCACACTGCTATAAAGAAACTACTCAAGACTGGGTAATTTATAGAGGAAAGAGGTTTAATTGACTCACAGTTCTGCATGGCTGGGGATGACTCAGGAAACTTACAATCATGGTGGAAGGGGAAGCAAGGCATGTCTTACATGGCGGAAGGAGGGAGAGGAGAAAGAGGAGGGAGAACTGCCTTATAAAATCATCAGATCTCCTGGGCACTCACTCACTATCATGCGAACAGCATGGAGGAAACCATCCCCATGATTCAATTACCTCCCTCCCTCCATTTGTGGGAATTACAATTTGAGATGAGATTTGGGTGGGGACACAGAGTCAAACCATATCACCATGAGAGCATTTTCGAGCATTTTCATTCTGAGTCTCAAATGCCTGACGAGTGCCCAGGCATAGGACATCTACATTACCCACTGCATCCTCCCTCTTCTGATATGAACAAGATCAAGGCCTTGACTCAATGACTAAGGCTCTACCCACAGATCACAAATGCAACAATACAATCTTTTTAGTTAAAAATGTACAGGAATGCTTACAGTGACCTAACATTTGAATGCTTCTATGTTTCCTAATAAACATTTTTTTGCCTTTCCTCTGCCCAAAGGCTGTACAGGCAATTGTCAGTCACTACAATATCTCTTTTAAAAATACTGTGCTTTAATTTTAAAATATTATATTATTAATTTTATTTTAGCAAGAGTGAGAAGGGTAAAATTTAAATTTCAACTAGCACTAAACAACTTATGATGAAAAATGGATTTTTCCACTTTCCATCCCTTTCCACACCTGGGTCCTGCTCCCCCGAGAAAAATACCCTAAACTGCTCTGCTTCTCCTTTGTACTTAGCTCCATGTTTGTGAATCATATGCATGCACTGCTCTTTCTTCATCAATAATTCGAGGCATGGATGATGAGGATTTTGATCTTTGCCCCCATCCTAAACAGTGCCTCTTAATAAAGTTACACCCGGATATTTTTTTTACTATATTATAATCAAAGTTACATGATAAATGACATGGCAAAGAACATATCCTGTTGTGACTTGCTTGAAAAGTCCTACTGGGTGCTGGATGAGAGCACCACGTCTAGAGCTAGATTATAAACCCAGATCCATCGTTTACTAGATGTGTGGCACTGGAGAAGAAATGACTCCAACACTCTGTGCTGCCTTGTAGTAATTATTTTCCAAACATTTCATCATGTCTGCCGTAGGCCTATCAATAATCCATTCACTCAAACACATTCATTTCATCTCTTCATCCCCTACCTCTCTCTTTCTTAGACCCCCACCAAGAGAAGGATGGATAATTTCACGCTAGAATGATAACTTTCATTCCTTTATAGTGGATAATCCTCTAGACCTACTACATACTCTGCAGCAATCATGAACCCTCCCTTCATCTCTCATGTGATAGACAACAATTTTTGCATTTTCTTTGTTGGTTTACTACGTTATTTTGCTAAATCACTTATATGTCTGGCATGAAAACATTCTTTCAAATAAAACAATGTGTTACCTTTATATTTGATTTTTTTTTTTTTGGAAAAAAATAGAATTCCCAGTTGAAAATCACTGTCACTCAGAATTTTTCAGGCTTTGTTCCACTGTCTTCTAAGATTCAGTTGCTGTTAAGAAATTCAAGACCATTGTTTCGTATTTGACTGTGTTTTCCCCCTCCCCTTTGGAAGCTTCTAGGATCTCTTCTTGATTTCAAGTGTTCTAAATTTTACCATAACCTATGTGGGATTTTTTTTTTTTTTTTTTTTGTCATTCACTGTGCTAGGTGCTCCATTGCCCTGTCAATGGGAAGACACATATCTGTCAGTCTGAAAATTTTTTAAATTACTTGGTCAATAATATCCCCCCTTCATTTTCTGTCTTTTCTTTCTGGAACCCCTAATTAGTAGCTGCAGAGCTCACAAGATCTATGATATATATTTTTTTTATCTTTTTCCCTCCCACTTCTCTCTTCTTTAATTTTTGTTCTACTTTTGAGAGTTGTTTGGCCCTATCTTACAATTTTCTATTTAATGTTTGTATTTTACTTTTTATATTTTTTATAAACAGGAGTTCCTATTTGCTTCTGACCGTTTCTCATGGTAACCGTTACCTATATTACAGACTTGTTTCCCTGTGTATCTTAGAGGACATTATGATTTTCGAAAAGTTTCTTTCAATGTCTGCATTGACTCTGATTCATCTAAGTCCTCTGTGTCTAGTTGTTTGTTTGTTTGTTTTGTGGGGTTTGGTCTCCATGCACATGTTGAACATTTTCCTTTAATGTCTGGTCATTCTTCTCTGTCAAGTACATGTAAGAGAGAGTGGCTAAAATACTACTGGAGCTACTGTACCTATGAGAAGAGGTGCTGATTCTCAGGGATCACTGCAGGGTCTGTGGGGACGACCTCCCCTTTCCATTAAGGAGCTCCAAATATGTATCTAGAGACATTTTTCAGGACCATTCAGAAAAAAAGGAAAAGTCTAATTTCTGCCAGTTATGGAGCATGATGGTGGTTGTGGAGGAACCAGCATAAGTTTGACAACTGGCATTCTGGGAGCAGGTGAGAGGGTATGACTGAGGCGAGACGGTTTCCATTTTTCTTAGAGTTCTTCCCTGTTTGGTTTTGGGAGAGAATGAGCCTTCTCCAGTCTCATCTGCCAGTGTGTGTGTGCTGGGGAGGGTGGTTCTATAGCAGCTGCTTGGCTGCATGCAGTGGAGGCAGAAACTTGGTTCCAAATCTTCTCCTGAACTCCACTTTCTTCTGAAACCAAGTCCTCCAATTCTGAGCCTTTCCGGGTTTTACAGGGTGAATTAACTCGCTTATTGTTTCCTTGATAGTAAGTGCTTAGATTTACCTTATTTAGATTTTTACCTATTTTCATTTACTGTTCCAGTTTTCAAATATATCTTTAAATCTTTTATCTACTATTATCTTTTTCCCAGTTCTCTTTGTCTTTATGGATTAATAATTGCCTTTCTCTCTTTATTTTTGTTTTTTAAGTTACTGGCACAGGGTAGAAGGGGGAGATATTAATTGCCTGTGTTTACATGCCAGTTTAACTAATTTCATGCCAAAGGAAAAGATGATTTCTACATAGTGTTCTATGAATCAAACTGCCAGGCCCATCCTAATCAGGGGAATATCATGGAATGTCATCTCAGTCACCCTAAGTATTTATTTGAAATTAATTAATGAAGTCTCATTCCTTTATTATCTGTTTGTTTATTTATTTATTTTTTGAGACAGTCTCACCTTGTCACCCAGGCTGGAATACAGGGTGCAATCTCAGCCCACTGCAACCTCCACCTCCTGGGTTCAAGTGATTCTCCTTCCTCAGCCTGCCAAAGAGCTGGGATTACAGGTGCCTGCCTCCACATTGGGCTAATTTTTGTATTTTTAGTAGAGATGGGGTTGTGCTGTGTTGGCCATGGCTGGTTTTGAACCCCTGACCTCAGGTATTTGCCTGTCTAGGCTTCCCAAAGTGTTGGAATTATAGGCATGAGCCACCATGCTTGGCCTACTATGCCTTTTATTAGAGTCTTTTTGCACAGGGTCCTAGAAAGAGCTGATGGATGTTTTCTCAAACTGGCAAAAAAAATCAATGAATATGAGAGTAGATTGTGTTCAGTTATTATTTGTGATATGATGCTTATGGAAATCGACTTGTACACTTTTTTCTAGACATATATATGTTGTTCAGAATGCATAATGTATTAATAAGCAAATTGTTAATGTGATTTCAATAAATGTGAAAAAATTAGACATTATCCCTTCATCCTCCCACTCCCACCTGTGTATATCTCAAAAAAATAGGTAAAAATATAGCATGATGGGGGGAATAAATTGGAGATTCAAATCCTGGAAAAGCAGATATCCAGTTGTCTAAATGAGCTATCATAAAGATATTAGGAATAATAATGTTATAATAACAGCTTCTATTCCAACTCAAATATTTTGTTAAGGTTTAAAAATGCATTCTTTAGGCATCAAGAAACCTTATATAATAGGTATTATCTGCTTGTTTACATGTGGAAATGAGCCTTAGAAAAGTTATGAGACTCAGTGAAGCTCCAGAAGGTTTTGGACTGCAGCAGCATGGCTCTGAAGCCTGCATACTTCATATTGCAGTAGAAAGGAATGAAAATGGCATTCACCTGTAAACTTCTAAAAATTTTTCAGAGACTTCCCTTGAGAATCATCTGTCTATGTAATATTCTTTCTATTCTGCCACCTCATCTGAGTGAAAGAAGTTAAAACATTTGATATGTATGTAATTAGATTTTCAATAATCTTGAGTTCTCTTAAAGATATGAGCCTATCTGTAATTTCTTCTACCCCATTTTTTTTTCTCCTTTTCTGATGTGGCTTTTAGAAATGCCTATGGATATTTTGAAGTCTTTTCCTTTATTGAAAATTAAAATATGACCGACAAAAAATATGACTCAGAGAGTTTTCATCTGAAGGACGTGTAAATCTCACTGGGAAAAATCCTTTTGACTTTGGTTTTCTCTGCATAATTGAAAATACTGTTATGATAGGATAGCCATGCTACAATTAAACAAACATCCTATAAAAAATTCAACTTGTCAAAACTGGCTTGTTAAATAAGCTTGGAACCATTATCTGAATAACAAACTAGATCTGAACTTGGATAGCAGACTTCAGTTTTATGGGTCTTCCAATGATCTCATTGTTATAATAAATGAGTACATCAGGTTTCCTTATCCATCAGGAAAATTCTACACTCTGTGTTTCAGATGACTCAGAAAACACACAAATGTCTCCCATGCTGAAAGATAAGCAGGTTCTGGACTGTTTTCATCCAATGCCCTTACAGCTTCACGTCAAAGCAACATTATTTTGAAGTCAGCTCCTGACTGGAGGAAATTGCCATATCTCAGTTCATCTGGGCATTGGATCCATTACCTGATGGTGAGCCCCATTTCTTTCTTTCTTTCTTCAGAAATATGCTAAATGTACTGGCATGGAGTCATATAGGAGCATTAGTACCTATTATGCCATCCTCTCCTTGTCACGAATCCCCTGCCTACCCACAGTGCTCTTCCCACATAGTCAGAATATTGCCTGGATGCAAGAACATTAACCTAACAAGTATTATCGCCTAGCTGTTTGCAGAGGAGGCAAAAATGCACAAGCCCTTCATACTCTTTTCCAGACTGCATTGGGAAAATACAGTCACACAGGAGCATTCTTGACACTGGATTCCTGGTAGGAATCCCCCTACAAGGCTGTACCTCTTTTTCATGCCCTAGGCCAGAAGTTCTCAACCTTGAGGTGATTTTCCATCCCCCTACCCCTACTGCCATGGGTATTTGGTAATGTCTGGAGACATTTTTGATCATGACAATTGAGGGGCACTGTCAGCATCTGGAGGGCAGAGGCCAGGGATGCTGCTAAACATCCTACAAGGCACAGGACAGCTCCCACAACAAGGAATTATCAAGGTCCAAATGTCAACACTGGGGAGGCCAGAAAACCCAGTCCTAGGCCAAAAGGCAAGTAGAAAGATGGCAGGGTGTCCGACCTTCTTTCCTAATCCATGACACATGTTTTGTTGTTGTTGTTGTTGTTTTAGTGATTTTTATGTGACAAAAGTTGTGCTCAATATTGAGAGATAAGAGGGAATTTCACTGACCTTAGAGAGGGAATGAAGTACAGTGGGTAAGAGTACTGACTCAAGATCCAGACTTCCCTCAATTCAAACCCCAGCCCCATCACTTATGAGCTGTGTGTACTTGGGCAAGTTCCATATCCTCTTTGGATATTTTCTCATCTGTAAAATACTCCCAGACAGCCGGACATACGTTGTAATCTTGTGATGATTAAATGAATTCTTAAGTATAAAGACTTTGAATAGACCTGCCACATAGTAAAAACTAAATTGTTTTTTTCTCTCTTTCCCTTTCTCTTTCTCATTCTCTCTCTATGTACCACTTAGGATGCCTAGGACACATTATGAGTCCTTCAACAAAAAGAGGCTTGATTCCCTACAAAGGGGAGCAAGAGATGTGGTAGCAATGTGGTTTATGGAAGAGTCCAGGAGTAGGTTATGTTCTAGTGTTCTAGTTTGCCTTTGTTAAGATCCTTGGCAAAATGGTTTACACAACAATCTGGGCCTCAATTTTCTTATGTGAAAAATGACGATGTTGGCACTAGTCACATCATAAGGTTGCTGGGAAGATACAATGAGATAATAAATATGAAAACAATTTTTGAAATTGTGATCGGTTTGAACTTTTTGTATAATATTTAAAGTTCTACATTTTACATCTTTCTATATTCCCTCACATCCCCTCCAACACTTCAACAACAACAACAACAATAAAAATTCTTCATCTCCTTGGGAACAGTGGATCTGGAAAAGCTTAACTTATTTGAAGTCCCCAGATTTGTTTTTGGACAAAAGCCAGTGTATTGAGTTAATTTTCAAAGCTTTGCTCTGATATTTAAAAAAAAAATCACGATGACAATTTCCTGGTATTGCGAGATGAGGGGAGGTTAGGAAAAATATATCAATTATTTAAGCCAATTTGTTAAAATGCCTTCAGGTGAGCAGACATCTGAACATGGTTGAGGCTAAAGTGAATAAGACAAAGAAGATAGTATGTGAGGCCATCAGACTCTTTTTATTTTCCAGTGTCTCATCCTAAAACTTGGTGCTTTCCCTTATCTCCTAGTTCTGCCTGGAACTGCTTATCCTAGTATCCAGTCTACTTCCCACTTCAGTTCCTGTTTATGTCATCTGTATGGAACAAGGCCCTTGTTTACATAAGCGGAATGAATTCTAAACCCACAGTGTCTCTCTCCCTTTCTCTCTCCCTTTCTAAGCACATACTGTTCTATGCTCTGTGATCAAGGAAACACTTCAGCTACACCCCATTTACAACGCCAAAATTGCTGATCATAATCAATGAATATTTTCAGCTGTGGGTGAAAGGAGCTGTCAAAATGCATCATAATGGACACATCATTAAACTCTCAATAGAAATACCACAGAAAGGGAGCATGACCCCTTGTAAAATTAATTGCTCCAATTGGGGATTACAGAAGATTAGGTGGAAGTAAATTCTATGCTGTGATTGTGGTGGTCACTGTACTGCCGGGATAAAAAGAGTCTTCATCTGTAAGGACCAGCGCCCTTCTAGATACTACATTTGTTTTTGCCAGACCTCTGATTTCTACTGCTGAAATTCTCCAGTTTGTCTCTTTGGTTATCATTGTTCATTTTTCCTTGTGAACTAGATAGGGAAAAATATGGAAGTCATTGGGGGTAATTTCACAAATCCATGGCGCAACTTGGTCTTGATGTGATAAAAGCCATTCACCACCAATCCTACCATTGGGACAATAACTGGGGTGAAACATCTCAATTTCTATACCTGAGCTCTTGTAATTCTTCATAATGAAGGTTGCGGTATCCCATAGGTATCCTTTGGGGGAATTTCCTCCATACTTCTCCTTTTCCATACTTCTTTTGCAAACTGATCTGTCTAGGCATCATGTAAAAATGGGGCCAAACTGAATTTCCCATCCAATATGCAACATGATCCCCATTCAAAGTAAAGTCAATCTTTATTTGTCATATTCCCCAAAGGCCCAAAAGACTGTATCATTACATTTGCACAATTTACACATGGCCCACCCCCAGGGGCAAAAAGCTTTGCCACGTGATTTAATTCCACAGTGAATTCTCAGAGTTTCCATTAAGATATTGGAAGGGTTTTTGCTCAATTTACCCTCTGGCTGACTCAGTTCTATGTCTTAGACAATGGATGCTTTTATAAAGAAACGTTCTGGCTTATAAATCTTATTTTTTAAAAGAGTCCACTGTAAATGTAAAAATTGATTTCCTTTGCTGTTTTTTTTCTTTAATTCCAAATAATGCCTTGTGTACCGCTGCTGCCTTGAGGAGCAGGAAGGCCATAATTTACCAGATGTGAAGCTATTAGGCCTTCATTTCCTGAAGCAATGAATTAGCAACTATTTTACCCTGTCACAGAAAATTGTCACAAAAAGAGTCCAAGACACAATGGCAAGTCCAATTAATGTTTTTTTTTCTTCAAGTGGGCCCAGCTGAAAGATGAAGTGACTTGAGTGAGAGGCAAATTGATTTGGAAATTGCCTGGCTTCAAAGGCCAGCTGGGAAGCAGGGAGGGAGCTGCAGTAAATATTATTTTTATACTCTATATCATCACTGTTTCAATAATTACATTAGGATTACCCTCTTCTACTAGTCAAGGTAAAAGATCACAGATGATAACTTTAATTTTGTTTGCTCCAATTCTCTGGAAGAAAACATTTAAATTTCACTTTTATAGAGAAGCTAAAAGTAGCAGCCGATAAAGCTCAAGTGTGCAAGATCTTTTTACTCTAACGAGTAGTGTCTTAGGAGCAAAGAATGAAGCTAGGGTCTAGAATCTTGAGCCTTAAGATGGGTTTAATATTTTAAATATCATTTTTAGCATATATTAAATTGTATAATATATTTAGATATTATATTTGAATATATTAATGTTTTAATACTTAAAGTGCTAATAATAATTTGAGATGAAATATACAGTTTTATTTACCTATAGATCACCTTAATAGATAGTACATTCTTGATCTACTCTATGGAAATATTTTTAATATTTATAATAGACTTATAATTTGTTTTTAGAAGAAAATGTTCTCAGAAATTTATTTTGCTGTTAAATATTTTCATTTGATAATGGCAAATCAATTTAAATTTGATGAGAAAAATACAGATTAGAGTTAATATAATACAGTCTATTGTTACTGAATATATAGAAAATTATCAGTGTCTTTCCTTTTTTTGTGCATTTAGTTAACCATCATGTCTACAACATACAAGATTACATTGGCTATACGGGTATACATTGCTCTCTGGGAACTTGGGAGGTAGTGGGAAGACTAAAGGATGTCCCTGAAGACTGATAATTATTAGGCGGTACACAAGGAAATCAGAGCCCATGTAGTTGTTACAGACACTGGGGTCAAGGACATTTTAAATGAGGGAAAGTTTGCTGTGGAGTGAGATCAGTCAGAAGAGACTTGCATTTCTTTTTCTAATAAATTTTCCTAAATACAGAAGACAAAATTGGATAGAGGCTGGGGAGGAGTTTGGGTCCCAACTGTAGGCAGGGAAGAGTGAGGAGAACAGAGAACTTATGTTGAAAACCACATTTGAGAAAAACCAGTATTTTCTTTTAGGTTTATGTCAAGATATTCATCAGACTGAAGGGACAATAGGAACGACTTAGGAAAAGTAACTCGTATTGATTGGGTGATACTAAAGAAAGGAGAGTTACCTTTGAAGAATAGTATATAAAACTTCTAATAATAATGAGAAGTAAAATCATTTTTCAAAGCCTCCTGTAAGAGGAGGGCATGTAAACTTTTAACAAGTAATTATAGATAATCTCATATGATAATGTCAGGAAAATCCGTTCCTTTGACTGTTTTCAGAGACTGAATCCTTAAAACTCAGCATAGAAAATAGAACCTACTTCCTGAAATATGCGGATCAAAACCACTGCAATTCTAAAAAATACAAAACGGGCCAGGGGCGGTGCCTCACACCTGTAATCATAGCACTTTAGGAGGTCAAGGCAGGCGAATCACGAGGTCAGGAGTTCAAGACCAGGTTGGCCAACATGGTGAAACCCTGTCTCTACTAAAAACACAAAAGTTAGCTGGGCATGGTGGCAGGCACCTATAATCCCAGCTACTCAGGAGGCTGAGGCAAGAGAATCGCTTGAATATGGGAGACAGAGGTTGCCGTGAGCCAATGTCGCGCCACTGCACTCCAGCCTGGGAGACAGAGCAAGACTCCATCTCAAAACAAACAAACAAACAAAACTAACTCTTTCATGCTTCAAGTTTTCTTCAGTTAAAAGGTAGAGGGAAGTCTTCCGTTTTATCATTTCTGGGTGTCCTTTTGCACCCCCTCTAGCCCCCGATGAACTAGTTGGGCTGTTGGGCCCCTACATCAGTGTGCTTTCCTTCTGTTCTACATTTGGGCATGCTGTTTTCAGTGTCTGAAATGATTGACTCCACTATCCCACTTTGCTGCATTTTTGTTCAAAATGCTTTGCATTTTCAAGATGTGGCTAAAATTCTACATGCAAGTTTCTCTTCATTCCCTTACAGCTATGCCATCAGCCAAACTTTGTAAAACACATACAGGACTGGGCGTGGTGGCTCACACCTGTAATCCTAGCACTTTGGGATGCCGAGGTGGGTGGATCACGAGGTCAGGAGTTCGAGATGAACCTGGCCAATATGGTGAAATTCCATCTCTACTAAAAATAGAAAAAATTAGGCCGATGTGGTGGTGCGCACCTGTAGTCCCAGCTTCTCGGAGGATAAGGCAGGAGAATCGCTTAAACCTGGGAGGTGGAGATTGCAGTGAGCTGAGATCTTGCCACTGCACTGCACTCCAGCCTGGGCAACAAGAGTGAAACTCCATCTCCAAAAAGCAAAAAATAAATAAACACATACAAAAACCACTGTAGGAGTCACAGAAAGAGGACAAAATGTATGGTTTTGCTCACAGAGAAACAATTCCTTTTGAGAAGAAAGATCGTGCAAGAAAGAAACAGCATATCATGAGTCCAAAGTAAGGTATAAATATTGAAGGAATTAAGCTTGTTAGTTTAAAATTTAAAATGCCTCGCCTCCTCAGTCATTAGCCATTTAATTCTATCACACCTGTGAATTGACTCTTCCTAACCTAAGCTGTCGTCATTAGGTGCCTAAGAAAAACACAAATAAATCAAAGTCAACATACTTTTATTTATTTATTCAGAGATTTGGGAAAAATTATATCACACTGAGGGTTCTGATTATGAATGAAGTTTATTGAGAAAGTCTTACATCAAAAAGTGTGTGTTGGCAATTCTGCATGACATCATCTGATAGATACAAGAAAGATTGTATGTTGATTCAAACTGCTATTTTATTACAGTTGTATCAAGTAAGTTAAGCCTCCTTTTAAGAACTTTAAAAATGTTTACCTTTTCCAGGCAATTACTTAACTTTGCAATTATCCAGAAAGTGAGCTCATGTGGAGAGCAAAATATAGTAAATAATCTTAACATACGGTATTAAATATAAAAATTTTTATCTGGTGCTTTTAAACAGATTTGATTTCTTTATGGATATTCTCTATCTATTGAGTCACTGTCATATTCTCTGTTGGTTCTTTAATACAGTGGCTGTCTGCTAAATCCAATTTATAAGGCCTCTCAGAGTTTATTTCCATTGACCGCTTTTTTTCTCCCTTGAGTATTGTTCTCACTTTTCTGCTTCTTAGCATGTCTTATAATTTTTTATTGAAAACTGAACATTTTTGATAATACAGCAATTCTGATTCTAATTTTCTTTCTTTCTTTCTTTCTTTTCTCCTGGGAGTTTCTATTATTGCTGGATTTTTTGTTTACTCCTCCCACTTTTTTTTTAAGTCCTGCTCCGTTGCCCAGGCTGGAGTGCAATGGTGCTATCTCACCTCATCACAACCTCTGCTTCCCGAGTTCCGAGTTCAAGTGATTCTTCTGCCTCAGCTTCCCAAGTAGCTGGGATTACAGATGAGCGCTCCGTTACTTTTTTTTTGTTTTTAGCAAAGATGGGGTTTCACCATGTTGACCAGGATGGTAATGAGCTCCTGACCTCACGTGACTGTCCCTCCTCGGCCTCCCAAAGTGTTGGGATTACAGGCGTGAGCCACCAGGCCCGGCTCCTTTTTCTTTTTTTAAATGAACTAACCTAGACTTAAGTGGCAGAACATGTCACCCCTGTGGTGTATGGCCACTGACGTCTCAGCTCAGATTTTTGAAAAAATTTCTTACTTTCACTTTTCAGCCTCGTTTCTTAGGGGGCCACCTTTGTGCTTGCGTAGTTTAGTGGTCAGTCAATGACTGGTCACAGGTTGTGCTCCAACACCTCTAGTCAATAAGGCTTCTGCTCTCTGTGGATCTGTGTTTGGTTTAGGGGGTTGCATTCTAAGTCTGGGCAGTTTGGGAGTCAGCCCCAATTCTTTCTTTCTGCTGGGCCCTCTCGGGTCTCTGCTGTAAAAGTATAGAAGCTTCCAGACAGCCAGGGATGTATGAAATGCTTATTAAGGCCCTCAATGACTATCTTGTTTCCAGGATCTCCCTGACTAATCCTCTGGTATTCTACTTACACACCAACAGGGACTGCAACCTTAGGCCAGGAGAGCGGCAGACTTTTCTCATTTACGGCTGGGTGTGGGTTTTCCTTCTTCCACTCCAAATAAAGTCAGTCTCCTGCAAAGCAAAGCAGCTGGTCTTCACAGAATGCCTTGGAAGATTTCCAGGTCGCTGGGATAATTGTTTTCATCAAATTTGTCCAGCTTTATAGTTGTTTAGGGGAAAATGATTTGCTGATCTCTTCATTTCTTCATAGCCAGAGTTCTACCTCATTCAAGATACTAGAATCATGTCTTTTGCAAAGACGTTTCAAAAGTTTACCTTTCGTTTATCTGCGGTATTAGGCATCATTTCTTGGCAGGTGGCCACCCATCACTGCACTGAGAAAATGAGTCAGATATCAAGCCAGTGTGATCTGAACATTAGTCTGATAAGCAAAGAGATTAGCATTTCAGCCTCAGAAAATGTTAAAGATGAACATTAGCTAATCAAGTTCATATTTCTAAATTAAATGTATATTCTTTTAATTGGTAATATTTTAAAATGCTCTTCAATGCATGCAGAAAAATACAAATGCAGAAGATTATAATCCTTTAAACTCACGGAGCTGGTCTTTTAGTTAGAAATAAAGAATATGGCAAAGGAAAAAAGCCTTCAGTAAAAAACCACTTCATCCAGCATGAATCAGTGAGCACACATTAATTCCCACTTGTTTTGTGGGGATTAGCACAAGCTAGTCCCCAAGAGGAATTTCCTCCATGTCCCACAAAATCTTCACAAAACGTCACTTAACAGTGCCCAATAGGCCAGGCGTGGTGGCTCACACTTGTGATCCCAGCACTTTGGGAGGCCAAGGCAGGCGGATCACCTGAGGTCGGGAGTTCAAGACCAGCCTGACCAACATAGAGAAACCCCGTCTCTACTAAAAATACAAAATTAGCCGGACGTGGTGGCGTATGCCTGTAATCCCAGCTACTCAGGAGGCTGAGGCAGGAGAATCTCTTGAACTCGGGAGGTGGAGGTTGTGATGAGCCGAGATTGCGCTACTGCACTCCAGCCTGGTCAACGAGAGCCAACCTCCATCCCCCCCGCCCAAAAAAAAATGCCCAACAAATGAACAAACAGCATCACCGTCTATGTACAAGACAGGATTAGCCCTTCTTTTCTTGTTTGTTTCCCCCGTCATAGTGATTCAGGAGATAGAAATAAATTATTTAGGCAGATAGTAAGGCAACGAGTCCTCAGTGAATTTCCTTTTTAACAACAATAACAACAAAAAAAGCAGCCCCCAAATCATTTCTTTTCTAACAAAGAGCAGCCTGAAAAATCTATCTGCAAACATAGATAAGCAATGCTGGCAGCTGTGCCAATCAACAGGAAAGAGCCACCTGGAAGTCAGGTATGTTCAACATAGGGACTCCATCTTCCCTTTTCTTTGTCACCACGTGTATGTTAAAAAAAACCAGGCAATGTGGCGCCGGCCACGTAGAAAACCCATCTGCATAATAAAAGATTAGGGTAGGTGGCCAGCCTTTTCGTTGGCTATGCAATGGCACACCCAGTCCTAACCAGTTTTTCATGCCTTATGCAAATAGAACACCTGGTCCAATCAATTTTTCATGCCCTATGTAAATCAGACACCACCTCCTCAAGCTCCTCCGTAAAATTGTCTGTATTTCACTACAAAAGCAGCAACACATTTCTTCAGGATCCCTCTCTCTTCAGCAGAGAGACACTCTGAACTTCACTCTGTGTGTGCCTGTGTCCTAATTTTCCATGGCCATAAGGCAACGAATCTCAGATATTTACACCAAACAACAACACCACTTCAATAGAACCACTAGTCATCTTTGACTGAGTGAAGTGGATACTTTGGTGTCACACCACTGCACTTCCACCTGGATTCTGCCAGTAACTGGAGGGCGACCAGAATCTAGCCTTTATGCCCATTTTCCATCATCAATATCTAAGCTTGAGATTTAGAGAAATTTGGTCGTCAGTAGGACTTGAACTCTCAACCAACTACTATAGTCCATCTAAACAATTTTTAAAAAAAATTCATTCATATTTTTGTCACTTCTGGGAGATAGCAGTTTGACATTTTTATGATTTCTAGTCACATTCCTATTTATCTTCATTCTTCAATATAAAATGGCAAGAATATATTTAGAAAATGATGCCTCTATATCAGAGATTTTCTACTTCTTCATAGTATGATATGTTTATAATTATGATTTTTGATATATTTATAGCCAACATGTCTTGTAAAAATAAAAATTCAGTTCATTGATTTAAGTCTCTAGGAATAAAACAGTGAATGGGGGAGGTGGGATGCGTTTCAACTGTCCATTAAACTGATGTATTTATAAAACAAAATAATTATGCCATAAAGTCAGAATAGATTAATTGGTCTGGATGTAAAGCACAAAGAAAAATCTTTTAAATATGGCCATTGAAATGTCCTTGCATTAAAGCATCGGTAGAATATTAATCGGATTTTTGGTTCCTGCCTATTTACCCCTTCTGAGTAAGAAAACTGAGGTAACTATTATTCTGTTATGTTGTACATTACCACACTATTTCCACTACCTGTGAAGTCTGTGAGTTAAATCATTTTAAAAGAATTAGTCACTATGTTAAGATTTTTTCTTATTGGCATGCCTTCATTTCATATTTTGCTATTGCTCTGAAGCATTTCCCTATTCATTAGCAATGAAGTTCAAAATATATACTACATAAGCAAAAGCAGTTAGCTAACACATGCTTCCCTTCTACCCCCGAAGAGTCCCAGGCATCGCTGTATCCTTCTCCCATCTTCACTTGCGGGACACAGAAGAAAAACTCCTCTCTTCTCTGACAATAATCTCCAGTCTCTCCATTCATCTACACTTGGGTGTACAACACTTTTCTCTTCCAATAAACCCATGGCTTGTCACAGACTTAGAGCTGGTGACTGCCTTGACTGGCTACGTCACCTTTGACAATCAGCCACAGGAAAGGGAGTTTAATTACAATGAACGTTAAATAGGTTGGGAATAAACAATTACTTCACAGGCAAGCTGGACCACATGCATTGCTACTAAGGCCCATGAGCACCTTGGAGGCCAAGTTATAAATCCAAGAAAGCCTTCTTCACTTAGCAGGCACCTTACACAGTGTAGACTGTGAGGTTGATGAATATTTGGTTAATGAGTGAATTAAATGGATGAGTGACTACAGAATAATGAAGCCTGCTTTTATGTGAAATTGACAAGAGTTTTCCTAGAGTAATGTAGAAAAAGACCTGCCTTTACAGAGGAGTCTGGATGATATATCTTTCAAAATCTTCTTCTAGCCTTTATACATGGAATTCTTTGTTTTTTTATTTATAAGAACATAGACCTTTTTCACTCAGTACCTGACAGTTGTTTCCCATTTCACTCAGAGAAAAAGTAAAAGTACTTACAATAGCCTGTAAGACCCAACATGAGCTCATCTGGCTGATCCCTTCATTACCTTTCTGACTTTAGCTTTCACTTCTTTCTCTAGCCCATTTCCTCCACCTCCATTGGTCCCCTTGATAGTTCTTGGATACACCAGGTACATACTTAGAGGCCTTAGCACCTTTGTGCTAACTACTCCATCTGCCTGATGATTTTACCCAGGCAAGCACATGGCACATTCCTCGCCTTCTTTAAATCTCACCTTTGCGCAGAAGACAACCTTGACCACCTTATTTAATACATTCCCCCAACTCCACCCCTCCTTATCACTTTACACTTCTCTATTGTCTTCTTAGCATTTACCACCTCCTAAAATAATGCATAATGTACTTACTTATGTTTTCCTCTGTCTGCTGTGACTCACCTCCACTTTCACACTAGAATATAAGCTCCATGAGGGCAGGAATTTTTGTGTTTTGCTCACTGCCATACCTATAACAATGCCTAACACATAGTAGGTGTTTAATAAATATTTGTAAAGTGAATTATTACTTATAAGGTGTTTTGGACCGATTACTATGTTAGGAATTGAAAAGCTACTGTGTGTTTTAGTTGTTCCTAAACCAAGCTACAAATCAAAATCACATGGAACCCCTGTTAAAGTAGATTTTGGGCTCCACCAAAGAAAATCCTGATTCAATGATATAGGATGGGACTCAGAAATATGTATGGGGGCCTCAGATGATCCTGATGGAAGCTCTGAATGATAGAAAGAACATGATTTTGGAGTCATATCTATCTAACTTTGAATCTACTCTGCATTTTATTAACTGACTGTGTGATCTTTGGCAAATTACATATTGAAGCTTATTCTCTACCAGCCTGTTTTCTCATCTGTAAAATGGGAACAAATATTTAGTGAATGAATAATTGAATGAAGGAATGGATCAGAAGCCCTCAAAAGGATTTCTATAAACAGCATACCACAATTAATGAAGGTAACACAGGCCTGAAACTTAAGAGGCATTTAAGAGATACTAATGACCTAGTTTTCCCCAGGCGTAGTTATATTTAACAAATAAGCAGAGGCATATCCTGTCCATATTCGCAGCTTTCTTGGTTTGGCAGAGGGTGCATTTACTGGGGCTTCATCCTGGCATGAACTATTTAATCTCTGTACTTGGAGTAGATAGGGGTTGGCTAAAGCTGGCAGAATATTTTGTTGTTATTGACTTTGGCCAGAGGTTCCATGTTACTAGCTCTTTGGGAAAATGTACCAAGTTTATGTGATGGGTACATTTTGATAAAAATAAATAAGGGGTGTGTTGCTGGGGGAGATTAATGAGTATTCTTGTTTGAAATGACCTCGTGTTCTCTGGCTTCAATGATAGTGACACTCAAGAAGATTCCGGAAAGATAATTGATTCGTGGCTTAACAACTCCAGGGTTTATGAATGCTCATATGTATCTACCATGCAAAAAGTGAAGTTTTCCTGCAACTCTGGGGTTTATTTTCACAGAAAAATTGGGGTAGTATTTTCTAGCATTAAGTAATTCATCCATAAATTCACTGTACAACCAGTAATAGGAACAAATTTCATAGGATTATTTATCTTCTACATACTCTCAATTTGCAGTACAATTTGGAGAACAAAAAATAAAGGGAAAAATAATTTTGGGAAAAGACATCAGTGTACTTTGCTGAAGAGAATATAGTCATGCTCAGCATAATGACATTTCCAACGACAACGGACTACATATAGGACAGTGGTCCCATTAAGACTACACTACAGCTAAACAAGCGCTATCCTTAAGTGACCCAGCCATTGTAACATTATAATGCAACGCATTACTCACATGTTTGTGGTGATGCTGATCTAAACAAACCAACTATGCTGCCAGTTGTGTAGAAGTATAGCACATACAATTATATACAGTGTGTAATATTTGATAATGATAATACATGACTGTTACTGATTTGTGTATTTACTATCACTATACTTTTTATAATTATTTTAGAGTATACTCTTACTTATTAAAAAAAAATTAACTGTGAAAAAACCTCAGTTATATCCTTTAGGATGTATTTCAGAAGAAGGCATTGTTATCATAGGAAAGGACAGCTCCATGCTTGCTTTTACCTCTGAAGAGTTTCTAGTGGGACAAGACGTAGTAGTAGAAGACAGTGATATTGATGACCCTGACCCTCGTAGGCCTAGGCCAATATGTGTGTCTGTGTCTTTGTTTTTAACAAAAAAGTTTGAAAAGTACAAGAAAAATACATTTTAAAAACAGAAAAAAGTTTATAAAACAGGGATATAAAGAAAGAAAATAGTTTTGTACAGCTCTAAAATGTGCTTGTTTTTAACTGTCATTACAAAAGAGTCAAAAATTTTAAAAAATGTTAAAGTTTGTAAAATAAAAAAGCTACAGTTAGCAAAGGTTAATTTATTATTGAAGAAAGAAAAATTTTAAATTAACTTAATCTAGCCTAAATGTAGAGTGTTGATAAAGTCTACAGTAGTGTACAGTAATGTTCTAAGCTTTCACATTCACTTACCATTCACTCACCCGCCACCCCAGAGCAACTTCCCATCTTGCAGACTTTATTCCTGTTAAGTGACCTATACTGGCTTACAGTTTGTGTGTTATTATACTGTACTTTTACTGTACTTTTTCTGTGTTTAGCTATGTTTAGATATACAAATATTTACCATCTTATTAAAAATGCCTACAGTATTCAGTACAATATCATGTTGTACAGGTTCGTAGCCTAGGAGCAATAGGCTATACCATATAGCCTAGGTGTGTAGTAGGCTGTACCACCTAAGTTTGTGAAAGTACATTCTATGATGTTTACATAATTACCATATCTTAAGGATGCATTTCTCAGAAGGTATCTCTGTCATTAAGTGATGCTTGACTATATTACAATAGAAATGTATGACTATTAAACTAGAGAACAAAATGCTAATGTTATTAAAATAGAATTCTATAGTAGAACTTTCAAACACTTGTTTTTAATTGTCATCTATAACTCAATTAAATTGGGGAAAAAAGAATTGCAGTTTATTTGACAATCAAGCACTGTTTACAATTTTTTCAATCATTAAATAATAGATTATTGTGTAACTCCTGAATCAGGATTAACATGTACTTGTTTATGATTCATCTCTTCACAAATGCCTTAATGTAGGAGTAAGCATCATGTCAAGGCTTTTATGGGACCTGGATCTGTGACTTCAACATAAGAAGAATGTAATAAGCCTTTATTGTTTATGTGATTGGCTTGCCAGATATAATAACATGTTGCTTTTAATCCATGTAATCAAGGAAAGGAACATTAGCTAGAAAATTATAGAGAGTGCTATATATACCCCAGGACCACACCCATGCTGTGTCAGCCCTCCAGGCATCCTTTTTCTTTTGCCCACTTATTGCTGTTAAGGCTCCTCATTTAAAAACAAAAAAAGTGAAATTAACACAAGTTAATGTAAACTTTTAATCCTAACTTCTAATGCAAAGACAACTGGCTACTTGAGAAGAAATATTGTTTAATATGCCCACCCTAGCCAATAATAAATTATATATTTTGAAAAAGACTGTTGGTGACGTAATGTGTATAAGGCACTGAAATCATAATTGGCACTACCGTTTTGGCCCTGTGACCAGTTTTACATCAGGGACTTATTTTCCAGCTTTTTCCTCTGAGTTGTTGTAATCATTTGCTCTAGTAGACTCTAAATTGAATGGCATGCACAATAAATGTGCTCCCTCCTGGAGCTCACACAGGCATTGTAAAATGCAAAGGAAAACAGTGGGCGGCATTGAAGTGGTTCCTACACTGACCTTTTGAAAACCAAATAGGAGAAAAGATCACCTAAAAGCCCAGGTTAGTCCAGAATCCCACACACATGACTCCAGACTACCCACCCCCAACCTAACCAAGCATTCATCTTCACATGTCACAAACAGACAGACCCAGAGACCATAAAGTCAGCCTAGATCCATAGGCATAAAGCCATCATGAGAGATGAAGTCTACTTTGGAAAATCTATGAAGTTATTTTGCCCAAGTTGGTAAACATTCTTAATGTTTGGCTTTGCAATGTAAATCTAGATTAAATATAAAGGGATAACTAACCAAATATTTTTCTAGTTGTTTATGAAGGATTTTACAGAAAAAAAAATGTATTTTCAACTGACCAGAAACTCTGTCATATATACCCAGAACAAAGAGATAATATACTTAAATTCCTCTGTCCACCCAATTGGTGGTCTGAAAATTTAATTTTTCTTTCTTTCTCTGATACCATTGCCAATAGTAGATATTCAGCTGTTAGAACAGAGTTAACTCTTTGGTTAGTACTGTGTGATACAGACCTGAATATAGGATTACTCTGGAAAGATTTCAACACTGGAGACAAGTATAACAGTGATTTTTTTAAAAAATAAAAATTGGATTAGTTTATCAGGATTGAGGAGAGAAAATGGCAGATAGGAGACAGGACTAATGGGTAGCTCCCACTTGGACAGATAGGACAGCATGTGAAGACTCACACTATGAACTTTTGCTGTAAGACCCACCACAGGAACTTGCCAGGAAGACTGAAAGAGTTCACAGATCCTGTGGAAGAAGTGGCTCGCCACTGCAAACTCCATGAGATAGCCAAAAAACTGTGAGTTCCCAAAATGTGAAAGGGGAAAATATGCCTCTCAACACACATCCCACTAGGGAATCTGAAAATCCAGGTCATGAGAAAAAGAACTAACCTTACCTAGAACTGAAACAAATTTAGGGAGACGAGCAAAATATTAAAGTAGAAGCAGCAGCAGGAAAAGCCCTGATGGCACTCCCAGTTCCCAGCTCAAGCCCAGGGAAGCCATCCCTGACTCTATCTCACAGGGGTCCTTGGAGAAGGTAGCCATCAGAACTAGGGAGGGTCACAGGGTGAAAGAGGCTTCCAACTGAACTTTGTAATAATTTAGTTCAAGCATGAATTTTCTTGAGCAGAGTCCAGGAGGCAAACAGGAATTGCTAGAGATACCAGCACAGGAGCAGTGGCCATCAGTATGGGCAGGTGGAGAGGCATGAGACCTAAAAGCCATGCTTGCTTCTCAGTGGGGAGGCTTGTAACCTGGGGCAAGATCTGAGCCCTGCGTGGAGGCTGCCTGGATATAAACTTGGCACTATTGTTGGGGCACAGTGGAAGTGAGACTGGCCTCACCAGCTGTGTGAGAGCTGGGTAACACCTGTAACTGTTAGCTTTCCCCCACTTCCCTGGTGACATATACAGTGCAGTAGAAGCAGCTGTAATTCCCCTTGAAACATAACTCCATTGGCCTGATAACCACCTCCCGACCCACAGTGGACATAGCAAGCCCCACACAAGGAGAGTCTGAGCTCAGACCTGCCTAACCCTGTATGGTTTTTCTCTACCTGCCTGGTAGCCAAACACAAAAGACACACATTTTTGGGAGCTTTATGGCCCTGCCCACTACCTGAGAAACTTATCCTGTCCAACCTAGGGCCAGCTTATATCCCCCTTCTCCTGACACAGCTGGTGCTCTCTTGAAAGTGCCACCTCCTGGCTAGAGGTCAACCAACTCAAACTATTACAGTAATTCATGACAGAATAATCCTGCTCCAAGGAAGGACAAAACAATAGCTAATTCCTCTGCCTGCAACATCCTGGCTAACCAGAGGTCCTGAGTCTGTCCATGTGACAACTTCACTGCTAGAATAACCAGCATTTGAGAAAACGAACATATTAAACATAACTACAACCAAGGACTCTCACACAGTCTACTTCCCTCCCCTGCCACTCCCACCAAAGTAGGTGCTGGTATCCACAGCTGGAGACCTGAAAATGAATCACATCACAGGACTCTTTGCAGACATTTCCTAGTACCAGCTCAGAGCCTGGTAGCCCCACCACTGGGTGGCTAGACCCAGAAAAGCAATAATAATTATAGCAGTTTGGATCTCAGGAAGCCCTATCCCTAGGGAAAGTGGGAGAGCATCAAGGGATCACCCTATTGGACAAAAGAATCTGAATAACAGCCCTTGAGTTCCAGACTTTTCCTCTGAAATAGTCTACCAAAATGAGAAGGAACCAGAAAAGTAATTCTGGTAATATGATGAAACAAGGTTTTATAACACCCCCAAAAGATTAATGGATCCAAATCAACAAGAAATCTCTGAATTGCCAGATAAAGAATTCAGAAGGTTGATTATTAAACTACTCAAAGAGATAGCAGAAAAAGATGAAAACCAACTTAAATAAATATAAAAAATAATACAGGGTGTAGATGAATTATTTCCAGATAAATAGATATTATAAAGAAAAAACAATGATAACTTCTGGAGATGAAAGACACATTTAGAGAAATACAAAATACACTGGAAAGTTCCAACAGTAGACTAGAACAAGTAGAAGAAAGAATTTCAAAGCTCGAAAACAAGGCTTTTGAATTCACCCAATCAGACAAAGACAAATAAGAAAGAACAAAAAAAATAAACAAAGCCTCTGAGAAATTTGGGATTATGTTAAATGACTAAACCTAAGAATAATTGGTGTTCTTGAGAAAGAAGAGAAATCTAAAAGTTTTGAAAACTTACTCAAGGGAATAATCAAGCAAAACTTCCCTGGCATTGCCAAAGATCCAGACCTCCAAATGCAAGGAGCTCAAAGAACACCTGGGAAATTCATTGCAAAAAATCATTACCGAGGCACATAATCGTCAGGTTACCTAAGGCCAAGATGAAGTAAGGCAAAAGCATCAGTTAACCTGTAATGGAAAACCTATCAGATTAACAGCAGATTTCTCAGCAGAAATCCTATAAGCCAGAAGGGATTGAGGTTCTATCTTCAGCCTCCTCAAACAAAATAACTATCAGCCAAGATTTTTATATCCAGCTAAACTAAGTTTCATAAATAAAGATAAAGTCTTTTTCAGACAAACAAATGCTGAGAGAATTTGCCACTACCAAGCCACCACTACAAGAAAGGTTAAAAGGAGTGCTACCACCACCTCTGCCTTTTACTTCATGAGTTAGTATTTAGTATTATACATCAGAAATATCCTAGCTCATTCTCACTGGATCAGCTCCAGGAAATGAAGCCAGCCAACTATAATATTCCTTGAATTGTTGTTCCTATCCTGGAGCCCTAGTTAGTAATATAACCCCAAATCTTCCCAATTGATAACTAATCTTGAGCAGACAATTGCCACCAGATGGTGAAGAATCATACACAGGACCATGAGAGGTTTACATTTTAAAGTTGGACACCTGACTGCTTAGATGTACAAGTTCATCCAGGTCTTTTCAATAACCATATAAAAATGTAATTGAATAAATTTGAACTTTTCTTATTTTATGGTGAGGTTTAATGATAGTTTATTTTTTCTCTTTCTTTTCTAATAAGATATTTAAGGCTATGCCTTTTCCTCTGAATACAGTCACTACTGAGCCTTTTGGATGTTATATAAAGTATTAGCTTTTCCATTGCTTTCGATATGGTTTATATGTCCTTTGATATTTTCTTTGTGACTCAAGGATTATTGAAAGGCATGTTTTTAAATTTCCAAGTATAAATGGCTTGAAATCTCAAGTATTTTAAAAAGAAGAGAACCACTTTTTAATTATTTTTTAATGATTAGGATAACAATGTGGCCAATAGAACCTAATTTCTAAAAATTATTAAAGTTTTCTTAGGCTTCAAGAACTTGAATGACTTTCTGCAAATGTTCCATGGAAATACAGAGAAAGGTGTTCTTCATTTGAGATTATAAAGCTTTTATCTCTATGTATATGTGTATGTATTTATGTGTGTGTCTGTATATATATATCTATATGTGTATAATGCCACCTATATTATGTAAGTAAAATTTTATATATATAAATTATATATAATATATATAAATAATATATAAATGAAGTTCTTTATTGTATTATTCTACCCCTCTGTATCAATATTCAATATTTTTTGGAGCCTACTAAGTATCTCCAGTTCTGAGAAGATATATTTTATCAAGTTTTTCTTGTAATTCAAATAATTTTTCTTTAGTTATTTCACTGTCTTTTGTTTGATGTGTTTAAGCTATGACTGCTATTTTATGCTTTATTATTTCCTTCTTTATTCTGATTAGTTCTTTTAACCATTCCAGTGTATCTAATATTTATATTGGAACTCTTTGTTTCTCTTTGTATTTGCTTGTTATCTCTTTGGCCCTTCCACTAACACAATTTTTTCCTCACTCAGTTTTAATTATATGCCTTCTAACACAGATTTTTTTCTTTAATACCAATCTTACTGTCTCTGATTTTAATGGGAATATTCAAACCACCCACATTCAGTGCAACGATTGATATAAATGATGTTTATTACTTCCATCTTAACTTTTAAACTTTATTTTGATATCCTCTTCGTCTTCCTTCTTCTGCTGTTTTGTAAAATTAAGTATCTTTTTAGATTCGTACCAATTTACCTTTGTCTTGCAATTTGAACAAATTCATTCATTTCATAAATTTGCAGAACAATTCCTGAGTTTTAGTGAGAATAAACTTCAAATTGTTAATATTCTTTAGAAGTTATGAGAGTTGGTTCAATTACTCAAACTTATTTTAGTCATATTCATTCATTTCCACGTTTCAATTTTTAAATAAAATGCATTTATCCATATCAGCTACTTTGTTTTATTGAGTAATCTCATGAATTTTTCTTTTTTTCTTTTTTTTTAAATTTTTTTATTTCAATAGTTTTGGGGGAACACATAGCATTTGGTTAAGGTTCTTTAGTGATGATTTCTGAAATTTTGTTGTGCCCAACACCTGACCAGTGTACTCTGTACCCACGACGTAGTCTTTTATCCCTCACTTCCCTCCAACCCTTCCCCCCGTGTCTCCAAAGTTCATTATATCATTCTTATGCCTTTGTGTCCTTGAAGCTTAGCTCCCACTTAAAAGTGAGAACATACAATGTTTGATTTTCCAATCCTGAGTTTATTCACTTAGAATAACGGTCTCCAACTCCATCCAGGTTGCTGCAAATGCCATTATCTCATTCCTTTATATGGTTAAGTAGTATTCCATGGCATATATATATGTATATATACACTACGTTTTCTTTATCCACTCATTGGTTGATGGGCATTTAGGCTGGTTCTATATTTTCGCAACTGTGAATTGTGCTACAACAAACATGTGTGTCCAAGTGTCTTTTTTACATAATGGATTCTTTTCCTCAGGGTATATACTCAGTAGGATTGCTGGATCAAATGATAATTCTACTTTTACTTTCTTAAGGAATCTCCATGTTGTCTTCCATAGTGGTTGTACTAGTTCACATTTCCACCAGCAGTGTAAAAGTGTTCCCTTTTCACCACATCCACACCAACACATATTTTTTATTTATTTTTTAATTATGGCAATTCTTGCAGGAGTAAGGTGGCATTGTATTGTTGTTTTTATTTGCATTTCCCTGATAATTAGTGATGTTGAGCATATTTTCGTATGTTTCTTAGCCATTTGTATGTTTTTTGAGAATTGTCTGTTCATGTCCTTAGCCCACTTTTTGATGGGATTATTTGTTTTTTTCTTGCTGATCAGAGATCCTTGTCGATTCTGAATATTAGTCCTTTGTTGGATACATAAGTCTATGAATATTTTCTCCCACTCTGTGGGTTATCTGTTTGCTGAGTGTTCCTTTTGCTGTGCAGAAGCTTTTTAGCTTAATTAAGTCCCATCTATTTATCGTTGTTTTTGTTGCATTTGCTTTTGGGTTCTTGGCATTCCAAAAAAAAAAAAGAAGAAGGAACATAGTAAATATGGCACAAATAGAAAACCAATAGGAAGATGGCCTATTTATACCCCAATATATTAGTAATTACATAATGTAAATGGACTAAAAACTGTATAAAGATAAAAACTTTCAAATTGTTGAAATTCAACAACAATATGCCTACAAAAGATATACCTTATGTTTAAGAGCATAGTATAGTTGAAAGTAAAAAGGTAGAGGAAAATATGCTGTTCAAATGGTAACCAAAAAAAAAAATACTGGTATGGATGTTTTAAAATCAACCAAAGTAGATTTTATAGCAATGAACATATATTTCATAATGCTAAAAAGGTAATGAATCAGGAATACTGTATACAATAATTCTAGATATATATACACAGCTATTAGCATAGCCTCAATGTGTGTGAAACCAAACTTTAAAAAATGTTAAAAATAGACAAATCAACAATCATAGCAGAGACTTTAACACAGTTTTTTTACAAATGAAAAAGGGGAACAAGCAGATCTAAAACATAAGGATGTAGAATATCTGAAAAAGACAATTAAGAAACTTGATCCAATTGACAAAGTAGTGTGATAACAAAATATATGTATGTTTTAAGTGCACATGGAATATTTGCTAAAATTTACAATGTACTAGGTCATAAGGCAAGCTTCAATGCATTTTAAAAGCTTAAAATCATGGAGTGTATTATTTGACCACAGTGTAATTAAGGTAAAAAGCAATAACAACAACAGCAAAAAATGATAGCCAGAAAATTCCCAAATGGCTGGAAAATAGTGGTATACTTCTTGATAACTTATGGATCAAGAATAGCCACAACAGAAAATCAAAAATAATTTGAAGTAAAATATGATAACTTGTAGAATGCAGCTAAAGCCATGTATAGAAGGAATCCTTTACCTTACATATATATATTGAAAAAGAAGAAAGGTTCAAATTCAGTGACTGAATGTCCATCTAAAAATATCAGCAAATTCAACATAAATAAAGAAGTGATGGAAAATAATAAAGGTTAGAGTAACAGTTAATAAAATATAAAAACTAAAGTGTAATCAAAGGATTAAGAAAGCCAAAAGTTTGTTCTTTCAAAAGGAAAAGTAGCAGCGCTAGTAAGATTAAGAAAAGAAAGAGAGAGAGAGAGAAAGGAAGAAAGGAGAAAGGAAGGGAGAAAGAAAAGAGAGAAGCAAAGCTCAAATTAGCCTTCTGGAAAAAGGGATCATTATTACATTTTGTAAAGATATTAAAATATAATAAGAGAAAATTATAAATAATTACACTCCAGTAAATCTGAAAATTTAGGTAAAATGTACACATTTCTTGAAAACCACACATTACCGGCCACACATAATTCAAGAATAGATAGAAAATTAATATAGTCCTTTACCTATTAAGAATTTAATCAGCTATCCAATAACCTCCACACAAAGACAACTCTAAACCCAGATGATTTCACCTGTGAATTCTCCCAAATATTTTATTATAAAAACTCTTCTAGAGAAGAAGAAAAAAGGATCACTTCCTAACTCACTTTATGATGCAGTTAAACTTTGATAGAAAAACTTGAGAATATTACAAAAAGGATAATTATAGTCAAATTTATCTTATAAATTAGATGGAAAAATTCCTAAACAAAATATTAACCAAGCAAATCTACCAATGCATAAAAGAAATTGTCTATTATGGTAAAATGACTTTAAAATTTAAAACTCAATCAATGTAACTTATCACACTAAAAGAAAAAGGAGCAAAATCATGTGGATATTTTTGTCTTTGTTATCTTTATAGATATAGAAAAATATTTTGATAAAATTTAACATTTATTCGTGATAAATACTCTCAGATTCTATGAATGAAAGGAAACTTTTCTAATCTGATAAAGGGTATCTACAACATACTTACAATGTATTTAATGGTGATTTATTAAAAGATTTCCTTTTGATGTTAGGAATGGAGACAGACTTGTCTACTCTTGTCACTCCTGTGCAACATTGCACCAGAGGTCCATTTAGAATAAGGCAAGAAAAAGAAATCAAAGGCATAGGAATTGGAGAGGAAGCAATAAAATTGCAATTTGGGGAGACAAAATGATTTTAAACATAGAAAACCCAAATGATTTATAATCAAACTACTAGAATTAATAAGTGAATTTAGCAAGTTTGCTGCATACTAGACCAATAAAAACAGATTATATTTGTATATACTTGCAACAAATAAATAGAAAATTGAATTTTAAAAATACTTTTACAGGGGCATAAAGAACAGCAGACATTTCTGAATTAACATAATGAAAGATGTACAAGACCTCTACATTCAAAATTAAAACAATTTAAAAAATCAAAAACATTATAGAGAGAAATTAAAGTAGTCCTAAATAAATGGAAGATATATACCATATTTATAAAAAATAAATGTTATAATGTCAATTCTCCCCAAATTCATCTATAATTTTAATACAATTTTAATCAAAATATCAACATACATGCTGATTCCAATATTTATACAGAAATTTAAAGAACCTATAAAAGTCAAGACTTTCTTTAGGAAGAAATATTAACAGCAGAATAAACCAAGCTGAGGAAAAGAACTCAGAATATGAAGTCTGCGTCTCTGAAATAAGACAGTTGGACAAAAATAAATAAAAAAGAATTAAAAGTAAGGAACAAAATGTTTGAGAACTATGGGATTATGTAAAGAGACCAAATCTACAAATCACTGGCATCCCTGCAAGGGAGGGGGGAGAAAGCAAACAACTTGGAAAATATATTTCAGGATATCATCCATGAAAACTTCCCCAACCTTGCTAGAGAGGCCAACAGTCAAATTCAGTTAATACAGAGAACTGCAAGATTCTACACAAGAAGATCATCCCTAAAACACGTAATTGAGTTTTCTCCAAGGTTGAAATGAAAGAATGTTAAAGGCAGCTAGAGAGAAAGGGCAGGTTACCTACAAAGGGGACTCCATTAGGCTAACAGTGGACTGCTCAACTGAAATTCTACAGGCCAAAAGAAACTTGGGGCCTATGTTCAAAATTCTTAAAGAAAAAAATCTTCAACAATAATGTCATATCCAGTTAAATTAAGCTTCCTCAGTGAAAGGAAAATAAGATCCTTTCCAGATAAGCAAATGTTGAGGGAATTCATTACCACCAGACCTGCCTTAAAGAGATCTTGAAAGGAGCCCTAAATATGGACAGAAAAGACCACTACCAGCTAATACAAAAACACACTTAAACACACAGACCAGTGTCACTGTAAAGCAACCACACAAACAAGTTAACATAATAACGAGCTAACAGCACAATGACAGAATCAATTCACACATTCAGTACTAACCTTGAATCCAAATGTGATAAATGCCCCAAATAAAAGGCAAGGAGTGACAAGCTGGATAAAACAACAAGACCCATTGGTATGCTGTCTTCAAGAGATCCATCTCAAACATAATGACACTCATATGCTTAAAATAAAGAGAGAGAGGAAAACCTACCAAGGAAATGTAAAACAGAAAAAAGCAGGGGTTGCAATCTTAATCTCAGACAAAACAGAGTTCAAAGCAACAAAGATCGAAACAGACAAAGAAGGGCATTACATAATGGTAAAGGGTTCAATTCATCAAGAAGACCCAACTATCCTAAAAATATATAAATATCCTAAATATATATATATATATATATATATATATATGCACCCAACATAAGAGCACCCAGATTCGTAAAGCAAGTTCTTAGAGACCTACAAAGGAACATAAACAACCACATGATAATAGCGGGAGATTTCAACACTCCACTGACAGTATTAGTCAAATCACTGAGGCAGAAAATTAACAAAAATATTCAGGACCTAAACTCAACACTGGACCAAATGGATCTGATAGACATTCATAGAACTCTCCATCCAAAAACAACAGAATATACATTCTTCTCATTGCCACATGGAACATACTCTAAAATGAACCACATAATTAGACATGAAACAATCCTCAGTGAATGTAAAAGAACTGAAATCTACTAAACACACTCTTAGATCACAGCTCAGTAAAAATAGAAGTAAAGACTATGAAAATCACTAAAAAGCATGCAATTATATGGGAACTCAACAGCATGCTCTGGAATGACTTTTGGGTAAATAATGAAATTGAGGCAGAAATCAAGAAGTTCTTTGAAAATAATAAGAACAAAGATACAACATACCAGAATCTCTGGAACACAACTAAGGCAGTGTTAAGAGGGAAATTCATAGCACTTAATGCCTGCATCAAAAAGTTAGAAAGATCTCAATTAACAACCTGAACAACCTGACTGCACAACTGAAATAATTAGAGAAGAACAAATCAACTCCTAAGCTAGCAGAAGAGAAAAATACAAAAATTAGAGTTGAACTGAAGGAAACCAAGACACAAAAAGTTATTCTAAAGATCAATAAATCCAGGAGTTGTTTTCTTGAAAAAAATTAATAAAATAGGTCACTAGCTAGACTATTAAAGAAGAAAATAGAGGAGTTCCAAATAAATACAATTAGAAATGACAAAGGGAATGTTACTACTGTCCCCACAGAAATAAATACAACCATCAGAAACTACTACAAACACCTCTATGCACACAAACTAGAAAACCTAGAAGAAGCAAATAAAATCCTGGTCACATATCCTCTCAAGACTGAGTCAGGAAGAATTAATTTATGCCCTGAAAACAACGATAAGAAACTCTGAAATTGAATCAGTAATAAATAGCCTACCAACCAAACAAAGTCTGGGACCTGATGGATTCACAACCAAATTGTATCAGATGTACAAAGATGAGCTGGTACCCTTCCTGCAGAAACTATTCCAAAAAATTGGAAAGGAGGGACTCCTCCTCAACTCATTCTATGAGGCCAGCATTATCTTGATACCAAAACCTGGCAGAGACACAATAACAAAAGAAAACTTCAGGCTAATATCCTTGATGAACAATGATGCAAAAATCCTCAACAAAATAATTGTAAATTGAATCTAGCAGCACATCAAAAAGGTAATCCACCATAATCAGGTAGGTTTCATCCCTGGAATGGAAGGTTGGTTCAACATACACAAATCAATAAATGTGATTCATCACATAAACAGAAGTAAAGACAAAAACCACATGCTTATCTCAATAGACACAGAAAAAGGCTTTCGATAAAATATAACACCCCTTCATGTTATAAACTCCCAATAAACTAGGTACTGAAGGGACACACCTCAAAATAAGAGCCATCTATGACAAAGCCATTATGCTGAATGGGAAAAGCTGGAAGTCTTCACCTTGAAAACTGGGACAAGACAAAGATGCCCTGTCTTACCACTTATATTCAACATAGTATTGGAAGTCCTAGCTAGCCCAATAAGGCAAGAAAAAGAAATAAAGCATATTCAAACAGGAAGAGAGGAAGTCAAACTATCTCTGTTTGCAGATGGTATGATTCTATATCTAAAAGATCCCATAGTCTCAGCCCAAAAGCTCCTCCAGATAATGAGCAATTTCAGCAATGCTTCAGGATACAAAATCAATATGCAAAAATCACTAGCACTCCTATACACCAACAGCAGACAAACCAACAGCCAAATCGGAAAGGCAATCCCATTCACAATTGCCACAAAAAAGAGTAAAATATCTAGGAATACAGCTAACCAGGGAGGTGAAAGATTTCTACAATGAGAATTACAAAACACTGCTCAAAGAAATCAGAGAAGACACAAAGAAATGGAAAAACAGCTCACATTCATGGATAGGAAAAATCAGTATCACTAAAATGACTATACTGCCCAAAGCAATTTACAGATTCAATGCTATTCCTATGAAACTACCAGCTACATTCTTTATATAACTAGAAAAAGCTATTTTAAAATTCATGTGGAACCACAAAAGAGCCTGAATAGACAATGCAATCCTAAGCCAAAAGAACAAAGCTGTACACATAACATTACGCAACTTCAAATTATACTACAAGGCTACAGTAATCAAAACATTATGGTATTGGTACAAAAAGAGGCACAACAGGCCAATGAAACAGAATAGAGAGCCCAGAAATAAGGCCGTGCATTTACAACCATCTGATTTTCGACAAAGCTGACCAAAAAAAAAAAAAAAAAAAAAAAAAAAAAAAA
>NW_012103243.1:267278-277892 GCF_000951045.1 Mandrillus leucophaeus
ATCAAGGAAGAGATTATGACATAGACATAAGTTGAGACAGAAAGATCCTAAAATTAAAAAAAAAAAAAAAAATCAGTGGGGAAAAGACTCCCTATTTAATAAATGATGCTAGGATAACAGGCTAGCCATATGCAGAAGATTGAAGCTGGACCCTTTCCTTATGCCATATACAAAATCAACTCAAGATGGATCAAAGACTTAAATGTAAAACCTCAAATTATAAAAACCCTGGAAGACAACTTAGGCAATATATAGGAACAGCCAAATATTTAATGACAAAAACACCAAAAGCAATTGCAATGAAAACAAAAATTGACAAATGGGAACTAATTAAACTGAAGAGCTTCCACACAGCAAAAAAACAAACAAACAAACCAAAAACCATCAATAAACAGAAAACCTACAGAATGGGAGAAAAAATTGCAAACTATGCACCTGACAAAGGTCTAACATCCAGCATTTATAAGGAACTTAAACAAATTTACGAGAAAAACAACCCCATTAAAAAGTGGGCAAAGGACATAAACGGCCATGCAGCCAGCATGCACGTGAAAAAAAACTCACTATCTTTGATCATTAGATAAATGAAAATCAAAGCCACAATGAGATACTATCTCATACCAGTCAGAATGGCTATTATTGGAAAGCCAAAAAACAACAGATGCTGGCAAGGTTGCAGAGAAAAGGGAACACTTACACACTGTTGGTGCGAGTGTAAATTAGTTCAACCATTGTGGAAAGCAGTATGGTGATTCCTCAAAAAGTGAAAAGCAGAACTACCATTTTACCCAGCAATCCCATTATTGGGTATATACCCAGAGGAATAGAAATCATTCCATCATAAAGACACATGCACATGAATGTTCATTGCAGCACTATTCACAATAGTAAAGACATGAAATCAACCTAAATGCCCATCAATGACAGATTGGATAAAGAAAATGTGGTATATATACACCATGGAATACTATGTAGCCATAAAAAGAATGAGATCATGTCTTTTTCAGGGACATGGATAGAGCCGGAGATGAATATCCTTAGCAAACTAACACATGAACAAAATAAAAAAATGTCTGATGAAACAATATGTACAATAAACCCCCATTACACGTTTACCTATGTAACAAACCTTCACATGTACCCTCAAACCTAAAATAAAAGTTAAATAAAAATGAAATAAAATGCCAAGACTTATGCCACAAGGCCTCAAGACTTACCATAAAATGATAGTAATTAATGCTTTGAGCCATTGTTTCAAGAATAGGCCAATAGAATGGAGGGAATAGAAACAAACAGAGATGTATGGTCACCGGATTACAAGGGTAACAGGGCAGTGTGGTAGGGAAAGGGTAATCATTTCAGTAAATGGTTCTATGTAAGTTGAATATCCGTATAGAAAAAAGTGAATCTTGATTCTTCCTATACCATATGCAAAAATCAAATTATATAGAATATAGATGTAAAGAGTAATATACTTAAGCTTTTAAACACAGAAGAATATCTTCGTGACTTTGGAGTAGACAAAAATATTTCCTAAACACAACTGGTGCTACTCAAAAGATGCTAAGCATAAACAAGAAAATTAATAAACTGGGTTAAATTAAAATTAGTAGTTTCTTAATTTATCAAAAGACATCACAAAGAGAGTGAAAAAGCAAAGAATGGGAGACTATTTGTCACCAATTTATGCAACAATAAACTCAGATTATGATCTTTAAAATTCTCACAATTAAACAAACAAAAAGCAAATGGGAAATGGATAAAGGATACGAGCAGACACTTTAGAAAAGTAAATATCCACATGTCTATCAACACAAAAGTAGGTGTTCAGTTTCACTAGTTATGAGGGAAAGGCTAATTAAAACACAGTGCATACTACTAAAGCCAAACAACAAGTGCTAAAATGGGAAAAGAGAGAAATTACCAAGGGTGGGCAAAAATATGAAGCAACTAATACTTTCATGCACTTTTGTATTATTTGCATGAAAGTGTAAATTAATAGAATTCACTTTGAAAAATAATTTGATATTTTATTGTATAGCCAAACATTAGCATCACCTATGATCCAGCATTTTCACTCCTTGATATTTTTGCACATCAAGAGACATGCACGAGAATATTCATGTCAGTGGTGCTCATAAGAGCAATACACACACATACAAATCCCTAACAACTCAAATGTCCATCAATAGCAGAATGGAGAAATGGTGGTATTTTAACACTATGGAATATTACACGAGTGAATTACATTCCAATATGAATGAATCTTTAAATATAATGTTGAGTGATGAAAGAGGGCCATTAACAAGATTGTCCCATTTTTACAAAGGCCAAATACCAGAGAAAATAAGCCACACACTGTGTGTGTTTGTGTTGTGTGTGTGTACAGTTTATTTTTTTAAAGGGAAAGAATGGTAGAAAGCCAGGAGACTTGTGATAGTGGAGGGAAAAAGAATGAAGTAGGTGAGAAGCCTGAGAGTATATGTAAGTCACTGATGACCATCTAGTTCTTTAGTTATGTGATGATTTCATTGTGAGACAGCCATATAATGAAACATGCAACCATTAATATGAATATATGTGTGTGTGCAAGCACACAGACACCAGCGAGAAAAAGAGAGTGTGAGAGTGAATAATGGTCCCAATATATTATTTGAATACAACCACTATCTTGAACAATCTGTGAAGGAGTTCATGCTTTTTTTTAAAGACATATACATATTTCTGTGTGTTTGTGAATTTGTGAATTTGTGTGTGTAAAGAGAAATCAGTGTATGCCAAAGTGCTTGTTTCTAGATTGTAGGATTTATTTTGTTTGCATTTATCTGTGGTGTCTAAAGGTTCTATAGTGAACATATATTTTAAAGAAGTGTGCTAATTTTAGGTGTCTAATTCATCATCACAATACTCTTCAATGTTGAGTAAGCTATTTATTTTTGTTATAGCCTTCATTCCCTGAAGCAACCACAAAATAGAAAATTTTGCGTCAAATACAGTCTCTGTGCAAATAAGCCAGTCCCCACAACAGCTGAAATAATGGTACCAACAATCTGAAGTTATTAGTGCCGTAATGACACAGCCTTGACCACTTTCATAATTAAATTTTCAACAACTTTAATTCCTAGCATCCTTTATAATTTGATAAGTTCTTTTCTGGAAACAAAGGAGAAATAAAAAATCAGATAGGTCAGGAGAGAACCTGCACCCTTCCGATAATATATGTCTTAAATTTAAAGAAAATAAAGGTGCTTAGGTCAACAACTAAACCTGAAGCTCTATGTTAATTTCTATTTTAAAATCTGCCACTCTCATCTCACAAAGAGCCAGGTGTGGCAAACAGATCCTCTTGCATAAGTCTATAAAGCAAACCTCATCACCAAGAGTGTCAGAGCCCAGAGATTTATTATAAAGTGATATATTTTCAAAGAGCAGCACAAAGAGTCTTTTAACACTGAATTTGTCAGGACCTCGTCGACATCAAACAGATGCTTTTCACTTGGAGCATTTGACTCTTAAACTTCAATGTTTCATATGTTAAGTGATTGGAAACTTGGGAACCATGAAGTAATACTTTTCTCTGATTTGGAAAATTTGACTCTTTAACAATGAAACTTTAGATGCATATTAAGAAATACTTTGAGAAGTGGTATAGTGTTTTCTTAATAGAGAGACTATCATTTGGTTCAGTAATATTACTTTTTCAAGGATTAAAAAAAAATCTCTAAAGTTGATTTCATGTTTTCGTAGTTTTTTTTTTAACCCTCTCTACCCTCTTCCCCTTTACTCACCTATGCTTCTCATTGATTTCTTCTAAAAATCAAATAAGCACCATGTACATGAGGCTTTAATAAAAAAAAAAAATGTCTAACATGGGTCATTTGATTTTTGCCTTAAGACATAACTCATATGCCAGAAGCCAACTGCTATCATTTCATATTCTTGAATAAACATGGTGCCTCTCCTAAGCTGAAGCTGTTGTTTATTATTTTGCATACATTTTAACCCACATGGTTATATTGAGCTTTCCTGGTTACCAATCACATTATAAACCACAGAAAGCATGCAAAGTTGGAGAAGCAGAGCCTAGCTCTGGTTAATAGTCCTACTCAGCCTTTGGTCCAGCTAACACTAACTACATCTTGAGCTGGATCATAAGGGAAAGAGCTATTGCTTTTGGATTTAAGAAGTATGCAGTGCCCAGCGTTCCTAATGCACAGGAGAAACAGCTGGGCCACCCAACATGATCTTAAACCTGTACCATAAATAACGAAGCACAAACTAGAACTTTCTCAAGTAAAGAAACTTATGAATTTCACTTGACAGATGTTTCTTTATAAGATTTTTGCATTGCACTTTTTAATTTAACAAAAAAAACAAAATTTCTTTACTCTGGATTCTATCACTCATTAGTCAGAGTGTAAGTCTGGAGTAAAAGGAATGAACATTTATTGACTATAATGTATGAGAAACTGCAACACATTATCATGAAAATTTGATTTTGCTTAACAAGTACTTACAATTGCTAACAAATAATAATCTTCTGTTTAATATCTACTGCAGCAGGTGTGATATTAGGCACATAATTACATGTCTATTTTAATACTCAAAATAGTCTTGTCAGAGAGATATTATCCTCACTTTTCAAATAAGAAAACAGATACAGGGAAGAAGGTGTATGTGCCCACAGCCACATCATAATGGGCCAGCAGTTTAACTTAGGTGTTTCTCAATTTAAGGTTCTGGCCTTCCCATTATATGTTTCTTTATTTTATGGAAAATGTAAATTAGGCTGGGTGCAGTGGCTCAGGCCTGAGATCTCAGCACTTTGGGAGGCCAATGCAGAAGGATCATTTGAGCCCAGGAATTTGAGACCAGCCTGGGCAACATGGTGAAACTCCATTACTACAAAAAATACAACAATTAGCTGAGCATGGTGGCATGTGCTGTAGTCCCAGCTACTCAAGAGGCTGAGGTGGGAGGATCACATGAGCACCGAAGATCAAGCCTGCAGTGAGCCGTAATCGCGCCACTGCACTCGAGCCTGGGCAACAGGGTGAGACCCTGTCACTGGAAGAAAAATAACATAAACTAAGGTTGTCGACTTGTAAATGGGGTATTTGCTTGTTATAAAGGGAGAGAGTTCTGGTGTCGGCCACTCCAGGCTAGGGTGAGAATCCAGGATGCGTAAGAAGGAATCGGTAAATAATATCTTCTTTTCTCTCCTCTCATGTTCAGATACATTTGAGAAATCAGACCTAGATAAAGATAGAAATGTCGGCTTTAGTACTAATAAAGCTGATCGGATAACATGACTTTAGATATGTTAATGAAGTCTAAGTCTAGACCTTGGGCCAGCTTGCCTACAGGATCTCATTAGAGGATCCTGCAGTATCACTAGAGAATGAGATTTCTGCCTCTCATTGATCCGGGGCTTGCTGTCTTTCAGTGAGTCAGTTTCTACTAAGTTGAGAAATATGGACCATGGATGGCATCCACCAATCAGATAATTCCATTCTCCTCCATGGAGCAAGGAGAAGATGGGGCACGAAAGTGGGATTGCTATGCGAACAGAAGTTTTGCAGAAAACCAGAAGACAAAAGGGAAAAGAGGTTCCCTCATAACATTCTCTAGCATTTTAATTTGTTAACCATTAAACCTAAACCTAACCTGTTATGGCTCACTCCCACATCCCCCTGACACACAGAGGATATTCCCTCATGATGGTCCAGCTCCTACCTTCATGAAGTCTTAGTCCCTCTGTTGTTTATCCTCCTGAGTCTACGGTGTGCAGTTTAGATTTTGTCAACAGAAGCCACTGAAATGGATTGAACTTTATATTAATCAAATTAACTCCAGGCCTAATTTCATTATAGGATGAAATTATCTCCTTACTCTATTTCCTACTACAAATTCTGTTGAGATATGTAATTCAATATAGCTTACCAGAGATAAATCATAAAATAACATGACACAATATAGATCCTTCTTTTATACATTCTCCAGTTGTACACAATACAGATCTTCCACTTATGCAGGTACAGATACTTCAAATTTGATTATAAAGTCTTTTTATTATCAAATCTGCAGGATATGATTAAAGTAAAACTTCCCTTGCTCTCATATGAGTTAAAATGCAGTTAAATGTAGGTTCACACTCATTTAAATCTGAAAATCATTCTTCCAATTTATCATTCTTATTTCAATGCCTGTGTTGAGTTGGGGGTTGCTAAGGGATTCCTTAGCAATTGCCACAGAGAATGGATGAGGTTCCCTTAGGACTCCAGACATAGAGCAAACTAAAACATCCTGAGGGACTCATCTTCCCTGACCAACCTGTTTAAACAATTCTGAGTTGCAAGTTGATTTCCCCTTTTTACCCTGTAATTCTTAAACTGTAATGTAATATGGTAAATGAGCTCCCTCTAAGGATCTGAACTGTGGAAGGAAAGGAAGGAAGGAAGGAAGGAAGGAAGGAAGGAAGGAAGGAAGGAAGGAAGGAGGGAAAGAAGGAAGGAAGGAGGGAGGAAGAGGGAGGGAGGGAGGGAAGAGAGGCAGTCAGGAAAGGAGGGAGGCAGGAAGCAAAAGAAGAAAAAAAAGAACAGAAGAAAGGAAGGGAAAGAAAGACAAAGAAAAAAGAAAGAGAGGAAGGAAGGGAGGGAAGGAGAAAGAAAAGGAAACAAAAGGAAAAAAGAAAAAGAGGGAGGGAGGAAGGAAGGAAAGAAAAAAGAAAGAAGCAAGGAAAAAAGGAAAGAAGGAGGGAAGGAAGAGAAAGGAAGAAATTTATGGCAAGTGTTTTTGTTTGTTTTTGTTTTGTTTTTTGTTTTGTTTTGTTTTTGAAGTGGCACGATCTCATCTCACTGCAACCTCCACCTACTGAGTTTAAGCGATTCTCCTGCCTCAGCCTCCCAAGTAGCTGGGATTACAGGTATACACCACCATGTCTGGCTAATTTTTTATGTTTTTAGTAGTGATGTGGGGGCTCACCATGTTGGCCATCCTGGTCTCCAACTCCTGACCTCAGGTGATCCACCCACTTTGGCTTCCCAAAGTGCTGGAATTACAGGCATGAGCCACCGCACCCAGCCACAAGTGGTCTTTTATAACATATATTGTGGTTTCTACCATGAAGCCTGGTTTGGAATTGTAGGAACAACGAAATCTGACTTTCAGGAACATTTTTTCTAATCCTCAAGTGTGCATCAGCTGGAGAATTCCCTTCCACACATTCCTCACTGAGAAAGCTGATGATGTTTCCAACACCTGTCTCCTATTCGGGGCTATCCCTCTGCCATGTGCTCTACCAGGCAGTATCCCTCCTCCACTGTGGAATTTTCCAGGTCTTAAATAACTTGCACTATCTCAATCATGACTGTTACACAATTCTACCCAAGAGGCATTCTCCTATCAGACCAACATCTAATCCAGACCTACTCTATAAACCATTGCCCTACCTGGCTTTCCTTCAATATTTTCACTTCCCTGTGCCTTTCTTTGTATTTCTTATTGGGCATGTTTCTTCAAGGCATAGGCAATAACTGCCTCCCTCACTTACTATAACTATGTCATTGTGAAGGTCACTTAATAATCCTCAGTCTTTGAGGGTTGGTTTTCCAATTGCATTTATGGACTCTACCAGAAAAATTTAAAAGGCCCATAACGATAGTTTTCTGATTATGGTCCCTCTGAGGGGATTCTTTTCAGTTTTCTCTCTGAGATCTTGCCTGCTTTCCTCTTGTACATTTCTGTAAGTTTTGGTCATTTTGTTGGATTTGTTAGTAACTTTAAAAAGCCCTCCCCTACCTCCCACATCTTTTTTTTTTTTTTTTTTTTTGAGATGGAGTTTTGCTGTCATCGCCCAGATTGGAGTGCAGTGGCACAATCTCGGCTCACTGAAACCACCGCCTCCCAGGTTCAAGCAATTCTCCTGTCTCAGCCTCCCGAGTAGCTGGGATTACAGGTACCCACCACCACGTCCAGCTAATTTTTTGTATTTTTAATAGAGACTGGGTTTCGTCATGTTGGCCAGGTTGGTCTCGAACTCCTGATCTCAAGTGATCCACCCACCTCAGCCTCCCAAAGTGCAGGGATTAAGGGCACAAGTCACTGCACCGGGCCTTTTTTTTTTTTTACCTGGGCACACCTCCTTTTCCCTTTCCAAAACTCTAGCGTATCCTCTCAGATCTCCTTTTCTCCATCATGCCTGCCTAACCTGCCTACAACCTCAACAATTTTCCTAAGGAAATATTTCTTCCTCCAGTTTAATAAACCTGCTCTTCCTTTAGTTTTCTTTTATTCTTACTGCCTCTTTGCTCCTTTCTAATAGTAAGGCCAAAGCATATGACTCAAAGCATTCTAACCCTTCCTTCATTTTTTGATTAAAATTGATTTCTGGAGATAGTGTTCTTCTAGACATAGGCTTCTTAATTGTCCTCTTTGCCTTTGGACTTGTGAAAATTCAATTGTTTTTGGTTTTTATTTCTTCAATTCCAAAATATATTTCCATTAAAAATTATGTATAAACAAAATTGATCACCATTCTGTTGGTAAAGCCACTGTGTTGTAAATCTCTCTGAAATCTGCAGCCATGATCAGAACTTACGTAATTAATAAATGTAGAGTGACCTAGAGTTTTTGGGGAGTAAAAACCTGTGGCTAAACTACATGAATTCAAGAGGCTACCACTCCCTTCCAACCTTTCTTTCCCCTGTTTTAGACTGCAGTTATAAGAAAAGCTAAAATGTGGAACAGTTGATCTAACACAACCTGTGGATGCCTGGTTTGACACACACTGGTGCTCCTTAGCCCACATAGGACTGAAATGCTTTTACAGTTTAAACTCCAGTCGGCAGGCCTGACTCAGAAATACTGTAAATGCAACAAAAAATTTTTATGCCAAATTCTTAATTTCCACTGTTATTTGCCCATCTCCAAATATCTCATAAATATCATCTGAGATTTTAGTTCTAAAACTGTATTAATTTTTACAACTATATTTATTTATATACATATTAATTATATAAGTAATTTTTTCAACTATTTTCTTTAGTAGTTCTTATAGCAAGATTCTTGGTGAGTCAGTTTTGTGGCTACTACATGCTCCCAACCAATATACAATGATGGAACAGGGACATAATAAACCATAATTAAAATTTCCATTTAGAAAAATAAAGAGTGGGAGGCACAAAGCAGTTACTATTCCATAGCAGTGATGGAATCCAGCAAGGCAGGCATTGCAAAGTTCTCTACTGCAGGCATGTAGAAGTGCTCTGAATAGGCCCTGCTTCTGTTTTCTGGAAGGGACGACTTTGTCCATTATTCTTCATGACCCCTGGCCTGTTCTCTGCTAGGTTCTTCCTGGTCTCCTTGGACTGCTTGGAGTGGGACATGGGGTAGTATGCCAACTTTGTAATAACGGAAGGTTGGAGACTGGTGGTTGATTTAAGTCCATCTTCATGGTTTCTCTGGTAATATAAATTACTTCAAAACCTTAGTAGGCTTCTGATCTATTTGCTTCCAGTCAGTTGAATAGTCAGTAGTACTGGTCAATAACTCCACTCCAAATCCCTTTCTGGATATAGTTCTTAGCCTGATATATTTTGCTTCACACTTTGATCCCTTACCCTCTCAACTTAATAGTGCCTATTTTAAAACTACCTTAAACCATGGTTAAAAAAAAAAAACAAAAAAACAAAAAAACAAACAAAAAAACCCACATATTTTTAATTGTATCATAGACTGATCTCCTAAGAAAAAATAGACTGTTTTCTGTTTACTGGCCACAGAAAGCCAGTGACAACTCAAATTAGTTTTAAATCCATCCTATTTAATCAATGACAATTTGCATCTGTAATCACACTTTAAAAGCCAGCCAATCAACACCACGTTCACTCCAGTTAACATCCCTCTGAAAGACAGCCAGTTGACAACAGTCTTCCTCACTCCCTAGCTAAAATTCAATCTCCAAACTCTGTTTCTGAAAATCTGCCAAGCTCTTAACTCTATGGTTTCCCAAACTCTCTACATAGATTTTCTGTCCACAAGCCTAGATGTCCCTTTCTTAGTAAGTAACAATTTCAGATTTTTATTTTAGAAAGTTAATTTTAGAAAGTGAGTGGTGGTCTCTTCCATTGACAGCTCTCAGTCACTTTATTAAACTCAGAAATTGTACTGGGTCAGTGTGGCTCAGAAGTCTTAAGTCTCATTCTTTGATGTCTAGATATAATTAGATTTTACAACCCAAGAAGATAAGGATTTCTAGCCATCCAGCTTGCTTTGTTTCTGGAAAGCTCATGCCCAAATTCTAGGTCAATGCTGTATTATTTAGGTTTTTGTTTCACCATTAACTCCACCTAATGTAAGTTTTCTTATATATGTTAGGAAAATCAAAACTAGCTATTATAGACAAACTTCTCACAGTTTCAATAGATAATATAATAAAATTGTATTTCTTGCTCACGTCATAGTCTTATGTAGGTTGGATGGCTTCTTCTTGTGTGGTTCTACTCCAAATAGTAATTCAAAGATCCAAGATTCTTCTATTTAGTGGCATCACCATCATGGATATCTTTTCTTCTGGCCATGTCAACAGTGGAAATGTCATGAAAAATTCATATA
>NW_012103243.1:277953-314665 GCF_000951045.1 Mandrillus leucophaeus
TTGATTGATTGAGATAGGCTGGAGTGCAGTGGCATGATCATAGTTCACTGCAGCCTTGAACGCCTGGACTCAAGTGATCTTCCCACCTCAGCGTCTCTGAATAGCTAGACTACAGATGTAGGGCACTGCACCCAGGTGACATTTTAAGGATCAGGCCTAGAAGTGGTGGACATCATTTGTCCCCACATTCCATTGGAAAAGAGTCCAATGTAGTCTTCTGTGTGCACAGGAAGAGAGAATGGAATTGGAAATATTCAGGCAGTCTCTTACACAAAAGACCACCCAATTTTCTTAGTTCTTGGAACTCAACTCATAGTGCACTCTCCATATATAATAAATATTACTTGAACTAATTGAGAACAATTTTATTGAAAAGGAATGAAACATGAGAATTTACTGCTAAAGTATTCGTTTTGGGGAATTTGGCTTTTATAACTTAAAATCGTAGGGAGCAAAAAGTTATTTCCTTATTTTCTTCTTGATACTACAGTTCTGCTTACATTTTAACAATATTTTCAAATAACCATAAATGGGAAGGGAAATTAGCCTATTACAAATAGACTTAAGGATCCGTACATGTTCCAGTTTAAACACGCAGACCATAGTTGTGCCATTATGCAATGAAATTTTATTTCAATGCATTGTGTAGAAAATCTTCCAAAATTATATAAAACCCTAGGTCTGTCACTTTGTCATGTCAGTTTCATTTTAAAGGTATACCACTGAGAATTCTAAAGATTTTTCCACGCTTGTTTAAAAGTATGTATTTTCAATATGCAGATATTTATAAATTATATTCCTCTAGTCTGTTTCCATGGCATATTTCACTAATTTACTTCCGTTGCCATTCTTAGGTCCAGGAGAATGTACAAGGGTACACGTGATTTCAAAGTCTTCCAGCAGCCACTCTTTCCCAGCTGGGCTATGAACACCTCACAGACATACAACTGTAGTGTAATATGCTATGAAATCAGGTTTATATTTTTCCGTATGTCTTATAACAGGGACCTCAACATTTCAGATTGCATCACATTGTCTTTTCCATTGGATTCATTGTTTGACAAGGTTTAATGATAGTAGAAATATTGTGACCTTTTCTTCACCCCAGGTAAAAACATTTCACTCACTGAATCTTTGGCAAATCTGTTGATTACTATCTGATGAGCAGAGAAAAGTCTAGTGATCACATAAAAATGAGCAACTGAACAGATTCAGGAATAATTATTGGATTAAAAGTCTGTAAGGAAAGTGCTGTAATTTAACTTTATTCCAGGCCTAAATATGGAGAGAGTTAAAATATTGTGATGTATTCTAGCAACATACTTGAGGATCTGCCAAGATTGCCATTATAATCTTTACTTGTCAGGAGTTTATATTTTGTCACATTTGGTTGACCATGAATTGGAATATAATACCTAAATCCCACTTTTAGCTTTAGACCTAATTATGTTTAAACTATTATATGTGTTGACACAAGAAAACACACACAAATTGCAAATCACAAACATACTTCTATGAACAAAAATTTTTCTCTATATCCCGATAGTGCTTCTTCCATAAAGAAAATTTCATTGTCATCCTGACCAACTCTCTGAGGTATCTTCATATTTCTGATCTTCCCTTTGGCTTCTGGAATGCTACCTACTCATCCATTTACTAACTTATTAATTCAACAAACATAAACTTAATACCTACTGTGTACCAGGAACTGTGCTGGATTCTGGAAATGCACTTAGGGCTAGCAGGTTGCCGAGGCAGCACAGTAGTAACTGCATGTCTGGGCTTTGTTCAGATAGCCTGTGATCAAATCCCAGCTCTCCCATTTATTTTAAAATTTCCTAATTTGTAAACTGGAAATAATAATATATTTCCTGGCACAGTGCCTGACACAAAGTAAATCCTGAATGAATGTTAGCTATTATCATCTGATAGTCTCCCTGGCTATCAGGAAGGAGAGGGATAGGAGGGGGGTTATGACAGAGAAATAGAAAATAATTAAAGTAATTCTCTTGATGTACAAATTTCCTGGGACAAACCCTCATCAGCACATAATCCACACATCCTTGAACACCTTCTCAAGGTCAGTCATTCTATACTCAAGATACATTTGCCACATTTTAAAAATAATATCTTCTTTGATTACGTTTTAGGTGAATTCATATAGACAACACCCAAAACATATTTATCTAAACAATAGTAATGAGATCATATGTTCATCTTCGTTGTCCAATTATCCTGTTTTATTTTTAAAATGACTAATGACAATTTTAAATATGTTGAGGTTTATATTGTTATTTACCTGCGCTGGTACGGGTAAAGTAAAGGTCTATTTTATTTCATTATTTCCTATTTGATTTCTCTGATGATCTCAACATTGTAGAACAACAGAGTATGTACAAAGTCTGCAATAGTTCCAGACCTGGCCCCAGAAGCTAAACAAATGCTTTATATGGATTATTTATATTATTAAAATGGATTATCAGCTATCAATTTGCTTATAGAAGCAAGTTTTCCTCAACATGGCATATGAAGTTCTAGAAAACATGTCTCAGGCAAATGAAATAGTACTCTGAAGAAAGGATTACTCCAAAGGGGTCATCACAGAAACATTAAAAGTTGAGGCCGGGCGCGGTGCCTCAGGCCCGTAATCCCAGGAGATCGAGACCATCCTGGCTAAAACGGTGAAACCCCATCTCTATTAAAAGTACAAAAAAATAGCCAGGCATGGTGGTGGGTGCCTGTAGTCCCAGCTACTCGGGAGGCTGAGACAGGAGAATGGCGTGAACCCAGGAGGCGGAGGTTGCAGTGAGCCCAGATCGTGCCACCGCACTCCAGCCTGGGCGACCGAGCGAGACTCTGTCTCAAAAAAAGAAAAAAAGTTTAGATCCACCAAACTTTCAGAAATCATCTTGCTTGCACCGCTCAGTTGGAACTTGAAACTAAGGCTGAGACATGTTCCGTGATTTGCCAAAAGCTATGCAATACTGGCAAAGTCTAAAAGTCAAGGTGCATAGATTTCCCATTCATTTATTTTTCTTTCATTCATGACTTAAGTCATTCAATAAGCATGTATTAGGCAACTTGTCTAGGCCAGGGATTGTGCTAGATGCTGGGGATAAAGCTACCAGTGGGACAGTCCTGCCCTAATAGAGCATAAATTGCTGAAGTGACTGTGGGACAGGTGAAAAGAATATTAATAAAGAGTTATAATGTAGGTGCCACAAAACAGGAAGCATAAGGGGCTATGATAAAACTCAGGGGAGCCTACCTCAGTCTTGGTGTTCCCAGAAAGCTTCCTGGAGGAAGAGAAGTCTAAGCTGAAATTTGAAAAAAACAAAACAACAACAATAACAACAACAAACAGACAACAACAAGACAAAGGGAGAAAAGAAGAAAAGTAGAAAGTTCTTTATCAAAACAGACCGAGCAACAAGAGAACAAATATAACTCTATAGAAAATGGAGTCACCATTACTGCTCTGAGACGGTGCCATATGTTGTAATAAGGGATACCACCTATCTGATGAAACTTTGTATCACATTATCCAGTAAAATGTGTTGACAAAATTTTTGGTAAACGTTGAAAACTTTTCCCCAGGCTTTTTTCTCCCACACACAGTGTCTGAGTCTTTATTAAGAGTCATGGCTTGGTTAATATATAATCCACATCAATGTTACTTGAAAAAGAAAAGGGGTATATTTCGGTTGCACTGAAAATAAAATATAAAATATTTAAACAGTGAAATCTGAAACATAGAGTAATCCACGGATTTTATTCTGCTGATGACTTATTTAGCACAATAGCTCACTAAAATATTCTCAGCCTCAAATGTATAGTAGGTCATTTCCAGTAAGTGTGCATATTCATTTGTGCTGAGCTGGCTTTTTATGTTGTCTTAATCATTAATTTCTAATTGTCAAAATACTGAGTGGCAAATTTTAGTTAACAGCATCATTTTTTATTTAGCATTTTTATGGACCAATACAATTTTAGGTGCAACAACAACAGCAACAACAACAACTAAAGTGCTTTCTCTACACATGAACACAGGGAGGGGAACAACGCACACTGGGGCCTGTCAAGGGGTGTGGGGGAGGAAGAGTATTAAAAAAATAGCTAATGCATGTTGGGCTTAATACCCTGGTGATGGGTTGATAGGTACAGCAAACCATTATGGCACACGTTTACCTATATAACAAACCTGCGCATCCTGCACATGTATCCCAGAAGTTAAAAAATTTTTAAGTGCTTTCTCTTATAAGCAACTGGTATTTCACTGATTTTAAAATTCATAAAAAGTTCAAGTAGATTATCCAACTATAATTCACTATTTTGATACTTTACACTGTCACAGAAGACTAGGAAAACTCAGAGGTATATGGAAATATGGTTTCTAGGATTTTATGAATGAATGGACTGCTGTGGTAGATAAAGTGATACATTTTTATTTCTTAAGAGAATGTCTTACTGACAGGTAGGGATTCCATAAAGGTTTTGAATGACTTAATGCCTGAAAGTAAAGACGAATATGTGTAATTAACATGAGGTCTGATACAGACAACTAAAACCGTGCAGATATTTGTAAAGTCACTCTTTATACAAAATGGAGGTACCATTACTTGCTTTGAGATAACAACTAAGGCTGTAACTACTAATACTGCTTATGTCCTGACACTTAGTATTATACTATCCATTAATATGTGTTAAACAAAAGTGTGATAACTGTTGAAAACTTAGCTTCTCCTCCTCTGCAAGAAACCACATCTTCTCACATCCAGCACTCCTAGACAGTAACAGCAGTCTCTTGCCTGAAAGAGTCTAGTGGTCCTAAACGTATAGAATCCAGATGTTAGTGGATGGCTTCAATCATCCCACATGGGACCCATGTAGTGAACATTTTCCTTTTTTTTTCATTTTTAATGTCCATATGTTTGTTTGGCTAGAAATCAAGTTTCATTACATGCTCCTATTATTCCACTGTATAACAATTTTATTTAAAGGCCCTTCACATAAGGACTAATGTCTTTGATAGAAAGGCTGCTAATGCTTATTTAAGCTCACTCTAATGAAAACAATATTGTTGGAATACCAAACAAATGCCCGACCTCAGAACCATGACTTTAATCCTCTCCTGGATAATGGAACTTCACAATGTCAACTTACTCTCTGGGTTCCTTACGAAAATGCACTGACGGTAGACAGAAACTTTATTAAATGCTGGAAATTCACATATAAAGCAAGCATAGTATACTTAATCTCCATATTGGCATTGAAAACTCTTCTTGATGCCAAGACTATACTTGAATTTAAGGGCTCACATACATTGTGAATGCCTTAGAAAACCAGGTAGGAAGTAGGCAATTTTGTTTCTGAATACACTCTATATGTATGTACGCATGTAGTAGAAATGGCAGTCTTGATTTCTGTTCTACTCTGTGAAAACATGTTTGGTCATGGCGCATATTCCAAAACTGAATGTAAAATACATTATCTGAAATATTAAAAGTGCATTGATGTCAAGTCGGATCCCAGCCTATTCTTCCACCCAGCCTATTCTTCCACACTGATCCATAGGTAATTAAATTATGTCCTGTAAACAAATGCTTGGCTTGACAGCCTCACTTCCTCATTCAGAGGGGTCTGGTAGTAATCAAGGATCCCTTGGTATTAACTTTAGAAAGTTATGTTCTCAGTGAAAAAAGATTTCTGTTTTGAGAGTGTCGCCTTTATGTTTCAGATATTTACATTTTTGCTTATATATGTAGCCACGAACAAATACATTGGTTAGTATGTGATTTAATAGTACCGTTATCTCAAGCCTCTGCAAAGTGTCTTCTCAGCCATCTCAAAGCATATGTTCTGCAGTCAAGCCCCAATAACATTTTAATTAAATCAATCTACAGTTTTCTTCAGGACATCTTGGTCAAAGTGAATTATAATGTAAACAAATGAGAGATCTTTTATTACATAATGTAAGATATACATACTAAGCTAGTGTGAAAAAATAATACTTTAGTAATCATTTTAAGTGGCTCAAATTGTTGTCATATTGTTATTTCATCAAATACAGGGATAAAGAAATGAATAAACTTAAAAAATTTTTTAAAAGATGAAATTCTCAGTTTGCCTCCAAACTAGAGGCTGCATATACATTATCCATTGTTTGCAATTATAACTTGTCTTAGGGACTGCTCAATGTGCACTCAGTTGAGCGCACATGAATAAATGTTCCTAAGTGATAAAAATACCAGGTCAGCAAACACATGTTATGTTATATAAATGACCTATATAAAAGATATTTTAAAACTTAAAATTCTATAGGAATGGCATGAATGCCTCAAGGTTTTTACAGGACTAGATAGAAAAATAAGTTTTTGGAGTGATGGGAAATTATTAATATAGAAGCAATAGTTTTCTTCTAGTTTGACCTGCAGATTTTCATTATTGTTTTATGTAACTTTCAATATTTTCTCTAAATACAAATTTTAAGGTTCTAACTAACATTACATTATCTTTTGTGCGTAAATAAGTATGGGAATCCTTTACAGTTAGTATTCTATGAATATTGTTTATTTGGTTTGGGAAAGAAATTATTACTTAAGGAAGTTATCTAATAGAGACAGGTATATTTGATTTTAGGCTCTATAATAATTTGATTCAATGGCTTATGAATAAGAGTTACATTCATTAAATGTAACTTTTAGTATATTACTACTTTGTTTTGCGAGGTTCAAAACAATTTTGATTTGAAGCAAAAAATTTTTTTATTTGAAAATAAGCAATAATTGTGGTAATAATGATTTATTAGTATATCCTTTGTTCCAGGCTGTGTATGGGATACCTAACAAACACACATATGTAAATTTATTCTCAACAATCTTATAAGGTTTATACCATCATCACTTAACATGGAGAAGTCAGGGACCAAGATGTTTAATGATCTTGGCCCAAAATAGCAATAATTAGTATGATTCAAACCCTAATATAAATGACCCAAGATGCTACAGTCTTTCTGGTGTTTTCTTTACTTCTCCTCCTCTCCCCATCACCCGTACACATCACATCTCTTTTTTCAGAATCCCTATCACAGCTTCTGTTCCCTATGTATGGTCACACTTAGAGGCAGAGATTATACTACCTTGGAAAGCATTTCTTTATTATTATTGATATCTGACTGCATTTTGTTAGGCTTTTTATATTTAAAGTGCTAAAATGCACATAACACAACATGTATCATCTTTTTTTTTTTTTTTTTTTTTGAGACAGGGTCTCTCTCTGTCACTGAGACTGGAGTCTTGTGGTGCAGATCATGGCTCACTGCAGCCTCGACCTCCTGGTCTCAAGACATCCTCCTGCCCCAGCCTCCCAGACTAGCTGGAACTACAGGCCTGCACCACCATGTCCAGTTAATTTTTTAAATTTTTTTTTGTAGAGACGAGGTCTCCCTGTGTTGCCCAAGTTGATCTTGAACTCCTGGGCTCAAATGACTCACCTGCCTTGGCCTCCTAAAGTTCTGAGATTACAGGAGTGAGCCATCATGCTCGGCCAAAATTTACCATCTTAATCATTTTTAAGTGTATAGTTTAGTATGTTAAGTAGATTCATACTATTGTGCAAACAATCTCCAGAACTTTTCCAAAACTGAACCTATACCTGTTTTACAATTCCCTATCACTCCCTCCTTTATCCCCAGGCAACTACGATCCTATTTTCTGTTTTATGAGTTTAACTATTCTAGTTACCTCAAATAGGTGGCTGTCCTTTTGCGACTGTTTTGTTTCACTTAGCATAATGTCTTCAAGGTTCAGCCATGTTGTAGTATGTCAGAAGTTATTTCATTTCAAAGGCTGAATAATATTACACTGCATATGTGCCACATTCTGTTTATCCATTCATCTACTGATGGCCATTTGGGTTGCTTCACCTTCTGGCTATCGTGAATAATGCTGCTATGAACATGGGCGTACCCTGCTTTTAATGTTTTTGAATACCAAGAAGAAGAATCACTGGATCACAAGGTAATTCTATTTTTAATTGTTTGAGGAACTGGCATAATATTTTCCATGGTGGCAGCATTATTTTACATCCTTACAACAGTTCACAAGGGTTTCAGTTTCTCCACTCATCACAAACACTTGTTATTTTCCATTGTTTTAAAAAAATAGTAGCCATCCTATCAGATGGGCAGTGATATACTGAGGTTTTGATTTACATTTCCCTCCCTAAAGAGTAGGCATGTTGAATATCTTTTCATACGCTTGTTGGTTATTTATATATCTTCTTTGGATAAATGTCTATTCAAATCCTTTGCCAGTTGTTTAACTGGGTTATTTGTTTTCTTGTGGTTGAGTTGTAGGAGATCTTTATGTATTCCAGATTGTAACCTCTTATCACATAAATGATTTGCAAATATTTTCTCCCATTTCATAGGGTGCATTTTCACTCTGTTGACAGTATCTTTTGACATACAGAAGTTTGTAATTTTGATGTAGTCTAATCCATCTATTTTTACTTTTGCTGCCTATACTTTTGGTGTCATACCCAAGAAATCATTGCCAAATCCATTATCATGAAACTTTCTTCTTATGATTTTTTCTAATAATTTTATAGATTAGCCCTCATTGATTCATTTTGAGCTAATTTTTATATACAATATAGGGTAAGGGCCCAACTTCATATTACACTATTTTTTTTAAAGTATGCATATATGTTTGCGTGTATGCACGTATTTATATTTTTAAATAAACTGCACTGAGTCTATCTGAACTCGGGCATTACTGTTGAGTTATAGAAGAGCTAAGTTGTTTGGGGGTCTCAAATCTATGTAATAAATAGCTCCCTTAAAAACTCACAGACTTTAGGTGAACACAGGCAGTACAAATACCCTTTCTGAAACAAACACAATATGAAAGCTAAGATAATAAAATGTAGAATTTGAAGAGAAAACATGTCTCCTGAAACCCAAAGGCCAGTTGTATGGAAATGACTGTGGCAGAAACATATAATTTCAATTGTATAGGAAGGGACAATAGTCTCAAGATATGTGTCATGGAGAACACAGAAAAAAACATGCAATGGTCCCTATTTCTGAAAGTGTTTATTATTTAGTGAAAATATGACAGCTAGTATATGCCACATAGAAAATAATTATATACATATATTGGTAGTTATTTGATGTAGCCTTTACCCTCATGAGAACATATATATATATATATATATATAGTTGTCTATAGATATTGATGTTCAACATGTAAGGGAGGCATGCCAAGCTTGTCAAAGCATGGCAGATAGTCTACAAGGAAATTGATGCAGACAAAACATCAGTCTGGTTGGACTTCCCCAGGGAGTGTTTTTGCCATCTGTTTAAAAATGAATGATCCTTTTCATTTTCCAGCTTTGGTGTTGTTGTTAAGAAAATTAGGAAATAAAGGTTTAATAACAAACATTTTCTATCATTTACTAGTGATATTTGTTCTCTGAAAAACCTCAATACATGGAAATACACACCCACATATATACAATGCATCTGTATTATATACATACACGTGTGTTTATTAATATGCACATTTGCATGAATATATTTATATATCAAGCTAAACTCTTGTTGATAGAAAATACAAATATTTTTAGTCCAGAGAATGACTAAATGAACATACCATGGGCTTTGACATCTTCATGTTCTTGCATTGTTTTACAGTTTAGGACAGTTATTTCCATTGCTTACAATCACAGTGTTTGATGTTTCCAGTGTTCTCCTCTAACATGTTTCAAACAACCCTTTCTACATTCTTGTCATCTGGATCTCATCTCCATGTATGCAAGGTATTCACCCACACAGCCCTCCATCTGTATGGAATTGTTAAGGGGTCTTAAAGATGATTTACTTGAAATTGTAAACATTTCAATATACCAGCAAAAATGACTAATTTAAAAGTAACATTCTATTTTTTTAGAAATGCCCTATATGAGTTAGTTGTCATTGTCAATGCTTTTTATTAGCTATTTGCAAAGATTTATATAATTACATTTTGACAAGTAATTTTTTAAGAGAGTCTTTAAAAATGACTTCTGAATCAGAACAATGCCCACTTGGGTGGGTGGTCAAGTGGGATTCTGTGAGCCTGGCACAATGTTGGATGGAGAACTGCCCTGTCATGGTTGTCTTAAGAATTTGGCTCTTCAGCTAGAACACTGGCTAGTAAAAACAACATACAATCAGCACCCTAACAAGCTTCTTTGCATCAATCCATGAGTATTTAAGTTGAACAAACATTTTGAATTTAAATATTCACTGAGAATTTAGATAGTACTTTAGGCATTAAGAACCAACTGAGTTAATAGAATAGGGTTAAAGGAGACACAGATGGAGGCAGATTGTTATACTTGGGGATAGGAGGTTGTCTGCTAAACTTTAATTATAATTACATTTTAAAACTTTAATGTCATAAGATTAGCTTGATACATATTTTTCTTGTATCTTTCTTTTAGACATGATTGAAAACATTATGAATCAGGAAGATACAATCCCACAGAAACTAATTTTCTCTTGATACAGAAACTAATTTTCTCTTGACCAAAGAATTGACTTTGCTAATTAATCAAATTGCAAGATAAGCCTATGGCTGGATGTGGTGGCTCACGCCTGTAATCCTAGCACTTTGGGAGGCCAAGATAGGCAGATCACAAGGTCAGGAGTTCGAGATCAGCCTGGCCAATATGGTGAAACCCTGTCTCTACTAAAAATACAGAACTTGGCCAGGCGTGATGGCGGGTGCCTGTAGTCCCAGCTACTCAGGAGGCTGAGGCAGGAAAATCGCTTGAACCTGGGAGGCGGAGGTTGCAGTGAGTTGAGATTGTGTCACTGCACTCCAGCCTGGGTGACAGAGTGAGACTCTGCTTCAAAGAAAAACAAAAACAAAAAAACGGATAAGCCTACCATACAGTTTTTAAGTTGTTGAATAGTGAAAGTAACTCAGGACTTTTATTCTTGTTTTCAAAATGGCCTTTACACAAAATGATCCACCATAGTTCATAAGAGGTAAAAACACAGATTAAGATATTAGCCAAAAGCAAAAAGCACAGAGAGGATTCTCTTGAACAATGAAACATGGCTTCTCCATAACAATTCAAAGACTTAAAATACTGATGTTATTCAGATATCTTAGCAATTACACAATACTTTCACATGTCATTTGCTTTCATTTTATTTTTATTAATACTTTAAATGTAGTGTAATAAGGTTTGCCATATAAAATAGTAGCCCTCTAGGTCTTTTTTAGTTGCTTATTCTGGTACTTACTTTCACATCTTTTTTTTTTTTTTTTTGAGACGGAGTCTCACTCTGTCGCCCAGGCTGGAGTGCAGTGGCGCGATCTCGGCTCACTGCAAGCTCCGCCTCCTGGGTTTACGCCATTCTCCTGCCTCAGCCTCCTGAGTAGCTGGGACTACAGGCGCCCGCCACCTCGCCCAGCTAGATTTTTTTTTTTGTATTTTAGTAGAGACGGGGTTTCATCGTGTTAGCCAGGATGGTCTCTATCTCCTGACCTCGTGATCTGCCCGTCTCGGCCTCCCAAAGTGCTGGGATTACAACTTTCACATCTTTAAATAACATGTTTTAGCGGCTATTTCTTTTTCAGTTTTAGACTTTATCATCTTTCCAGTAGGGAACAGTAAATCTGCCATTCTGTGATGTTTAATATTGAGTGTTAATTTGATTGGATTGAAGGATGCAAAGTATTGTTCCTGGATGTGTCTGTGAGGGTGCTACCAAAGGAGATTAACATGTGAGTCAGTGGACTGAAAGAGGTAGACCATCTTCACTCTGGGTGGGCACCATCTAATCAGCTGCCAGTGTACTAGGATCAAAACAGGCAGAGGAATGTGGAAGGTCTAGACTGGCTGAGTCTTCTGGCCTCCATCTTTCTCCCATGCTGCATGCTTCCTGCCCCTAAACGTCAGACTCCAAGTTCTTCAACTTTTGGACTGTTGGGCTTACACCAGTAGGTTTGTCAGGGGTTCTCTGGCTTTTGGCCACAGACTGAAGTCTGCACTGTTGGCTTCCCTACTTTTGAGGTTTTGGAACTTGGACTGGCTTCCTTGCTTCTCACCTTGCAGATGGCCTTGTGGGACTTAACCTTGTGATCATGTAAGTCAATACTCCTTAATAAACTCCCTTTCATATGTACATCTATCCTATTAGTCCTGTCCCTCTAGAGAGCCCTGACTTATACACCTTCTTTTGTGCTTTCTTGTTTACCTATCCTACACATGCACCTGTCTCCTCTCCATCCTCCTGTTCTCTATTTGCAGTATCTATCTATCTATCTATCTATCTATCTATCTATCTATCTATCTATCTATCTATCTATCTATCTATCTTCTTTCCTCCCTCCTCTCTCCTCTCGCCTGTCTTTCTATATATGTATATACTTTTAAATACATATAATATTTATATTTCTTTTATTACAGTGAACAAAATGTCTTTTTAATTTTTTTATTATACTTTAAGCTCTGGGATGCATGGTCAGAACGTGCAGGTTTGTTACATAGTTATACATGTGCCATGGTGGTTTGCTGCACCAATCAACCTGTCATATACATTAGGTATTTCTCCTAATGCTGTCCCTCCCCTAGCCCCTCAACCCCAAACAGGCCCCAGTATGTGATGTTCCCCTCTCTGTGTCCATGTGTTCTCATTACTCAACTCCCACTTATGAGTGAGAACACGCAGTGTTTGGTTTTCTGTTCCTGAGTTAGTTTGCTGAGAATGACAGTTTCCAGCTTCATCCATGTTCCTGCAAAGGGCATGAACTCATTCTTTTTTATGGTTGCATAGTATTCCATGTTGTATATGTGCTACATTTTCTTTATCCAGTGTATTACTGATGGGCATTTGGGTTGGTTCCAAGTCTTTGCTATTGTGAATACTGCTGCAATAAACATGTGTGCATGTGTCTTTATAGCTGAATGATTTATAATCCTTTGGCTATATACTCAGTAATGGGATTGCTGGGTCAAATGGCATTTCTGGTTCTAGATCCTTGAGGAATCACCACACTGTCTGCTGCACAGCCAAAGAAACTACCATCAGAGTGAACAGGCAACCTACAGAATGGGAGAAAATTTTCCCAATCTATCCCTCTGACAAAGGGGCTAAAATCCAGAATCTATGAGGAACTTAAACAAATTTACAAGAAAAAAAAAATCCCATCAAAAAGTGAATGAAGCATATGAAGACACTTCTCAAAATAAGACATTTACGTGTCCAACAAACATGAAAAAAAGCTCATCATCACTTACCATTAGAGAAATGCAAATCACAACCACAATGAGATACCATCTCACACCAGTTAGAATGGTGATCATTAAAAAGTCAGGAAACAACAGGAGCTAGAGAGGATGTGGAGAAATAGGAACACTTTTACACTGTTGGTGGGAGTGTAAATTAGTTCAGCCATTGTGGAATATTTATATTTTCTTAATGATTACTGTTCATTTACTATAATTATGCAAACTCCATTTAGAGCTGAGATATGTAGTATTCCATGGTTACATTTCCTCCCCTGAATAACTTATATTTGCTGGAATTAATAATCATCTTATTTAATTTATTTGATTAGTATTATTAGATGTGTACTCATCACCATCACAACCCACTAGCATTCCCTAAGTTGTACACATCTCCTCTCATGATGTTGAGTACATATTGGGGAAATCTGTCTGTCTGTATCTGGGCAGGTAACTAACATCATGCTTTAGAATGTGTGGTTTCTTACTGCATCTTCTCAGACTTAGATTCTGGAAAAATTCCTGCCTAATAGGAGAGACCCATTTAACATAATGTTAATGTTTATTGGCTTGCTTATTTTCTGTTTCTCCCACTAAACTATAAGCTTCATGGAGACAGGAAATGTTCCTTGCTTGTTCAGTCCTATATTCGTACTCCCTGGTGTGGTCTTTAGCCCAAGGGGTTCACTCAATAAATATTTATAACATGGAATGAAATGAGCACATCGTATTATAATTCCTTGAAGCTAGGTTATTTCAAAAGTTTCTATTTCAGAGAAAAATCTTTTATTTTTATTTAAGTGACTAAAAGGTCATTTGTGTGGTAGTCTTCATAATACATTGCCCTACCGGTAAATTTAAGTCTCACCCATTTAAATGACAGAAAATATTTCCAACCTTTGAAAGGGAATTTTGCCCTCTTCAAATCATTTCAGTTTGTATAATTAGAGGACCTTGATAATATTAATTTAGGGGAAAGGATCGAAGTGAAAGGGGAAAAGTTCCCTTGTCCCCCTCGCAGGGCATGCGATGGGGATGTGGCTCGTTTCTTTAGTGTCCCACTGCTCAAACCTCTAGGAGAGCATTCAGAGGGGCAGGCGGTGGGGCTCCGACCCCCACAGCAGTGTCTAGGGGTTAATATTTACAGGCAAAGCCCTGGTGGGCATGTATTACAGTGTGCTCTTTTAATTTTGCCGTCTATAGGAGGCCTGTGTTAACCAGCTCAATTAGACCCCTATACCTTGTGGCAAGGACAGAGGGATTTCTGTATCCTGGGATTTTGCCTTGGTGTACCGGAAGAATCGGATGATACATGGGCTTGGAGAAGTAGTGCAAGGTTTTATTGAGTGGAAGTAGCTCTCAGCAGATGGGGGAGCCAGAAGAGAGACGGTTTTCCCCGGGAATCGGGCTACTGGGTGGCGCGGTCCCTCCTTCAACTGCCCCAGCCAAACTCCGCGTGGTTCTGCTGACCAGTGGCTTGCCAGCATACTGGTTCCTGTCGGTGAGTTCTTCTCTCTCGGCATCCAGCTTCCTGTATGTTCCTCCACCGATGTGCTCCTCTCAACGTCCAGCTGCCTGTGTGTCTGCCTGCTAGGGTCTCAAGGTTTTTATAGGTACGGGATGGGGGCGTGGCAGACCGAGGTGGTCTTGGGAAATGCATCTTTTGGGCAGGAAACCAAAAATGCCTGTCCTCACCTAGGTCCACGGGAGTTAAGCCCTAGACAGGGGCCACACCCTTCCCCGCTTCTGTATCATTTAAAGGGACCATGCTCTTCCCTTCCCAGCACTTCCATATCACAAGCAATATTTAGATACCTCTCCTTTTACTTACTTTAAATAGCTAAAAATGCATTCACTTGCAAGTGACTTTAGGTAAATTATCCTTTCTGTGTTTCAGTTTACTCATATATAAAATGGGAATAATAGTAATATCTATTTCAAAGGGTTGTGGTAAAGATTACGAGAGTTACACTACATATAAATTGCTTATGGCCAGATGCAGTGGTTCACGTCGATAATCGTAGCACTTTGGAAGGCCGAGGCGGGTGGATCACCTGAGGTCGGGAGTTCGAGATCAGCCTGACCAACATGGAGAAACCCTGTCTCTACTTAAAAATACAAAATTAGCCAGGCACAGTGGTGCATGCCTGTAATCCCAGCTACTCAAGAAGCTGAGGCAGGAGACTCTCTTGAACCTGGGAGGTGGAGGTTGCAATGAGCTGAGATGGCGCCATTGCACTCCAGCCTAGGCAACAAGAGCAAAACTCCGTCTCATAAACAAATAAATAAATAAATAAATAAATAAATAAATAAAAATTAAATTAAAAAGTGCTTATAATTGTATTTGAAAAAATATATTTCCAGATAACTACTTACCACAGAGATACAATGAGCCATCAGGCATGTATTCTATATGGGAAGCTTGAGGAAATACATGTAATTGTAGTAAACAAAATAACAAATTATGTCATGTGAAAAAAAAACTATATTTACGTGAGATGATAAGACATAGCAATATTTAAGGGGAAAGTTTTCTATGTTGGAGATTGCGGCAGGAATTCCAGTTGCCTACCCAGCATTGATTTTCTCACTTTCCAACCAGAATCTAATTACATTCAGGTATCTGCTCTTCACAAAGACATGTGCTTCACCAAAAGTGATTCTATCCCCAGTTGTAGGTAATAAACTCTAATTTGGCTAAGTAAAGTATGGTAATTCCACTTATCTCATCAGTGATTGGTTTAGAAATGGGCATGTGACCCACATCTGGCCAATAACATGTGAGAGTTGGTCTTACGGGAACCTTTAGGGAAGTTTTCTCACTCTCAAAACGAGCCAGGAAAAGAGATGGTTTCTCTTTGTTCTCTTGATGACAATACATCTGAATGTTATGCCTGGAACCGCTGAAGCCATCTCTCTACCAGAGAGGGAGTCAGTCTGAGAGCAAAACCAACTCTCTTAGCATGGCGGTGCCAAGTGATGGCATGAACTTGGGTCCTTAACAGCCTGGCTGCACTGCGGAGGGCTCTAGGCTTACCCAACCTCCGGACTGCTTTTTGTATGAAGTAATACCTTTATTTCTTAAGTCAATTTGAGTTAGTATTTTCTATTACATGCTGTTCCAAAGCATTCAAGCTGATAGAATATCCTTTTAAAATAGACAATAAGGAATAAGTTATTATTTAATTAAACATATACTGTTCTCCTTTAAGAAAACCATATCATGGAGAAAGGGTGATATAATAACATTCCCTCTTTTCTTCTATAAGATGTCAAAATCCTAAGATAAAATTTTTTAAATGTCATTCTTCAATTTTTTTTTTTTTTTGCCAAGTCCTATACAATCTAAAAACATTCCTGTGGCAGTTTTCCAAAGTCATGTTGTACAGCAAAAGTTTCCATTTAAAGTATAAACTCCTTCCCCAAATGGGACACACTAAATTTAAGGAAAGCTGGCTGTTTAAAGTGCAAGACTACAAAATTTTCAGCACTATAATTGATCAAAATGAACAAAAAGATGCAAAAATAACCTTGCAAGTGTTAATACTTATAGGTAAGGAGAAGCCCAAATTGATTTCATAAACTAAGAAATATTAGCCAGGAAAAACACAGTATCAAAACAGACACCACAAATCAACATCCAACTCCTGTCTTTGAAAGAGGAAAGCAGAGTGGTGGGAAGTAAGTAAAGGCAATTCTGAAAATCTTCTGAACTCCTCTGATTTAGATTTTTTTTTCTCGAATGGAATATGGATATGCTACTAGAATATAAGCTCCTCAGGGCAGAGATTTTCATCTGAGTTGTTTACCAAAATCTCTCAGCATTTACAATAATGTTCAGTAAATATTCATTGAATTAATTAACACATACACTTTAATCTTGGCAGAATTAGGCCCCTGCATAGGGGTGTGAACAAGTTCAAACAAACAAATGCAGTTTTTTCCACATATCACTCATTCAGTACAAAGATAGAGTTGAAATTATCTTAAAGTATACATTGGTACTTTCTACTTGCCTGGTTGCTATAACACAATCATAAGATATTAAGTTGGTTTTGCAAGTAACTTAATGAGGTACATAATACTTAAACTTAATGAGACTATTCTTTATATATGATTTTAACCTTTTCCCCTAGTTAATTCACATTCCTCATTGTATTCATCTTTACACCAACGACCAAAAGTTGCTTGAAAATTAACTCTCCTATTTTTGAATCAAGAAAATGAGGCAAAATAGTTTGGTAATAAATATTAACTAATAAACAGTTAACTGTTGAATATCTATGGCACATAAGATATCAGAGTACCATGGCATGCATGTTAGTTGTTTGTCAGCAACAAAGCTGGATCAGAATTTGAAGTTATTGAATATTCACCTTCTTTTTTGACTATGTGTTGTTCTAAAGAGATTTCACATCAGCTACCAACTACATTCAGCTAATAGCAGCTACTTGATATGGTGTGTTGAGAAGGGTTAAGAACCTACATGGCTTCTCAGGGAAGAATATTTTGACTGATGATCAGTGTCTTCCAAGGATTGAGAGGGAGCAGAACGCATGCTGCATATTTGGCAGCATTTTATAGTCAAAAACAAAATGTTGCCTTCATAAAAACTAAATCTAACCTCAGGGAAAACAAAGGCAAAAAACAGAGGATCAGATCCCTGAATTCTTATGAAATAAATATAAAAGAACATCCAAATAAACTAGCAGTTAAAAAAGGCAACCAGAAATGATAGTTATGTTATCGTCCAGTATTGCATGTCATTTGTGTGGTAATCACTATACTAGGAATTAAAAGAAAAAAAAAAAAAAACAGATAGATAAAGGGATAGATAGCCCTTACCCTTGAGTTCAAAATGTGTAGTGGGTACAGGAACAACATGTAAAAGATGAATACAGAAACATGGAGAACAGAGAAGATGAGTGACTTCTTCTACTGTAGACACTTGGGCAAGGCATTAGGTCACTCAAAACTTGGGTCTGAAACATTTAGTTTGTCAATTGAGGGAGAAGGAAAGAGCATTCCAGGTAGGAGGAATAATATGCTACACACAAAGTCATGAAAAGGTTTGGCATGTCCAGGAAATATTGGCATGGCAGAGGCATCTACCGTGTGTGTGTGTGTGTGTGTGTGTGTGTGTGTGTGTGTGTCTATCTATTTGTGCATATGCACTGTAACATGGGAGACAAGAGAGGCAGGAGGTGAAGCCGTGATGAAGCTGGTAAGGACCAGATTGTGAAGGGATTTACTGCTGAGCTAAAGAATTTGAGTGTTATTCTGAAGACAGACTAACATGGGGAGCCAGCAGGGCTTATTGGGTGGTGAAACAAATCAATAACTCTCAGGGCACATGGGAAATAAACAGATGGAAGACAGGAGAAACCAGAAGCTGGGAGATCCATCCAAACTGATGATGAGGAGGGTAGAACTAAGATGGAGACAACAAGGATGGTTTAGAGGCCACAATGGAAAGATGTTGCTTTTATAGAACATCAGAAACATCTGTTAACTGACAAGTGAGAAGATGAGAGGGGGCATGAATAGATGCTGACATAATGATATTATATGGAGGAAAAGTCATTTTTTAAAGATCATGAAAGGAGAAGAAGTTTCCAGGATGAACCACAAAAACAGTAACTTAACTTCTGTCCTGGGCTCTTTATATTAAATCTCACCACAAACCCATTTTACAGGTAAGGAAACAAAAACCTGGAGAGATTAGCTTCCCACTCCCCACCCCCACCAAATCACACATTTGGTAAACGTAAGAATTTTGTATTGTTTTGAACATATTATGACTGGTGAGCAACCAGGAGAGGAAACCCAGCAGGAAGTTAGAAACATGAATCTGGAAATAGGAATGAGTGCTTGGGGCCAGAGGTATAGACATGGACCCAGTAGTCTGAAGCCACAGGAATAGCAGCTCAGCCAGAGTGAGAATAAAAAGAAACAATAGAGCCAGAAGGACCTTCCACATTAAGGGGCTAACAATGAGTGGGTCATTGAAAGAAACAGGAAATAGCTGAGAGAGACAAGAAAAACTAGACTGCAAGGTCCAAGTTCTAGAATCAGAGGTTAATCAAACCCTATGAAGATATGGAAAATATAAGGACTGAAGCAGGCTATGGAATTAGAAAATTAGAACTCTGAAGGAAATGATTCATAACCTTCAAAAACTCCTAAATACACAATTCTACACCATGACTATGGAAATTAGATTGAGTCAGCTATCACACTGCAGCAGAGGGAGAGACCAATGTATTCCTTTAGCAGAACAGTAAAAACCGAGCTAAAAGCAGCATGAATATAAAATGTCTACAAAGGAAATAGCTCTGAATCTAGAACATTTGAATTTTATATGAATTTTCAGTCATATTTTTTTCTGAACACTACCACTATGGCAGTGTGGCACAGTGACAATAACATCCATAAGGAGAATTATGTTTTCGTCCTGCATAATCAGAACCATGAGTACGTCACCACTCTTGTTTAGATCTCTGTTTCCATATGTATAAAATGATAATCTCTGAATTCCCCTCCAGTAATAAAAGTTATTTGATTCTATAGAAGAACTAAGACAATGTTAACCAGCTGACCCAAAACATATGAGACTTCATAAGGTAATTAAGAAGTCCCCCTCAAAAATGCATTTTAGCTACTATTTGAAATGGAATTTTTTTTCTCTTGCCATTTAAAAATACTGTTGTTAGACTTACCTAGAGATTTATTGCTGTTGAAGTAAAATGTTTTAAGAGTCATTTATTTGCTCTTGCCAGTTAGCTCATGTTGTGAACTTTCATTTTTAACACTTCTTTCTTTCTTGTTATATAATCGAGAAGCTGGCTTAATACCTAATGCCCAAAGGAAAGACTTCTGTTTCTCATGGATACCCCCACTCAATATTTCAATTTCAGTAATTTCACTGGCAAAAGAACACATACCAGAAGTTGCCAAAATTAATATGTTAAGTAACTAATATGTCAAGTGTATCTCTAATTTCAACTGGACAAGTCAACAACTGAATAGGAAAAATCAGAGTAGGGAAGAAAGAGAGAGACAAAAAATGGAAACAGTGATTTTTAACAAATAATACTATGCCTTTAAGAGTAGAAAGTGAAACAGCAAAAGAAAAAAACAAAACAAAATACCAATTATGAATTCATCACAATACAGACTGAAGTAACAAGCTAGTTTGGAATTACCCCTAAAACAAATTTAAAATAAAATGCAAAAGCATCGAACTTTCTCATCACTTTTTAAGGAAAAAAAAAAAAAGAAAGAAAAAAAAAGATCCCAGAGGCTCTGAACCAAACTGTTGGCAAAAACATACTTTATGGGCACTTTGCCCAAAAGATGATTTCTCCAAAACAAAACATCCACTATTCATCATGGAACCATTAATTCTATTCTTGTTATAAAAATCACATGACTTTCAAAACCAAATTGAAAACTAAAGGCCTAAATAATATCACAAAGCAAAAGCACATAATAATGAGAGGACAGCACAAAAATATATTTTGAAGTAATATTTTACATTTTTGAAAAGTCTACTCAATTTTTAAATATGATTTCACACTTATTTTCTAAAGTACTCAAGGGCTAGAAAACAAAGAATAAAGGGCTTTGCAGGAGGATTAACAGGATTTGAGGGAAGTCAATGGCAAATGTTGAAAATGTTGATCAAATTGTATGGTTTACCGGGCAATAAATTATTTTTCACCTTATTTCCTTTTAATGAAGATAAATTAGGGAGGTAGGTGATTGTAGGCTGAAGGAAGACATTCAAACAACTACCCAAATGGTGTCTTATTTGTTGCTACTTCTCTTTCAGTTGGGAGAAGCTTGGTCCACCTCAGCCTTGGGCCCATGCTTTTATATCTAGTGTTAACATTCATTCTGGATGGGTAGAAGGTTCTGCCCTCTTTCAGACAACAGTTACTGCTATGGTTTGAATGTATGTGTCCCTCCAAGATCCGCATGTTGGAATTTAAACCCCAAGGTGATGGTATTAAGAGGTGGAGCCTTTTGGAAAGTGATTATGTCATGATGGCTGTGCCCTCAAGAATACATTAGTGCTCTTATAACAGAAGTTTAAGGAACCCCCTAGTGCCTTTTGCCTTCTCCATTCCACCATGCGTGGACATAACATTCTGCCATATGAGAATTTAGCAAAAAGACACTATCTTGAAGAAAAGAGACAGCCTTCACCAGACACCAAATCTGCTGGTACTGTGCTCTTGGACTTCCTTATCAATTAATGATTCTATGGTATTTTGTTATAGCAATGGGAACAAACTAAGACAGTTACAGAGACACACACTTGCATTGAGTGTAAAAGGAGGGAAACTTACAGTCCTTTTAAGCAGAAACCAAGCAAGTTGCTAGACAGCTGGCTGGTACACCTGGAAGATGAGGGGGGTGGTGTGCGTGACAGTTGCAAAGGAAAAACCAGCAACAGCGAGACTTCTAAAGTCCATTATGCCAACCTTTGATCCATTTGAAGATGGCAGTGAACCACCTCAGAACTTTGTTTTGTTTTCTTTACAACTGGTCATGCCTGCTTTCAAGAAGCTTTGGCCCTCTCAGGGAGATTTCCCTGAGACAATTTCCCATGGGAAACCAAAAATGGGCCTTGACTAACATTCAGGGTCTTATTGTTTAGACTGAGTTTACAAAGCTGAAGAGGTTGATGCCCTGAAGTGTGAGAAACTGACCCCTCAAAATCAAAATAAGTTCTTGCAAGCAGCTGCCACATTGCTCAAAATTGAAATGTGGTTTGCTTACCGCATAGTGCCACTCTCCTTCTCCATGGAGAGCCCTTTGATACATCCCTCCTCCTCTCACTGCCTTAAGTGGCATGAGAAGGATAATTCGAGATAGGACAACATCTCCCTGCTCCCAAGGGGGATTAAAAGCCATACATCTATTGAATATTTTGAAGAATGTCGGGTAGGGAAAGGATTCCAACTTTTGTGGCTCTGTTGGATTCTAGCATGTGAGTTATCATCCTACTGGGTCCCATAGGGTGAGGATATGTCCAAATTTGAGTTGGGGCAGAGATCATGGTGGGGAAGGGAAGTTACCATAACCTGAGGGTTGAGCCCTCTGTTGTTTTAACATATTGTTGTTTTGGCTTCCACTGCTGAAAGTGTAAGTGGTGTTGATGTTTTACATGCCTATACTGTGAATGCTTGCAAGTACCAAAAGGGATTTTAGTGATTGGAAACAGCCAGATGTAGAGAGGTGCTAATACTTCTGCAGTCCCACATCTTCAATGATTCCTTTGAATTACACATCTCCGTGACTCTAATGTTGCCAATGGGAGCCTCTGGCAAAGGAAGGTGGCCTCCACTTGGAGGTGCCCCTTAGAATTTGGGCTTCACCTCCTTAACACAGCTACCAGCAGATAGGCCTCTTTTGAAAAGCAGCTATTAGTTTACTATTGGGTGGGTTCTTGTTGAAACTGAGCACCTGACCCCCAGGGGAACTGTAACTCTTTGGTTGATATTTCAGTTTTGGCAAGATCAACTCAGACTCCATGACTAACAAAGTGAAAAGGGTCCAAAAAGCTCACTTGTCAAATAGAAATGGTAAATCAAGAACACAGCCAGCCTGGCCTTGGTGACATCTAGGTGCTACATGAAAAGATGCAGCTTTTCTATTCCACCAATAGCAAGATGCTGGCTCAACGGAGCCCCTGATTCATAGAGGTTCCCCATAATCACTTCGCCTGCTTCACCAATGGTTCAGCTAAGCTGAAATCTGCTGGTGTCCACTGGGTGGCTTTAACTGCTCAGTCTCAGGCAGGGCCAACTATTCAGAACTGAAAATAGGCACAGTCATCACTGCACTTAGTGGGCAGAACTCAAGGCTGTTCTCATAGCTCTGGCAAATAATACCCTTGATGAACCTTATTATATTTTTACTGACTCTTGAGTTGTTGCCATGGCCTGATATATTTTGGACTGTCACTAGGAAAACTACAGACTGGCAGATTTTAAAACACTCCTCTTTGGCTCTACAAACTAATAAAACAAATAGTGGCTGCTGATTGAATCATCTGGGTCACTCATGGACATGGATGGACCCATTCTGTGTTGAAACTGCCTGTAGTCAAGTTATCAATTGGGCCTGAACTGCCTAGATTGCGACCCTTGCTTACCTAAACCACCATCATAGCAGATATGGCAATATATCAACCATCACATTGGGCAAAAAGTAAAAAGTCCTGTGTTTTTGATGCATAGGCTGCAATTGCATGCCAGAATTTTGATTCCTGCTAAAAGCTGACCTGGTTGTCTTGCAATGAGGGCAGCCACACAGCATGGGTCACTGACATTGACTATATCTGTTTCTGACACATTAATCCCATCTGCTCTGTGACCTCTCCTAGGGGTTGTAAAGGCTGCCTTACTGAAATTAACACTTTTTCAGGTTGTGTATTGGTGTTCCAGTCTCATAAGTTTACTCTGAGCACAACATTGTGGCCCATGAAACTAATCTGTTGTATTTCTGACTTTATGAGCCACTTGGTATCTGACAACAATGTGCCTTTTATTGCAAAACAATTCAACAATCGGCTACTGGTCGGATATGATGGACCTTTTATACTTACTATAATTCTCAAAGACCTAGAATTGTTGAACGTTGGGGCGTTCTCCTCAAAAATTGACTCAAGAAATGTCACGTCTGGCTGTACCTCCCACACTTTCTTCTGATTCACATGCCTTAGTAAGGCAGTTTGGTCAGTAAATGCAGGTGTTCCCAGAAAGAGATCATCTCCTTTCAATGATATCCCAGATAAGGGTCAGAAGGAAAGTGCTGGGAGCTACTCTGAAAATCTGAGATTCCACTTGATCATTACTGGGCATGATGATGCTTTTTTACCTAATGGGTAGCCCTAGGGAAAAGTCCTTCTTTTCCCTAATGGTAGCTGGTACTAGTAGATGGGGCTGGCCTGGTTGATATACCTTCTGGGAGGCTGCTTAGTAAAAAAGAGGCAGGATATTTAAACTTAATTCTGGTTAACAGATATGGATTTACTTGTTGCACTGACAAGATCTTAGATAAAAAAGCTAATGGCTAATTGGTTGAGTACATTACTCACCAAGTGCCCGTATGTGGTCCACGTGGGCCAAAGTAGGGTGGCATAATGGGTCTCTTGTATATTTTTTAAATGCTTTAGTCCCTTTTGTATCTAGTCCTTCTGGAGGAAAGCTTTGAATTAGCAATGATTGGAAAAAAGATGAGGTTATAGCTTCTGAAATGGGACACAAAAGTACAATTGTAGGGAAAGCAACAATTCTAGGACCTGAGAACACTCTAGTAGCTACACAGAAGGGAGGAACTTTAATGATGGCTATCTTCCAAAACAACCCCTGGAGCTTTCATTGCAAAGGAAAACAACATGATGTTGTTCTCCCAAACTGTTGCCAGCACCTTGAATTTAAAGTTGAAATTAAATTTGACTGCTAGGCCTGCCATACCTCAACAGAGGAATCACTAGTTAATCGCTATTCTCCTTTACCTCACTGAGAAGTTTATGGAAACAGCAAGAGAGCCCCAGCTCCTATACCACAGCTGGGTGTGTTTGTGTGAGTGTACACAGACACAGACACACACACACACAAACATGAACCCACCTACCAATACCCCCAGGTATCTTCCCCATTTCTCATAGAACGAATAGTTGTCACTGTTCATTCTATAGTATGGACAGATGGCACCCAGCTACCCAGCTGGTGGTACAAACAGCACAGGAGTGCCCCGGGCATCCCCTGCATAAACCAAGAACTAGACTTAATTGTTTTAACTGAACTTGGAACTCAGGCTTACCAGATGGCCAGAAGACCACACTGAGGACAAGGTCACTTGTTCCTGTGACTGATGTTGGTCCTGTTTGAGGTGGCCTAATAAGTGTTAACTTGTCTCTAGAAAACATGGTGACTTTGACCTTTTGTAAGAGACTTTGGCATTTAAGGAAATACCACAAATCATTCCTGTAGACTTCAGGTGACTGCAGGGATCTCTCCAAAATGAGGCTTACCTTGGTTATTCAGGAAAACTTTCTGGAGAGAAAACTGATTTTCTATTTAAGTACAGTCTGAGGGCCCATGATCCCTATATTGGGAATAACTATGAGAATAATTAGAAAAGTTGATATGAAGTTTGTGCCAGTCTTTAGCTAAAATGATTAATGATACCATCTTGGCCCTGGAAGCATTCAGGTCCACCTCAATTCACTGGCTATGGATGCTGTGAATGGCAACATTGTCCTAGACTTCCTCCTTGCAGGCCAAAGTGGAATCTGTGTACTTGCTCATACATCCTACAATGCTGGGACTAATGCTTTGGACAAAGCAGGAGGGTCAATACAGAGACTTAAGGAGGAGGACAGCTGGTCTCCTAATGCACACCTTTAATCATGGGATTTGTTTGGCTGGATGGGGCCAGGAACCTGGGAGGCACAGTTGAGGTTAGTACTTCAGCTTGGCCTCATTCTAGTACTTGCATTCTTATTCATGGTTGTATTAATTCAATGCTACATGAAACAAATTGATTTCATTGCAGCTAAATGGCAGAATTGAACAAATGTGAAAAAGAACACATGCATGGGTCTATATCTTACCTTCAGTATAGGAATATGCTTAGTCTTCCCTTCAGAAATGTTTACATGTGTACACTTAGGGTGTAAGTGTACACATGTAAACATTTCTTAAGGGAAACAGAATTATAATATACCAAACGGCCTATCTGTTCTAAGTACAGTTCTAGCTCTTCATGTGTTAAAATTACTCAAAGGCTGGTGAATCGTCTGTCTTGAGTGATCATGAAATCTGAATTTTCTTGAAATGTTTACATCAAATGTGTCCAATTTTGTGGTTTCCCTGGGCCACATTGGAAGAATTGGCTTGAGTCACACAAAAAATACTAACACTAACAATAGCTGATGACCTAAAAAAAAAAAAAAAAAAAAAGGCAAAAAAAGTCTCGATGTTTTAAGAAAGTTTATGAATCTGTGTTCATTCAAAGCTGTCATGGCCCACATGTGACCTGTGGGCTGCAGGGTGGACAATCTTGGTTTATATGCTTTTGGTATTTTCTTGAAATATTTGGTAATTTGTAATTACATGGCTTTGCTAATTCTGTGCTCTTGTCATATGTCAAGAAATTTTTTTCATCTAATGAACACAGTGTTTAAATATGTTCTTGGTAATAATATCTGAACATTTTACTTTACATACCAAAGTACCACACATGCTCAATTATAACCAGTCTGCCTCCTATTTTGTTCTCAGTTCATTTTGTTATACTTCAATTGAACTATCCAATTTCCTATAAACAATGTATTTAATTTCCTTACTACTGATGGTCGTTGCCTATTCAGTTTTCAGCTGAGAAAAAATTCTATCAATAAACATTTTACTTCTCTTTAAGGATTATAAAGTAATAAAGCCTGTTATAAAACTTCAAGCAGAAGAACTAGGTAATAAGAAATCAAAGTCCCCCTTCACTCACATCCTAATCTGTCTCTCTCCTCCTTTGCAAAATTCCAGTTCCCCCAACACATAAATGTAATTTATTGTGATACTGATTTATGCTTTCTTCTTGCTGCAATTTCTCCTCACTTATGTAAGAAAGTATCAAGGCTACTTCAACTTCCTGGCCTTAGGAAATGTTTATATGTGCAAAGCAACAGAAAATTTTGGGGTGGGGGGCATGCAGAGAATGGTCGAGTGGTTTCTTAGGAGAATAAAATCTTAAACTCCAGGGTCCCCAGCCTTAGCAATGATTTGTCAGGCTCAAATACTTGGCTTTAAGAGACCACACATATGTGGGCAATCACCATCTCACGGTGAATGAGGAGTAGATAATTGAAGGTCTTCTCTGAATATATTGCCCCTGTGCAAGGGGCCCAAACCTTGCATGATTTAGAATGGAGAGTTCATAACTAAGACTAAATATCCTATCAGCTGATTAGATGGAGAACCAGGATTGAAGATTATAGAAAATATTTTGATATAACTTCCACATAACTCAGTCTGTGAAGATTTACAACCATCAGACACACACACACACCCCAACCCTGGCAAAACATTACTAACAATACTTGTATCTGTTTAAGTTTTCATTTTGTTAAAGACTTACAGAACAAGCATTCATTAAAAAATCTGGATTTATTTCCTTTAAATTATACTATATTTGGTATATACACTGAATATATGTCACAGGCATGGTATTTATGACACATGCATAAAACATGCATGCTACTCTTAAGGCAAAATACATCCGTGAGGATTTTAAACATGAGTGGCATAGAATATGGTCAACATAAAACATTCAATATTTCAAGGTGAAGGTCATTAAAAGTTTTAGAAAATTAAAGCGCTGCATGAGCTGAGTCTTCTCTGAAGGGATTTTATTAAATTCTCAGTCTCAGAGGAATGAAGAGACTTCTACTTTTGACCAGTATGATCAAGACGGAATAATGGGTTCCAAATTAATTCTACCTCAAACAACTAGAAAGCTGTACTACACGTATGTTTTTACATATTGTACTCTGGCAGCACAGGACAGTCATTCCTTAAGATGGGAAGACAAATGAGGTGAGCTTTAAGGAATGCCCCAGCTTACTGTCTGAATCAGAGTTTCCAGACTGCAGCCTGGGGAGGGAGATCTAGCTGGGGCCATGAGGATACTGAGCTGGGAGTCCACTGAGGTCAAGAGCTTAGAGTTCACAAGAGTACAGTACTGCACCCAGAGTGCCAGGTATCTGCAGAGGCACCCCCGCAATTCTTCAGTAGAGTACTAGTCATCAGATGTGTGCGAGGAAACCATGAACCTCCTGAAAGAGGAGCAATAGGTGGGGCTCACATGAGGATGAGAAGTTTGTGTTCCCACTAGCTGTAGTGTAAAAACCTCACAATCCAGACAGTATCATATAGAGTATGCCAAAATGTATTGCTTGAGTAGTGTGGCAACATTAGTCCTGGATAAACACTGCTCTGCTACCACCAGGAAGTGACAAAAGAAAACCTGAAAGGATAAAACTGTTTTTAATACTTTTCAATAATTGTATTCCATGACAAAACTTGTGAATATTTACAGAAATGCAAAAATACCAAGTACTTAACAAGACAGAGCTCACATGTCTAGAATCCAATCAAAAGGGACCATTATTATAAAGGGACCAACAAAATACTACCCTTAATGAGAATAAAAATATACAAACTCAAAAATGACACTCAGAAAATATTAAAAATTGCTACAATTATATGTCATATATTCAAAAAGGCAGAGATTAAGCCTATTATATAGAAAAATGTAAGAAATAAAAAAACTAGAGATGAACACTCTCTGATATGAAAAATAAAGTGCATTTTAGAATAAAAGATCAATGAACTTCATGAAGTATTTCAGACAGAAGGAAAATGACACCATATGGAAATTTAAAGCTGTATCATGGAATGAAGAGCATTAGAAAAGGAAAATGTAAGGGTAATATAAAAAAGTTTTAAATCTTTTTAAAGGATCATTTAGCTTCCGGCTGTGATGTAGTAACAGGGACTCTTCTTCTTTCACCTGGAACAAATAAATAAACACACACATAGCAAAATAATGGAAAAAATGTCTTTTCAAAAGTAGTGGACATTAGGTAGTAAAGGACAGTGAACCCTCAGAGATGGGAAACAAACAGAGTGAGCTTTATGACTACTCTGGCTTACTGACTTCAGTGAGTTCCCAGTCCACAGTACAGGGAGGGAAAAGTCATGCAAAGCTTGCAACCCCCTGAGGTGAGATGCAGTTATGAATCTGAGTAGATCAGGCTGGCTACAGTCGATACAGCAGGGTATCAGAGACAAGTGAACTGCATAGAGAGAGAAGTCCTGAGATCCAGAGACATCTATCTTGAGTATTAAGTAGACTACTGATCACCATGGGTGTGAGTAAACACCCTCAGGCCAGGGAAAGAACCACCCACAAAGATCAGAGGGCACTCCAAGCAAAAGACACGTGAAAAATTATACCAAGACACGCAATAATCAAGTTGGTCAAAATCAGTGATCAACAGAGACTACTAAAAACAGCAAGACTAAAAAGATACAACAGATACAGAAGAACAGAGATAAAAAATGACAGAAAATTTATTATCTGAAATAATTCAAGTAAGAAGATAGGAAAACAACATGTTTAAAACACTGAGAAAATACATTTACCTGGAATTCTACATTCAGTGAAAACACCTTTCAAAAACAAGTGTAAAATACAGACTTCATCAGACACAAAAGCTGAAATTTATCACCAGATTTGCACTCCAAGAAATATTAAAGAATGTACTTCAGTCACAATGAAAATACCAGAAAAAAATACAGGTCTACACAAAAAATTGAGGAGCACCAGAAATGGTATCTCCCTGGGTAGATAGGTAAGATTTTTTCTCATTATGTAATTCACTTTAAAGAAAAATTGCCTGGGCGACATGCAGTGGCTTAGGCCTGTAATCCAAGCACTTTGGGAGGCCAAGGTGGGCAGATCACTTGAGGTCAGGAGTTTGAGACCAGCCTGGCCAACATGGTGAAAACCTGTCTCTATTACAAATACAAAAACTAGCTGGGCATATTGGCAGGTGCATGTAATCCCAGACACTTGGGAGGCTGAGGTATGAAAAAAATCTCTTGAACCCAGGAGGTGGAGTTGTAGTGAGCAGAGATCGCGCCACTGTACTCCAGCAGCCTAGGTAACAAAGAAAGACTCCATCTCAAAAAAAAAAAAAAAAGAAAGAAAAATTACTGGTTTAAATAAAGTAATATGAGGTTGATGGTACATGCAACTTATATTTATAAGCAAAATAAAAATAGCATACAGGCTGGGAAGGGAAATATGAAAAGTTATTATAATAAACGTGAAGTGGTATAATATTGCTGTAAGAAGATAAAAAGTTATAGTATACAGAAATCTCTGGGCCCAGATGATTTCAGGAAAGAAATCTACCACACAGTTAAGGAAAAGTTAATAGGAATACTATATAATTTCTCTCAGAAAACAGAAGAGGAGAAAATACTACCCAATTTATTTTATGAAGCTAATATTGTCCTGATATCAAAATCAGACAAAGATAGTACAAAACAAGCAAAAACTACAGACCAAAATCTTTCATGAACATAGACACAAACATCCTTAACAAAGTATTAGTGAATACAATTCAGCAATATATAAAAAGAATTATACAATATAACCAAGGGAGTTTATTTCAGGAATGCAAAGCTGACTCAATATACCAAAATTAAGCAGGACAGTAACAGACTGAAGAAGAAAAATCACAAATACATTGTTAAAAAAAAATCATTTGACAAAATTCAACAGCCATTCATCGTAACAACTCTCAGAAAAGCAGGAACAGAGAGGAACATCATCAATTTGATAATGGACATCTATTAAAACACTACAGCTAACATATTTAATGATGTAAGACTGAATGCTTTCTCCTAAGGCTGGGAACAAGACGAGGATGTCTGCTTTCAACACTCTTGTTCAGCATAGTACTAGAAGTTCTAGCCAGTGTAATAAGCAAATGAAAGAAAAGAAAAGGCATATATTTGGAAAGGCAGAAATAACACCGTTTCAGTTTGTAGATGACATAACACTCTTTGCAGACACTCCTAAAAATCTACAGAAAAACTCCTAAATTTAACAAATGAGCTCTATAAGATCAAGACCAACATATAAAAATTGTGATTCAATATGCTAGCAAAGGACACTTGGAAAATGAAAACAACACAAACCACTTATAATCAATCAAAAAATAAAACACGCATATAAATCTAACAAAATAGGTACAGAACTTGTATGGAGAAAGCCTCAAAAACGCTGATAAAAGAAATCAAGTATCTAAATAAGTGGAGTAACATATCATGTTTGTGGATTGGAGGATTCAACATAGTAAGGATGCAAATTCTCCCCAAATTGATACACAGGTTTAAAATAATTCCTATCAAAACCTCAGCAAGAATTTTTTTTTTTTTTTTTGCAGATACAGACAAGGTTGTTTTAAAATTTATGTGGAAAGGAAAGGAACAAAAATAGTCAAAAGCAATCTTGGAAAAAAAAAAAAAACTGAGAGGACTTACTCTACCTGATTTCAAGACTTAAAGTAATGAAGACTATGTGATGCTGGTTGAAGGATGGATACATAAATCAATGGAATGGAAGACAGAACCCAGAAACAGACCCACAAAGGCAAGATCTAGCTGAATTGTGACAAAGGTGAAAAAATATTTCCATGGAGGATAGTTGTTTCACCAAACAGTGCTGAGACACTGTTAATCAGTATATAAAAATTAACATATTCATTTAGAAAATGTAAATTAAGCCACAATATATTACTACCATATACTTACTGAATGGATAAAATTAAAGGAGTCATAATGAGTGTTGGCAAGGATCTGGGGCAGTAATACTCTCATACACTGCTGCTAGAATGTAAAATGGCACAACTATTTTCTCAAAGAGTTGGCTATTTCTTGGAAGGTTATATGTATGCCTGAAATATAACCCAGCCATTCTACTCCTACTTATTTACCAAAGAAAAATAACATAGGTCGATGCAGAGATTTTTACACAAATATTCATAGCAGCTTTATTTATAACAGCCTCACACTGGAAGCAATTTAAGTATCTGTCAGCGGTGAATGTACAAACAAATAGTGATACATCCACACAATGGAGTATCACTGGGCAATAAAATAGATGAACTATTGATGTACACAACATGGAAAAATCTCAGGATAATTTTGTTGAATGAAAACAGGCAGGTATTGTATGATTCTATTTATAAAATAGGGACAATGTATATTTTATTAAACAGTTGTGAGGCTCAAATAAGATTATGTATGCATGAGAACCAACTAACATATGAAAATGTTATTATTTATAGTATTTTCATTGAAGTAATACAATTTCATTTTTCAGTCATCTAACAATGTATTTCGGGAACCAGATCATGACTCTCCTTATGGTTAATTTTTATTGAGTGTTTATTACGTATTTGCTATTTATTTAAATCTCAACAAAAATCCAATGGGATAAGTACTATTATTATCATTTTACAGATGAAATTGAGACCTAAAGCAGAGCAGCAATTTGGGTTAACAGAAATAGAGCTCCACTGAGAATTAGGAGACCTGAATTTCTTGTCTTGACCCGAAGGCTGTGGGAAAGTCTTTAACCCCTCTATTGCTATTATTAAATACCAGTAACAAGTTCTCAGCTTACTTCACAAAGCTCTTGTGATGATCAAATAAGATAATGTGAAACCGGTTTATAAACATAGAGTATTAATGTTATTCTGTGGAAATTACATAAACACAAATATCTTTGGAAAGATAATTTAAATAAAGTTGGAGAAAAGATAAAATAACACTATGCTAAGCCCTTTCATGTTTTTTCATTGTCCTTATTTATATTAGTTTAGAATACTTTATTTCAAAAATTTAAAGGTTTAAATACTTAAAAGGTTTCCAAATATTTACAGAATTGTCTGAAAAATTATGCACAGATGTTTGTCTATTGTTTTTCATTAGTAAGATTAGCTACTCTCTACAGTGATAAGCATTTTAATAATAATAAGTCAGGAAATTGTTATTTCTTAATATTTTAATTATCATTATAATTTGGCAGTAAAAATCACTTTTCACAAAGACATTACATGTATATTAACAAAACACTCTTGATTCATTCATTGTTGTTTTTCCATTTCTCTTGGCAGTTTTGTAAGAATCCATAATTTCAATTTGTCTAACTCAGGTTTGCTTAGCTCATGGTAAACATCTGGAAAACTATGAAACTTCGTGGTCACTCCTAGAGATTTTAACATTGCGTTTGTCTCTTCTGCCCAAGAATGAAGAACTAACTCATCTGCAGTACCATGACACTGAAATAATTCAGGAAGTACATCATTATTCTTCTGAAGAGCCTAGAGAGAAAGATATAAAGACAGAAAAGTTTAAGAAATTCCATTTAAGATCATTCTTAGAAATCAGAGAGAGCAGGAAAATTCCACTTTTACCAAGGCTTCAATAACTAATGGGAAAAAAAAGACAGAGGGAGTGCTGTCTGAGGTATACATTGGTGGGCCAGGCCTGGGGACTTAGCTGGTTCCTGACACCATTCAATTTTGTAACTGTGTGTCACTTATTCTATAGAGGACATCTCAAAAATGGCCAAAGCATTTCCTGAAGAAACTGAGTGACTTGGGCAGACAGACCTCTTCACAGTGTGGAAGGAGGGAGGAGTACAGAGCTAAGGTACAATTAAGGGGACAATTACATTTCAGTTCTCTATTCTGTATCTGCTTTATCATTTCCACTTCTGGTACTGAAGCTGTAATATTATAATTGAAGCTGCATCAAATTCACAGATGAGGATATTGCTGCATAATAAGTATGAGCTATGTAATTGATTTTTGTTTTGATTATGTTCATGATGCAATAAGCAAACCCAGCTATAACTATCATGCAGTTTTAATATGTATAAAATTCACATATATGCTCCCCCACAACCACAGCCATAATTATCCTTTCCTCCTTGACACTTTGCTTAACAATATTTCTTGTACAGGGGATTTCCAAAACATTAATGATCAGCTGGAATTTAATCACTATGACTCATTTGGCCATGAATTCCAGGAATGCTCAATTCATATCAACTGTGTGTGTTTTACAGTTTTATTACCGATTTTGATTTAGTTTCAACATGTATATATTTCATCTTTTTAAAAAAAATCTAGAACTTACCTGGTAAACAGCAGATGCTTTATTCAGAAAACTAGAAAGAGCAAACACTCCTGCAACATCTTGATGATTTCTATATGCTAAATGCATTGCCATGCATCCTCCCATAGAGAATCCTCCTAAAAGCAAAAACACACTTACAGAAAAAGGAGAATACATAAAATAATAATTTAGGATATGATATATAACAATTTTCCATATTTTTAAAATATTTGGAGACCTTGAAAGAGAATGCTAAAAACAAATTTTGCCTACTGTAAGTTCCATAGACAAAAGCCTGAGATGCGTAAATAACCCTGTTCCCTTTATGTCACCACTGGTATCACTACCGGTAAAGAGAGCTGTGCTCTACAAGGAGCTAGGATTACACAAATAGATCATGTTCACCAAGTAAAATATCTATCGTAATTCAAAATGAGTCATATTACAAGCATTACTTAAATTCTCAATATCTACTTATATTTTGTTTATACCTACAGAAACCCTCACACTGAAACTACAATTAATAATTTGCACCTTTCTGTCTTACTTGCTAAGCTATGAGCTCCATGAGGTGTTATATTTCTGGTGTCTGCTATATAACAGATGGTTAGAGAATTTTGAATTAAGAAGAATGATAAAAAAAATTTGAGGAGTTAGTTAACACATTTTTGGATTACAATATTATTTTGGAAACTAACTTATGGTGGTATAATAAAAATGAAACATGTATGCCTATATGTAGTTTTTAAAACCAAAGTTTGAAAAAAAACAGTAGTCAAACTGTTATTGTCTCTTTAATGTACCAACTCTATGCCAGTCACTGGACATATGTAGATTAAAATACACAGACCTTCCTGTTCAGGGGAACTTTGATGAGGAAACACATCCAACACAGAATATGGAGATAGGTGTATGAGGTGATGGCAGCAGACAGAATGGTGATTCCAGGCCTGACAAGTCAGTGACTCAGTGTAACATTCCTAAGCTTGAGAGAAAGCTAAATGACATCTCATTATGTTTCATGAGAAAATATAGAATGTTAATCATGTAGCCACACACTCATAGAAACACAAAAATATACTTTGATTTGAATTCAAATCTCCTAATTTCGAGTCTGCTGCTTTATTTCACTTAACAAACTGTAAAGCTGAGCTCTTAAGAGATCATAAATTTGAATTTACTATAATAATCTTTTATTCATGGAGGGAACTGAGGCCCAAGATTAGGTACACATTATTTTGGATATAAAGCTATTAATAGTAATTTCGGAATTCAGATCTTTTGCAACAGAGTTTAATATACTTTCTACCATCCCCTGATATTTGTTAAAATAGGACTATTTTATCTGGAATAGGCAGGTAATATTATTTTGGACTCAGAACACAAATACCGGAGAGAGGATTACCAGTCTGGCAAAGTTTAGATTTTTTAAAAAGGCACACTAAGTAAATAATGAATAAAAGTTATCTGCGATTTTCAACATACCAGCAAGAAATAATAAGGTCTCATCGTAGCAGTAGCTCACCATGGACAAGAGCCACCTGAAAGGCACTTTCAAAATACCCCCAATAACTCCAGATGCAGATACATCTAATTAGAAGTTCATAAATGAGCTTGGTGGGGGAGAAAAAAGTGTAAGCATCTTAACACTGTATGTAAAATTTGCAAATGTACATTAGATTCTCCAAAAGGTTAAAAGCCACTGGGCTACATTATCCATGAATTTGTGCATTAAATCTTTGACATGTCCCATTTAGATATGAACAGCTTATGTAAATACACAAAATTAGTATTTCTGGTAAACATTTATTCTAAGTACACAGAAAGAATTCTCAACTCTTACTGGTTTTTGCCACAATTCTAGTTATAGATTTCTCTCTGCTTATGAAGTTTTCTCTGTAATAACATCATAAGGGTTGTAAAGCCAAGACATTTTGAAATAAAATTCTTATCGATTTAATTTATTGAGTATAAATTATTTAGATTTTGAAACCCTTAAGAGTAACAAACAGCTTTTCTTCAATAATCAAATTTTCATTGAGTGCCTATGATTAGTTGAACAAAGTGTGTCTGTGGTGCACACATACTAATGAGTCAGTTTCAACTTTACATGCCCAGTGGTGAGTATAGTGCTTTGCACATAGCAGTAACTCAATAACAATTTAACTGAATTTTTACAAACCATGTTATGGGTTTCTAATGAAAGCAGTAAAAAACTTACAAATATCTCTTAAGCTTATCAGAGAGACAACATTAAGGAAACTTTAGTTCTAGTCCTGCCTGTGATACTCCCTAGCTGAATATCTTTGTGTAAATTATTTAAAATGCTGGATTTCATTTATAATAAAACAAGACAGATGGACTAATCTTTAGAGTTTCCATCAACCTTTTAAATACAAATACTTAATCAGTTATAAAAACTAAAATTGTGAGCTTTAAAAATGTACAGTTACTGTAAATACAGAAATCTACATTCAGCTTAAGAATCCTTATCTGTCAAAACACAATTATAGCTTTCCTAAAAGTTCACAGAATAAATCTTAGCAAATACTCACTTCCTTCATCTCTTCCAATCTCCCCTTCTGTTCTTTATAGCCCATTTACTTACAAAGGAATTTCGGGTTGCTTAAAATCAAATACACTGTTAACAA
>NW_012103243.1:314715-317186 GCF_000951045.1 Mandrillus leucophaeus
GGGAACTTTGATGAGGAAACACATCCAACACAGAATATGGAGATAGGTGTATGAGGTGATGGCAGCAGACAGAATGGTGATTCCAGGCCTGACAAGTCAGTGACTCAGTGTAACATTCCTAAGCTTGAGAGAAAGCTAAATGACATCTCATTATGTTTCATGAGAAAATATAGAATGTTAATCATGTAGCCACACACTCATAGAAACACAAAAATATACTTTGATTTGAATTCAAATCTCCTAATTTCGAGTCTGCTGCTTTATTTCACTTAACAAACTGTAAAGCTGAGCTCTTAAGAGATCATAAATTTGAATTTACTATAATAATCTTTTATTCATGGAGGGAACTGAGGCCCAAGATTAGGTACACATTATTTTGGATATAAAGCTATTAATAGTAATTTCGGAATTCAGATCTTTTGCAACAGAGTTTAATATACTTTCTACCATCCCCTGATATTTGTTAAAATAGGACTATTTTATCTGGAATAGGCAGGTAATATTATTTTGGACTCAGAACACAAATACCGGAGAGAGGATTACCAGTCTGGCAAAGTTTAGATTTTTTAAAAAGGCACACTAAGTAAATAATGAATAAAAGTTATCTGCGATTTTCAACATACCAGCAAGAAATAATAAGGTCTCATCGTAGCAGTAGCTCACCATGGACAAGAGCCACCTGAAAGGCACTTTCAAAATACCCCCAATAACTCCAGATGCAGATACATCTAATTAGAAGTTCATAAATGAGCTTGGTGGGGGAGAAAAAAGTGTAAGCATCTTAACACTGTATGTAAAATTTGCAAATGTACATTAGATTCTCCAAAAGGTTAAAAGCCACTGGGCTACATTATCCATGAATTTGTGCATTAAATCTTTGACATGTCCCATTTAGATATGAACAGCTTATGTAAATACACAAAATTAGTATTTCTGGTAAACATTTATTCTAAGTACACAGAAAGAATTCTCAACTCTTACTGGTTTTTGCCACAATTCTAGTTATAGATTTCTCTCTGCTTATGAAGTTTTCTCTGTAATAACATCATAAGGGTTGTAAAGCCAAGACATTTTGAAATAAAATTCTTATCGATTTAATTTATTGAGTATAAATTATTTAGATTTTGAAACCCTTAAGAGTAACAAACAGCTTTTCTTCAATAATCAAATTTTCATTGAGTGCCTATGATTAGTTGAACAAAGTGTGTCTGTGGTGCACACATACTAATGAGTCAGTTTCAACTTTACATGCCCAGTGGTGAGTATAGTGCTTTGCACATAGCAGTAACTCAATAACAATTTAACTGAATTTTTACAAACCATGTTATGGGTTTCTAATGAAAGCAGTAAAAAACTTACAAATATCTCTTAAGCTTATCAGAGAGACAACATTAAGGAAACTTTAGTTCTAGTCCTGCCTGTGATACTCCCTAGCTGAATATCTTTGTGTAAATTATTTAAAATGCTGGATTTCATTTATAATAAAACAAGACAGATGGACTAATCTTTAGAGTTTCCATCAACCTTTTAAATACAAATACTTAATCAGTTATAAAAACTAAAATTGTGAGCTTTAAAAATGTACAGTTACTGTAAATACAGAAATCTACATTCAGCTTAAGAATCCTTATCTGTCAAAACACAATTATAGCTTTCCTAAAAGTTCACAGAATAAATCTTAGCAAATACTCACTTCCTTCATCTCTTCCAATCTCCCCTTCTGTTCTTTATAGCCCATTTACTTACAAAGGAATTTCGGGTTGCTTAAAATCAAATACACTGTTAACAATAAAACTACATCTCTAAAATAGAAGAGAATGTGAGAGAGGAAGAGATGGGATTTGAGCAAAGAGTGAGACACAGAGAACCAAAAAAGAGACTTATAGACCATGATGTTAGGGTGGGGGCAGTAATTACCTGTGCAACTGGGCATTTAACAGTTTATCTGTAGCAAGGCAATATTCTTTAACAGAAGGAATCATAACAAGTCACACTAGAAATTTTTCTTAGCATTGAATTCCTCAACGGAATTTAAATGGATCTTTATTAAACATAAAAATTCAAAATCAGACATTCTACATACAGCCGCTTCTGTTGCTGATTCTTTTCATAAAATTCTGGGACATAAAGACTTAACTTTCACTAGAATTTAAAGATTATGGAAGCCGGGATTTTTGTGTTTTATTCACTAATGTATCCCTCTATGCTTACAACAGTGTCTGGCACACAGAAAGTGCTTATACTTATTAAACAAATGAACTTAATGTAACTGTAAGTCAATAACAATATCTCTGCAAGGAGACAAATTTATCATCAGAAAATGTAAGTTTTTGGTAATTTAATTTGATATAAAAGTAAAGCTGAAAAAATCCTAGGAAATCTAGGAATGAATGATTAGTGTGCTCCACGCCCATCATTCCTAATCTGACCTCTTAAAAATAAAGATTTTAGACCCAATCCCAGACCCACTA
>NW_012103243.1:319401-322983 GCF_000951045.1 Mandrillus leucophaeus
TGTAAAACTAATTTGAAATTCTACAGAATTACAAAATTTTATAATTTTTAATTGAACACATACTTACTGAGTGCCTTTTATGTGTGTATACATATAGTACTTAATGGTTACATAATACTCAATTCTATTAATGGGCCATCATTCCCTTAACCATTCCCATCATGATGGATATTTAGATCATGCACGTAAATTACTCGTGTAGTTCCAGAAGCACTTGATTCTCTCTGCTTCAAAATTCTGATAATACGCTCATATTATCACATTTTGGATAAATCTGTTAATATCATTTGCCAGGTTCTATACTTCCTAGATCTAAGTTAAGCCTAAATTATATCAGTATTTTCTCTTAACAACAAATTATCACCACCTAGTGGCCAATAAAGGAAGGTATTATGGGGACCTGGGTTCTAGTCCCAACTCTATATTAGCCAGGAATCACTTTGAATTTTAGTTTCTTCACCTCTGAAATGAAAATAATTATATCCTATTTTACCTACTGCAAGGCCCAAGAGATCTAATGTATATAAAAACAACTTCAGAACTTAAAACATTACCTAAATATAAAACACTGACATACAATGGCAATTTTAAAACTATCCAGTGCAATATAGATGCCAATTAATTTAAGGTTATCTCTACCATATGTACTTTCTAAGGACAACAGTACACAAGGGAAAAATGATATACCTTTCTCCAGTTTCCTGTCTTATACAGAAACAAACTAGAAGGAAATGAAGAGTTCAAGACAGGCTTTAATAGTGATGGAGAATGTACTGACAATAAAATGCTTATATTCTGCACACTGGACACTTTTAATATGTTAATAAAGCCAGAAGAAGCCAGGATAATCTATTATTATTTTCTCAGAATACAGAATTTGAATCCTGGTTCTGTCAATGACTATATTGCCAACTTTCGAAAAGTAATTTAAAAGTCAGTATTTTATTGCCTGTTTTCCCTGTTTGATCTTAATGTCTGGTAGAATCATAAGAAGCATAAATACACAAAAATAAATTTTTAAAAAATCAACATTTTTCTTATATTCCTAATGTACAGAGTGAGGATCCATGAATGTCTCCAAGGAACTCCCTTTAACTGAACATCCCCTGTAAAGAACCTTTTGCTGAGTTCTTCCTATCTTAACAAAGTTTATTATTCTTTTCTATTAAGAAAGCAGTGCATATCCAATGCAGAAAACTTAGAAAACAAAAACTTTTTATAGCTAAACCCCACAGATGATTAAAATTTTAAATGCAGTTTTACTCATTAAAATAGTGTGTCGGTTTAGCATTTTCATCATTCTACTAGATCTATTGAATTTGCTTTCTTGCTGTTTTTCTGACCTTCACACTGACTAGTCAGCCCTCCAGAGTTGTCAGCATAATCTTTCTAAAATGCCCATTTGATCACATCATTCACTCCATGTATATAATTTAATGATACTAGGATTTGGGATGTACACCAAACCATTTCCTGGAAGGATTTAACGTGTCCTTTGCTTTCTTTCCTGAACATGTCTGTCTCTTTGTTTACCAGTCACATTCTCAATTATTCTTTAAGACTCAGTTGCCACTTCAACAAAGCAGTTCCCAACTCCCAGAAAGATTTACTTTTCTCCTTGCTGCTTACACTATACCTTCTACATTGTTCTTCAATAATACCTGTACGGTATTAGAAGACTTTCAGTTCCACATCTGTCTTACTAGACTGTAAATTTCTGTTTCTTTTATACTCCAGCACTTAAAATGTTACTGACAATTTGAAAATAAAATGTGAGAAGTATCATTTTTGACCTGTCCAAGCTAGACACAATACCTAGAAAAGGTGGAAGATCATATACTGTAAAAAAAAAAAAATTTGTTTCTAAAACTGAGTTCAACATAACAAAATACCACTAATCAAATAAAACCACAAAGAAAGAATGGGCTGCTATTGACATCAGATACGGAGAGTAGTTTTGTTTATAAAGTTACACAAATACAACTACACTCTCAGAGATTGGGTCCCATTAGGACATACTGTCTTATATTAAATCAGAAATCTGAACAGATTATTAAACAAAATGAATAAGGGTAACAACTTTTGAACCTATTACCTTCATATTTCTTTTCCAATCTTACATTTTGCTAGTTCTTCCCCATTATAATTATTTTTTAAAAGAAACCTAGCCTGGGCCAGGCATGGTGGCTCACAGGTGTAATACCAACACTCTGGGAGACTGAAGCAGAAGATCACTTGAGATCAGGAGTTTGAAACTAGCCTGGGCAACATGGAGAGACCCCATCTCTACATAAAACAAACAAATAAAAAAAACAGCCAGATATGGTGGCATGTGCCTATCGTCCTAGCAATTCGAGAAGCTGATGCAGGAGGATCGCTGAGTCCAGAAGTTTAGATTGCAGTGAGCTATGACCACACCATTGCACTTCAGCCTGGGCAACAGAGCAAGACCCTGTTTCAAAAAAAAAATTACCTAACTTTATTCCTATGGGTTGTGTGTGCTTAATAAAAATTGTTTGGAATCTCAAATGCATTTTTTCTTTTATTTCCCACGGAATCCCTCCTTCATTAAAATGTTATGAATGGCACTTAAATCTGATTTAACAACTTCAATGTATCCTAATAGACACTGTACAAAAGTATAAATGCCAGTAGAAAAACACCAAACAGTAACTCTTGTTTAAATAACCTAGGAGCAATGAAAAAGAAAAAAGGAAACACAGCTCATATACCACTGAGGAAAAAGCAAGCAGCTGGTAGGGAAGAAACAACTGAGCTATCTGTAAGTCTCCAAGTAGTACCACTGTTCCAGTGTGGCCTTTTGCTATCTAGGTGCCCATAGGATGGGTGGTATGAAGTATATAATAATGGCAAGAAAACTTTTTCAACATCACATGTCAGACACATTTGTAAGTATTTCACACGAACTGACTAGTTCAACTTTCACAACTCTAAAAGGTAGGTATTATTACTACCATCCAAGACACAGAGAATAACGAGACTGGACACCTACAAACTGGGGAATATAGGACTAGAACTCGGCACTCTGAGTCTAGAGCCCAAGTTCTTAACTACGTTATATGTTGTCAGCTTAAGGGCATTTGTAATTATGATGTTTCTAACTCAGGGAATACATACATGAGAAGTTCAGCTGGATCACTAAGATAAACAACAACCGCAACAAAAAACTGCAACAAAAGACTTGAATACTATTTGCTCTATGAATCAATAACTCATGTATATGAAGAATCCCGCATATGAAAAGTGGGGTAACAGGACTAATGTTTTGTCATAGTATAAGAGTTAAAGAAACATGTGTGTTTTGTGGCATGTGTATAATTCCATAAAACTCAGTGAAGATTTATTTTCACTGGCTGGTTAAAGAACTATACAGTTAACAAAAACAAACATGACTGCATTTGCACTTCTGTGGTCTCTTTCTTTATCTCAATGTAGAAAAAAGATGCTTTATAGACCTTAATTAGCTTATCTCACAAAAAATGTTTTTACCCCCACTTTAATCTGGTATATTATATATTACAATATGAAATTAATAAATCTTAGATTTTATAATTTCATAAT
>NW_012103243.1:323723-379322 GCF_000951045.1 Mandrillus leucophaeus
GCGCCCAGCCTGAGAAAAATTTTTTCAAGACCATATTATTCAATGTAATAAGGTTCTAATCCTACTAAAGGCAGTGGAAGTATCAACTGGTACAATTTTTTGTGAAAGGAATTTGATAATACATATTAAGAATCTTAAAAATGTTCAGCTAAATGTAAGAATCATTGGCTTTAAAGCGAAATAAAACTTACAAAATTCATATTGGCTCCCAGACCTTAAGAAAATCCAGAGATTCAAGGTTAGTGGACTGCCTCCTTGTGCCAGGAGGCAACTCCAGGGAGACAGAAGCTCTTGTCTTCAGGACCCGTCCAGACCTTGCCATATACATCGCTTCATCTGGCTGTTCCTCTCTTCTTTATAATATCTTCCATAATCAAGTGATAAACTTTATACTCAAGAGGAAATAATCCAGGCAAGGAAGAGCAAGCATGTCAAGACGTGTAGCTCTTTTGGCTGCTAAGTTGTGGTTTTTGACAGATCATGGCATCAGGAACACTACCCCCAAAAGAGATCTTGTGAGCACTGAAGGCCAAATGCTGTGAGAAGACTTTAGGGCTGTGGTGATGCATGAGGTGGTGTCAACAATCCTGCGAGGAAACTAGGTCTACGGATCAACTGCTTACCCCACGTGGTGGTAGTGAGAGTACCAACCCCTTGGGTGATATCAATGTTTCGCACCATCTAGAGAAGGTGGAATGCCAGTTGATGAAATGATCTCAAGCCATCCTGAAATGTGCTAATAAGTCATGGGCATTTCAAGAGTTGGCTGGCCATGGTGTTCCTCTGTCAGACACTTTTTCTTATGATGGCTATAAAAATTTTGCTAAAATGATTGATGAAGCAGAAGTACTGGAGTTACCAATGGTAGTGAAGAATACACAGGGTCACAGAGGTAAAGCTGTTTTCTTGGCTTGAGATAAGCACCATTTATTTGGCTGATCTAAGCCATCTTAATCATCATGAAGCTCTGTACCCATTCCAGAAGCTAGAAGAGTTTCATGGACAGGATATATGTTTCATTGTCATGGGAGGCTGTATGGTTGGCATAGATGTTCAGTAGATGGAAGGATGCAAAGCAACTGCTCACTAAGTGGTGTGGGGATAATGTGCTCAGAGTGAACAAAGGAAGCAGCTAGCTGTCCAGGTGTCTAATATCCTTGGGATGGATGTGTGTGGCACTGACCTCGTGACGAAAGATGATGGCTCCTTCTCTGTCTGTGAGGCCAGTGAAATTTGCTATTTTCCTTCAGATGGACCTTGTATTTGAGACTAGCCTGGGCAACATGGTGAAACCCCATCTCCACGAAAATACAAAAAATTAGCCGGGCATGGTGGCAGGCGCCTGTAGTCCCAGCTACTCGTGAGGCCAAGGCAGGAGAATGGCGTGAACCCGGGAGACGGAACTTGCAGTGAGTGGAGATCGCACCACTGCACCCCAGAGTGAGACTCCATCTCAAAAAAAAATTAGCCGGGCGTAGTGGTATGCGCCTGTAGTCCCAGCTACTCAGGAGGCTATGACAGGAGAATTGCTTAAACCCAGGAGGCGGAGGTTGCAGTGAGCAGAGATCTTGCCACGGCACTCCACCTTGGGCAGGCAACAGAGCAAGACTCCGTCTCCAAAAAAGAAAAAAAAAAAGATCAGTATTAACCAGTTTTAAGAGAGGTTTGATCATACTTACTTGTACAATTTTTCCCCATTTTAAAAAGAAGTGTTATAAAATTTTTTTCCATAGACTAAAATATTAAAATTGAGTGAAAGGTTGATTATTAATGAACAGAATAATACTTCTTGTCTGTACAGTATCTCATTTCACTTCATAAAAAAGATATGAAAGAGGAGTTTCTAACTTAGGATACCCTAATCATACCTAAAAGAATTTATCTTGCACAGGGTAATTGAGGGACTCACACACATATTAGTACCTCCGACTCATTAGCAGAAAGAAATACTAAATACTTTTTTTCACTGAATGACCATACTTTGGAGTACGCATACTACTTGGTATTGAGAAATAAATGGGGAAGAGAACTGCTTAATTAAATCATCATTCATGTGTTCACGTACAGACCTTCTGTTGCCACATATATTATGATATATATACTTTGAACAGTTATATATCATGTGTAAGTAGACAAATGCATTTAAAAACACAAACAGAATAACCTCTGTATCTGATGAAAAGCTCAAGTTTGTGTTGGTGGGGTATGGGAACCAGGAAAAATGTATGTATGTAGTTTTTTTTCAACTTCACCAACTATATCACAGGAAATGTTTGAAATTAGTTCACATCTAATTTTACTTACCATCTTTTGTGCATTCATGTAATATTAAAACATAGCTTTAGCAACCTATTTCTGGGCTGTAAACTCACACATTAGAATGAAAAGGGGAGAAATGGTCAACTTAGATTTTATAAACATGGATATCTTCTTGAATTCCCTTAAAAATCAAGGTAAAGAATAAGAAAAAAATCATTCTGGAAGACCCAAAAGAAAGAACAATAGATATTTAAGTGAATGTTAAATTTATTTTCATAATTGTTTAATAACTTTTATGTAATTTCATTTCCATTATGAGAAAAAATATATCAAATGTGTAGTCATGACAAAATCTTAATTACTGTAAAGTTTTTATATGTTAAAAATTGTAATTCTAAACTATAAAAACTATTTCTGATAGTTTTTATATCACCCATGAAAACTGGATTATATATAACATACATAATATGTACATATACGCATATATTACAAGTATAAGCTATTCTACTTAAACTTTTTAATAATAGCTTTTTTTTTTTCTTTTTTGGTGCCTATTACTGACTCGTCATTTCTGCTGGCTTTTCTACAATGAACTTTGAAATATTTCTGTATATACTGTCAATCAGAAAACTACCCTGGAGCATTAGAAAAATTCAACAAGAGACTTGATTTAATCAATCACACTGTCAGACTTTGAAAAGATATCAAAGGCACTGATTTTCAAAATACATCTTTTTCTCAAGAAGAAAACAATGGAAAAACAAATTCTCTTCATTCAGTGAGCTCCAAGTTTGGGGTTTAGGGGGCTTACAGACATTGCAAAATCAAGTCTTGTGTTATATTTTTCTCCCAGGTGACTTTTTTTGAAGTTTATGAGCGATCTGGCTGGTAAGACATGATTCCCTCTAAGAAAATATAGGTGCTCAAACAGGTAACCTCTCCTACTACTGTTTTTATGTGTGTGTTTAACTTCATTTAAGATTTGTTTCTGCTTTGAGAAGTGTCTGTTCATGTACTTTGCTCACTTTTTAATGGTTTTTTTTTTCTTGTAAATTTGTTTAAGTTCCTTGTAGATTCTGGATATTAGACCTTTGTCAGATGGATAGATTACAAAAATTTTCTCCCATTCTGTAGGTTGTCTGTTCACTCTGATGATAGTTTCTTTTGCTGTGCAGAAGCTCTTTAGTTTAGTTAGATACCATTTGTCAACTTCTGCTTTTGTTGTGATTCCTTTTGACAGTTTAGTCATAAAATTTTTGCGCTTGTCTATGTTGTGAATGGTACTGCCTAGATTTACTTCTAGCATTTTCATAATTTTGGGTTTTAGATTTCAATCTTTATTCCATCTTGAGTTAGTTTTTGTATAAGGTGTAAGGAAGCGGTCCAGTTTCCATTTTCCGCATATAGCTAGCCAGTTTACCCAGCCCCATTTATTAAACAGGGAATCCTTTCCCCACTGCTTGTTTTTGTCAGGTTTGTTGAAGATCAGATGGTTGTAGATGTGCGGTCTTATTTCTGAGATCTCTATTCTGTTCCATTGGTCTATGTGTCTGTTTTTGTACTAGTACCATGCTGATTTGGTTACTGTGGCCTTGTAGTATAGTTTGAAGTTGGGTAGCATGATGCCTCCACCTTTGTCCTTTTTGCTTAGGACTATCTTGGCTATATGGGCTCTTTTTTGGTTCCAATTTTAAAGCAGTTTTTTTTCTAATTCTGTGAAGAATGTCAATGGTAGTTTAATGGGCACAGCATTGAATCTATAAATTACTTTGAGCTGTATGGCCATTTCACAATATTGATTCTTCCTATCCATGAGCGTAGAATGTTTTTTCCCATTTGTTTATGTCCTCTCTTATTTCCTTGAGCAGTGGTTTGTAGTTCTCCTTGAGGAGGTCCTTTGTATTCCTAATTTTATTCTCTTTGTAGCAACTGTGCATGAGAGTTCATTCATGATTTAGCTCTCTGCTTGCCTGTTGTTGGTGTATAGGAATGCTTGTGATTTTTGCACATTCATTTTGTATCCTGAGACTTTGCTAAAGTTGCTTATCCACTTAAGAAGCTTTGGGGCTGAAATGATGGAGTTTTCTAGATATTAGATCATGTCATTTGCAAATAGATACAGTTTGACTTCTTCTCTTCCTATTTGAATACACTTTCTTTTTCTTGCCTGATTGCCCCGGCCAGAACTTCCAATACTATGTTGAATAGAAGTGGTGAGAGACAGCATCCTTGTCTTGTGCTGGATTTCATGGGGAATGCTTCCAGCTTTTGTCCATTCAGTATGATACTGGCTGTGGGTTTGTCATAAATGACTCTTCAGACATTTCTCAAAAGCAGACACTTATGCAGCCAAAAAACATGAAAAAAAGCTGAACATCACTTATCACTAGAGAGATGCAAATCAAAATCACAATGAGATGGCATCTCACACCAGTCAGAGTGGCAATTAATAAAAATTCAAGAATTTTTGTATTTTGAATTTTTAAGATGCGAGGCTGTGGAGAAACGAACACTTTTACAGTGCTGGTGAAAATGTAAATTAGTTCAACCGTTGTGGAAGACAGTGTGGCAATTCCTCAAATACCTAGAATTGGAAATACCATTTGACCCAGGAATTTCATTACTGGGTATATACTCAAAGGAATATAAATCATTGTATTATAAAGGTACATGCACACATAAGTCCATTGCAGCACTATTCACAATAGTAGACACAGAATCAATCCAAATGCCCATCAATGATAGACTGGGTTAAGAAAATGTGGTACATATACTCCATAGAATACTATGCAGACATAAAAAGGAACAAGATCATGTCCTTTGCAGGGACAAAGATGGAGCTGGAAGCCATTATCCTCAGCAAACTAACACAGGAACAGAAAACCAAACACTTACAGTTGGAAGCTGTACCATGAGAACACATGGACACAGAGAGGCAAACAACACACACTGGGGACTGTCACGGAGGCGGTGAGAGAGAGAGCATCAGGATAAACAGCTAATGAATACAGGGCTTAATACCTAGGTGATGGGTTGACAGGTACAGCAAACCACCATGACACATTTACCTATGTAACAAACCTGCACGTCCTGCACATGTATCCTGGAACTTAAAATAAAATTAAATTAAAATTTTTAAAAGATTTGATATTGTTGTACTAGGATTTTTAAAAATGTAATATACTGCAGAAAATCCACAGTATCTCTAGTACTCAAAGATGAACTAGATAAAGTAATAGATCTAGGAAAGGAAGACAGAAGATGGGGCAAGAGACAAATGAACAGCAGTTACCATTCACTGTGATAAACTCTTCAATACACACTCATTAAGAGTACTACTCAGAGTATTTTCTCCTTTTATCTATTTTTTTTTTTTTGCTTATGAAGACTAATTTTATTTTTTTAAGTAATTTCTTATCCTAATCTTTTATTTTCCTATTGCCACCACACCACTTCAGACTTTCATTATATTATACTCGTTTCTCCATGTCAGACTTCTCATCCTTTTACTTACCCCTTCTACCAAATTAGTTTTTCAAAGTATAATTCTAATTAACTATGACTTGAAGACATTATTTAATGATCCTTTACCAATTATTACATGTTATTATACCTACAACATAAAGGATAAAAACTGAACAGAGTATTTACTGAGAGACTAGAATAAACCAAATATTTTATTCATCTCTCAGTAAACAGATATTATATTATTATTTCCACTTTACTGATTAGGTAGCAAAAATTAAGTGTAGGTAATAAGTGGTAAGTCAACTAGGAAGTGGTGGACTGCAGATTTGAACTCATTTTTGTCACCATTATTTCATCATGTTCTAGTCTCTTACTGTGGCTATCTGAATCAACAGATACTTTCTAGTTAGACGCAAACTTTCTTACAGCCAACTAATGTCCAGGCAGACAAAAACAAAAAGCATTACTTTGTCTACTTCTATTTTAATGTACATTCCCTATACCTAGACTTCTACACTATAATAGTTAAAATTTTAATAATCTGTGCATCTTAAATGCCACTGCATCTTAAATGCCACTGCCATCTTTCTATTAAATCTTTCTCTTATAGCCCCAAATGCATATGACTACTTCTTTCTCTGAATTCCTATGGTACTAATCGACAATTTACTGATTGGGTAATGCTATTCATTATAGATTTCCTGAGTATTTGCTCTGTGCCAGGCATTGTGATAGGTCCTGGGAAATAAAAAGAAACATACACTATCATTTGCTTTGAAAAGCTATTAGTTATACCACATTAGAGCACTCATCACAGCCTGGCTGGCATTACAGTTACCACTTAATCTTATTGGCCATTTCAGGTTGTAAGAAATATGTAAGGCAGATAGATCCTGTTTTATTTATCTGCATGTCCCTGTGAACATCTATAATACTGTGTGGCACATAGTGGGGACTTAAAAAATACTTCATAATCCCCTAGACTAAGTTGGGCATCCCTTCCCTATGCTCTTCCTAGTCCTCCCATAGTGCTCCATGTTTCTCTCTATTAGAGTTATACATCAACGTTAAGCATAGAAACATAGAAATACAGAGTTAAACATAATGAGGAAACTAAGGACCAGAAAAGTGATATTACTGGTGCTAGAGGCCTTGCTGCTTTCAACAAAGTGGAAACTAACACCAACACGGAATAGAATAGATTTTATCCATTATATCATGTTGCCTCTCCTGACTCAACAGATAGTTCAGTACTTCAATAAACACAAAGAAAGTTTATTAGTTTACTCAAATTCCATCTATAAAGAATTTCAATGTGCATTTTAAAGTTATTTAGAACATAATGGAGATGCTTAATTTGCTTTTTAATTTCATCATTAAATATAACCCATTATAAGTTAAATAGTTACAGATGGAAATAAAATCCTTTCACCAAAATATGTCGTGTACTATTCATATTCTACACGCCCCATCTCACTTTTGTGTGTGTTAGAAAAACAGAGATTTTAATAATTTATGCATATGCTAAGTACAGAAACAGAAAAAGGTATTAAGCAGAATAAAGAGCTTATATAAAGCTACTTATATTCCCTTAGGAACAGGGCTTGCTAAAGACAAGTCTAACAAAAAATTTATAAATACTTTATTCTTGTGAGATTAACTCTGAAGATTATAATTTTCATAAATTTAATGGTATATTCTGACTGCATATGTTAATAATGGCAATAGTTGTTTAAATATATTCACAAGACTTAAGGTAACTGAAGTAAAATGTTTTAAAAATTGAAATGAATAATCTCTTAACTGAAAATTAAACTAGAAGAAAAATTTTAACTGCCACAAGATTCTCAAAATCTGTTATTATTCAAAAAGAAAATCAAAGTTTCATGTGCTGTTGTTTATAATTCTTATATCTTTGAAATCCTCAATATGTAAAGTTTATCTGAAACTATGAATGCATTAAATGATATGTAAGTGCTCCTAAATAATGTTCCAAGTAAGATTTGATGTAGAGAATTAGACAAAAGTGAACAGCTATAAATTACCAACATTTAAAGGTCTTACCTATTAATATCCTGTTCTTCTTGATGCCACTTTTTACTTCTTCATCAATCAAATCAGTAAGCACTTGACACATGACATCAATTGATTCAAGGTGTTCTGGGCAGTCATTGCTTATTTTAAATCTGTCAAACCATACATTGGAGAGTCCTCCTTTCATAGGAGTATATGATCTGTTTAACAACCACCCCCAAAAAAAGAAAAGAAAGGAAAAGGGAATATGAAAATTGATGCTTTAATTCTCAAAATATTAGTGTTTTGAATAAATGATTTCAATTTCCTCTAAGTTTTATAAGTTAAATGCATATTAAAACTACTCCCATGTACATTGTATTAATTATCCTATACTTACATTTAATCCATTAAAATTTACTAATGCCAGTTCATATCATCTTTACCTACTCCCTCCATCTTTTAAGAGGTAGAACAGTTACAGTACCAGTGAATCTTAATCCATTCATTGTATATTCACGCTCTGGGATACTATGTTGGCTGTCTCTTATACACATCTAGATGTGTATAAGAGACAGCTATAATACTGTGTGGCACATAGTGGGGACTTAAAAAATACTTCATAATCCCCTAGACTAAGTTGGGCATCCCTTCCCTATGCTCTTCCTAGTCCTCCCATAGTGCTCCATGTTTCTCTCTATTAGAGTTATACATCAACGTTAAGCATAGAAACATAGAAATACAGAGTTAAACATAATGAGGAAACTAAGGACCAGAAAAGTGATATTACTGGTGCTAGAGGCCTTGCTGCTTTCAACAAAGTGGAAACTAACACCAACACGGAATAGAATAGATTTTATCCATTATATCATGTTGCCTCTCCTGACTCAACAGATAGTTCAGTACTTCAATAAACACAAAGAAAGTTTATTAGTTTACTCAAATTCCATCTATAAAGAATTTCAATGTGCATTTTAAAGTTATTTAGAACATAATGGAGATGCTTAATTTGCTTTTTAATTTCATCATTAAATATAACCCATTATAAGTTAAATAGTTACAGATGGAAATAAAATCCTTTCACCAAAATATGTCGTGTACTATTCATATTCTACACGCCCCATCTCACTTTTGTGTGTGTTAGAAAAACAGAGATTTTAATAATTTATGCATATGCTAAGTACAGAAACAGAAAAAGGTATTAAGCAGAATAAAGAGCTTATATAAAGCTACTTATATTCCCTTAGGAACAGGGCTTGCTAAAGACAAGTCTAACAAAAAATTTATAAATACTTTATTCTTGTGAGATTAACTCTGAAGATTATAATTTTCATAAATTTAATGGTATATTCTGACTGCATATGTTAATAATGGCAATAGTTGTTTAAATATATTCACAAGACTTAAGGTAACTGAAGTAAAATGTTTTAAAAATTGAAATGAATAATCTCTTAACTGAAAATTAAACTAGAAGAAAAATTTTAACTGCCACAAGATTCTCAAAATCTGTTATTATTCAAAAAGAAAATCAAAGTTTCATGTGCTGTTGTTTATAATTCTTATATCTTTGAAATCCTCAATATGTAAAGTTTATCTGAAACTATGAATGCATTAAATGATATGTAAGTGCTCCTAAATAATGTTCCAAGTAAGATTTGATGTAGAGAATTAGACAAAAGTGAACAGCTATAAATTACCAACATTTAAAGGTCTTACCTATTAATATCCTGTTCTTCTTGATGCCACTTTTTACTTCTTCATCAATCAAATCAGTAAGCACTTGACACATGACATCAATTGATTCAAGGTGTTCTGGGCAGTCATTGCTTATTTTAAATCTGTCAAACCATACATTGGAGAGTCCTCCTTTCATAGGAGTATATGATCTGTTTAACAACCACCCCCAAAAAAAGAAAAGAAAGGAAAAGGGAATATGAAAATTGATGCTTTAATTCTCAAAATATTAGTGTTTTGAATAAATGATTTCAATTTCCTCTAAGTTTTATAAGTTAAATGCATATTAAAACTACTCCCATGTACATTGTATTAATTATCCTATACTTACATTTAATCCATTAAAATTTACTAATGCCAGTTCATATCATCTTTACCTACTCCCTCCATCTTTTAAGAGGTAGAACAGTTACAGTACCAGTGAATCTTAATCCATTCATTGTATATTCACGCTCTGGGATACTATGTTGGTTAAAAAAAAATACACACACATATGTGCACAGGCACACACACCATCAAGATATTCCAAACTGTAATGGAGTAAAGGGGGTCCTGTATTCAAGTACTATGTTGGTAGATGTAAATGAAAGGGGAACAAGAAAAAATCTTAGAGATTTCTGTGGGCAAACACAGAGAGGCACGGGGGATACATAAGATAAACACAGAGAACAAATGTTTTCCAAATATGAAAAACAGAAGAGTTGCACAGAAGATAATGCTTATCCCTTGGCATGCCCTGCTTTCTCCTCATGTAATGATGAAAAAACAGAGTGCCAAAGAAAACACCTCCAGTGACAAAAGTGCCTATAGTAAGTTGAAAGAACTCTAAACCAATGACAATATTTCCCTTTGATGAACCCGACACATGATTCTTCCCAAACCAATACCTCCGCTACTTTGCCATCTCAAATTTAGCTATATACTGTCATCCACCAAAGTTAGTAAAGTAAAAGCATGAAATGTGCAGCTAAATTGAAAAACAAAAATAGAGGGTTAAAGGACAACAGGTGAGACCTGAACGTGCTTTTGTACTTCTTCTCTAGTGAAAAACCCAAGTAGAACCTCAGCATATCCAAGGAGCTAGAAATATTCAATTGTCATTGGCCTTGGGATGCATACAATCTTTAGGACTAGTGGGTGGTGCTGGAAGGGAACAGAATTACACCATTTTTCAATATTGATCATATCACCCCAAAATAGACATCCACTTAAGGAGCTTGGGCATCAAGAAGGTTATATTTGGAATGTTTCTCAGAGAAACTGAAAAAAAACCTGGAAACAAGAAAGTTGCGCTGACTAAAATTTAACAAAAATTCATATACAGGGGATCTTTTATTTACTCAAATAGAATCATACAAACATTACTTCGTAACACGTTTTCTAAAATTTAAATGGATACGATGAATACCTCTGAAAGTCAGTACATAAAAACTTAAATGTTTCCCTAAGTTTATGCAGACACATAAAATTTTTAAAATATGAAATTATATATATATATACATTGTTTAGATGTTTTTAATGTAAATCTCATTCATTTTTTACTCATCTCTCCATTCCTCCTCTTCTCTCCAACTCCCTCACACATCTTGTCCTTTACATTCAGGAAATTGTGTACATGATATGAAATATATCCTTCAATGTTATTCTTATACATAAAAACATGATATTTACAGGCTATTTCTTGGAGCACTATTAGCTTTTCAAAAATAGTCTATCTGATTCTATTATGTGCATCATTCTTTTTTCCTTCAACAATAGCTCATGGAAATCCTTTCATCAGATATAGTTCTAACTTACCCTTTTAATGGCTATATTCTATCCTATGGTAAGGATAGTCTACAATTTAATCAGCCATTCCTCTAATAATGGGAATTAATTTGGTACCCAGTTTTCAGTCACTAAGAACAATGCTTCATGAAACATATGCATACATGTTTTTATCTACTAGAACTTTCATTCCTATGGAAAACAGTGAAGAAACAGGTTGGATTAAAAGGTACAATTTTTGTCTTAATAGATGTCTCAAAGTTGCTTCCATAAAAGTTGTAAAAATTCACCTTCCTACAGGAAAGGTACAAAAATGTCCTCTTGCCCACAGCACTAATAGCAGTAGGTGCTAACATACATTAAAATGTTACCATTTAAGAGTATCAATTGAAGTTTTAAAACCAACTTTATTGAAGTATAATTTACATATATAAACTATATTGAACTACACACATTTTAGGTGTACAGTTCAATTACCTTTTACAAGGCAACCACCATCTCCACAGTGATATATAGAACATTCTTTTTCCTTGGAAAATTCCATCATGCCCCTTCACAAGCAACTCCCGTAAACTTCCCAGGCAACTACTGAGTGAGTTTAACAAAATTGATTTCTTTTGCCTGTTCTATAACTCCACATAAGTGGAATTGCTGACTGATACCATTTGCTATATTTTTTCCTATTGTGGTTTCAATTTTTTTCTTGTTTAAAAGAGTACCTTGTCTATTATTGACAAATATTTGTTACATTTATTTCAGGTATTTTCTTCCAAGTCTATTTTGAATATTGATATTACGTTATTATGTATTTAAGGTTTTTTTTTTTTTAAACTGGATAAAATACTCCACATTTGATATAATGTCTTTTTTTTTAAAAAATTAAATTTCTGGGTCTCCAGATTTGCTTAAGAAGCTCCTGCCAATCCATACGTTTTTTTTTTTGAGACGGATTCTCTCCCTGTTACACAGGTTGGAATGCAGTGGAGTGATCTCGGCTCACTGCAAGCTCCGCCTCCCAGGTTCACGCCATTCTCCTGACTCAGCCTCTTGAGTAGCTGATACTACGTAGACGCACCACACCACCCCCGGCTAAGTTTTTGTATTTTCAGTAGAGACGGGGTTTCACTGTGTTAGCCAGGATGGTCTTGATATCCTGACCTTGTGATCCGCCCGCCTCGGCCTCCCAAACTGCTGGGATTACAGGTGTGAGCCACCGTGCCTGGCCCCATACTTTTTTTATATGTAAAAGCCCAGATTTTCTTTTAAGATTTTTGTTTTCATTTTTATATCTAAGCCTTGAATTTTGGGAGAATTTCATACATGGAGCAACCTAAAGATTCAAATTCATTTTATTCCATGGGATAGCCAATTGTGCTTGTGCTATTAAAAGAGAGAGAAAGGGAGGGAAGGGGAAGACACCCTTCTCAGCAAACAGTGAAATTTTATCTTTGCCACATATTTTATAGTTCTGCATTATCTAGCCTCTCTAAACCTGATTTATGTGAGAGAATTAAGCCCTAAGACATATGTTGTATATAATGAACTGACTTCCCTCCAACACATCTAGAATGGTGCTAGTTTTATATCATACATGCGGTGGGCGGGGGAACAGTCACTCAAATAATTTTCTATGTCTTGTGATTCAGCTGAAGAGCTTTAGTTGAGAAAGGCTCTATTTTGTTCCACTAATCTATTTATCTATTAAGTTAGTATCACATTAATCACATTATGGTGGTTTTAGAGCATATTCTGAAGTTGTGTAAGGTAAGTTCCCCTCTCCTTACCATCATTACTACTAGTCTGTGTTTTCATACTTGTCCTAGCTATTCTCAGGCATCTATTGTTCTTGATTATCCAATACATTTATCAAAAAATTTAGTAAACTTTAAACTACTTTCAAATAATTATCTTTAAAAAATATTTTTGGAATTCTAATTAATATTGCATTATTGTCTGAGAATTACATTTTATGACATAAACCTGTGAGGAGGGCAGATTTTTGCAGACTGAGCTTTTCCTTCATTGCTCTTTATCCAGGCTCTCCTACTATAAAATCTTGCACCAACTCTATAGTAGGACTCCTACAGAGCACAAATTGTCCCACAACCCCATATGCCTTCTGACCTCAGAAGCTGTGTGGCTCTAGAAAGGTAGATAAATTGGAATTAGAAGGGGAGAGAAGGCAGAAAGCATTCAAACCTTCCTCATCCCAGAATCCCTGAAAATGAGAGTAGATGTTTTCCAAATAGTCATTGTCAGACAAAATAAAACCCCAAATTGTAGTCAAACTGTCACTAAAATCACGGTGAAGTTCTAAATCAAAATATCAAAAATACAACACTCACTTTAAAATTCAAATGAGCCTGTTACCCTTTTGGATTGTTTCTACTTCCCTTTTCATTGGACGCTGCTATTTCTGTGCTTATTTGTCTGTCTAAATACTTAAATAAGGATGATATCATAGGCTAAAATGTGAATCATTCTGGGAACTCAGCCATTAATGGAAAAAAGTGACATTCACTTAACTTTTCTTTTTTTGACAATACCTTAATTAGAGATAGATGCTCAGTAGAGGTAGAATCCCAATGTAAGTATTTTATTAATGTGGTAGCTAAGAAAATTAAAATTCTCTTCAAACGGAGTAATTGAGAAAAGTTAACAGACAAAAATAATTTAGAACTTTCTTGCTAAGAAAGCAAACCAAGAATGTATAAATCTCCTAAAATGTTAGAATAACATTTAAATAAAATATAAAAGTTTGTTTTTTAAACAGCTAAAAACTGTCACATATGTTATACTCATTCACCTTCTTCCTCAAATAAATCACTTTATTAGCTGGTATAAAACTCCTCAGACATTACCACAATAAATAAATATGTTTGGCAAAGAACATCTGTGTGGTTCCTAAGTTAATCAATCAATCAACCCATTACACATTGGTAAAATACTAAGCTAGAATAAAATGTCCAAGGTTTAAAAAAAAGAGTTGACATTCAGCTTCATACCAAGTTGTTTTTGATCTGTATTGCCTTAAAGTCATAAAATCCAAAAGACATTCATAACCTTTAAATTAACAAACTGGCACCAGTCTTCTTCTTTATCCTCATTTCATACCACTTCTCCCACCATTCACTAGGTTCCAGTCACATCTGTCACTTCCTTTTCTTCAAATAGGACAAGCTCATTATTAGTTGAGTGACTTTGCATCTGATATCCCCACTACTTAGAGGGCTCTTTGCAACATTTCTGCATGGTGGGTTCCGACTGTTCATTTAGGTCTCAGCTCAAGTGTCACCTTCTCAGGGGAGCTTCTTTGACTCTCCAACTGAAAATATACCTCCCTTTTACCCCACAACACACACATATACTCGCTATCCCATTATTCTATTTAACAGTCTTAATACCATTTATCACTATTTGAAATTATTACATTTAATTTCCCTTTATTTTCTGTCTCTACATAAGCTCACTGAGAGCAGGGACTTTATCCTTTCCACAGACATAGCCCAGGTGCTAAGAACAAAGCCTGACATAGAAGAGATGCTAAATATCTGCTGAACAAATTTCAGTAATCATTTGTGTCACTTGGGAATAATTTGTGTCAGCTAGAAATAACCATGTCTAAAATTATTTTATTTTTGCTTCGAACATATTTTGACTTTAACTCTTGTAAAATCTACACTGTGATTTGTAGAAAACAGTCCATTTTTGTTCCTTTTTAAAAAAACCATATCTAGGAAAACTTTTTCATACTAGTGCATATTTAAACATACCTAATACTTACCAAAGAAGTACATTATTTCTTCAAAGTAGCTGTTTTTAGTAGGGTTCCTTACTAGCATACTTGTAGTACAGATTTACCGTTATCAGGAGAGGGCTCTCCTACTATCATGCTTCAGATAGGAATCCTAAGTGATGGAGTAAAGAGGAATTCAATTGTTTACGATGCCTAAATAAAAAGTGCCTAGTTTATTTTAGAATAGATATTTACTGAAAAATACAAACATGGCCTTTATGTGGAAAAACAGTGAATCCAAAAGTATAGGCACTATGCAAATCTTATTACTTTTATAATTTTTTAAAACACCAAAAGAAACTATATTATCATATAAATCATAAGTGGCTTGTTAAAAAGTAGTTTAAAATGGAAATTCTGATAATAAACACAAACTAAGAAAATCTCTAATTGTAAATATAGCTAAAGCATGTCACAGAAATAAAAATCTTTATTGGGCACTTGAATTAAAGAGTCCAAATTACCACAGTGGAAAAAAAAAAAAAAAAAAAAAAGCAGTATTTTCCATCTAAATCAACACAGCAAACTAATTGCTGAGTTTTACTGAATATGCCCCTACCTTAGCTGATTTAAAACATCTATTAAATATAGTTGAGGAAAATGGATACCTTATAATCAAAATGGTAATTCACAATTTAATCAAAACATGCTTATATGCTGTAATAGACCACAACTGAGTAAATACAATAAACTATTGTTCTCCTCTTAAGCTCTTTACAATATGGTTGACTGTTGAAAACAAAAATTATAACCTTGTTTGGTACAGTTTTCAATGTATGCAGACAAAATACATATGAAAACTATAACATACACAAGATGAGGATAAAGGGACCTATATAGTTACAAGGAAAAAAAAAAAAAAAACCAACAAAGAACTCTAAGTAGGTAAAAAATCTGTGCTATGTACATCATAATCCCTATGGCAATCAGAAAAAAATAAAGCAAAATGGTGTATTAAAAAATGAATAATTCAGTAGAAAGTATAAAAGGGAAACAGAGGAATGAAAAGCAGTAGACCTAAATTCAAGATGTAAATTGCTTAAACAAATCACTTGGAAGACAAATTATCAGCTTGGTTACAGATGAAAACAAAGCCCAACTACGTGTTGTCTATAAGAAATCCACTTTAAATATAATGATATAGGTAGGTTAAAATCAAAAGAATGGAAAAAGACATACTGTACAGCTCTAATCAAAAGGTAAAAGGATGAAAAGTGTCATGTAAACAGTAAGCATAGGGAAGTTGAGATATATTATATTTTTATTGAACACAGCACAACAGAGTATTACCACAAATTAAAAAGGAACATTTTATAGATAAAAGTAGCCATAAAAAGACAATAATACTACATGAATATGCACCTAATAATATAGCCCAAAAATACATAAAGAGAAAACTGACAGAACTAAAGGGAGAAACAGACCAATCTACAATCATAGAGATTTTAATACCCATCCCTTGGTAACTAACAGAACAACTTAGAAAAGTAATCACTAAGCACATACAGAATTAGCGTGATGCTTTCAAACACCGTGAACCATTAACAGTTATAGAACACGACACACAGAAATGCACAGTAACAGTCACCAAGATAGACCATATGCAAAGCCATAAAAAGGTCCCAATGAGTATCAAAAAGAAGAAAATCATACAGGCTATTTTTTCTAACAATAATGAAATGAAACTAGATATCAGCAGTAATAAGAATATCTAGAAGAGCTCCAAATATCTGGAAAGAACATATTTCTAAATAACTCCTGGGTTAATGAGGACCCAGAACTTAAGGGTTATTTGGGTCCCATGGGTTATATAGGTCCCAGAACTATATTTTCCGTAACTGGCCAGAGTAATACCTTCCATCCCACATACCCTTCTTACAGTGTAACTCTGTCTGACACTTCATCAAGAAACAGAAGTCTATGTTTTCTCCGCTTGATTCTACGGAGTCTTTTAACTAATGAGGGAAGAGAACTATGTTACTGCTAACACTAGGTCTATAGGTTTGGTTCTCTTTAGACACTTGCTCTTGGAATCCAGCCTCCATGCTGCCAGGAAGCCCAAGATACTACATGGTGAGGTCTCACAAAAGTGTTACAGTAATAAGACCAAAGGAAGGTCCCAGTTAATATCCAGCATTATGCCATATACGTGAGTGAGCCTTCAGATGATTCCAGTTCCTAGCAATCACATGACGAGTCATCACCAGTCTTCAAGTTTCGCCATAGAAGAGGCCCCAGATCAAGTCATAACCACTGCCCCCTTTCTGAATTCTTAGCCCACAAAATCTGTGAACGTAACAAAACTATTATTATTTGGGGTGGTCTGTTATACAAGTACAGCAATGGGACCATGAAGATTTGAAAACATTTCAATACAAATAAAAAGAGAGAGAAAAAATTAGTGGAACTTAGCTAAAGTAATATTAGTGAGAAATGTATAGATTTAATGTAAATAGAAGAAAATAAGAAATATAAGAATAGCTATAAATGAAATAGAAAGCAATTAAGAGAGAAAATAAGAAAGCCAAAGTTGGTTCTATAAAAGCTTAATAAAATTGGTAACCTCTTGGTAAGATGAACCATGAAAAAAAAGAGAAAATATACAAATTATTACCAGTAATGAAATAAAAGGTGTCAACGACAAACCATAAAAGCATTAAAAGGAAATATCATGAACATCTTTGTGTCAATAAATTTGACAAATCAGAAAAAAGATACAAACTTCATAAGAAACACAAATTATCAAAACTGGCATAAAAATAAATATAAAATCTGAATATCTTGGTTTCATGAAAGAAATTGAATTCATTACCCAAACCTTCATACAAGGAAATCTCAGGTTCAGGTAATTTCACTAGTGAATTTTATCAAATATTTAAGGAAGAAATAACATAAACTCAGACACAGAGAAGGGAATCCTTCCCAATGCTTTTAAGAGACTAGCATAACCCTGATGATAAAGTTTTTCAAAGGCATTAAAGAAAATCACAGAACAATATTCCTCAAGAACACAGACATAAAATTCTTTACCAAAGTATTAGCAAAACGAATTTAGATACATATAAAAAGGATAATACATTACAAAAGGGTTTATCTCAGGAATGTAAGGTTGGTTTAAGACTTGGAAATCCATTAATGTAATTCATTGTGTTAACAAAATGAAAGATAAAAACCATGACTACTTCAAAGGACACAGAAAAGCATTTGATAAATTCACAAAGAAACCTCTCAGCTAATTAGGCAAAGAAATGTCCTCGATACTAAAAAAAAGGCATATATACAAAAAAAACCCTAGGACTAACATCATACTTAACGGTGAAATACTGAACACTTCCCCTCTAAGATTACACAGGAAGGAAGTACTCATTTCTATTTAACATGGTACTGGAAGTTCAAACAAGTTCAAAAAAGCAAGACAATGAAATAAAATGCATATACAAAATTCATAAGGAATATACTAAATAAGTACTAGAAATAAGTGAATTTAGAAAGATAGCAGGACACAGGACAAAATAAAAAAGTAAATTTATTTCTCTGTACTAGCAACAATTTAAAAATTAAATTTTTTAAAATTCCATTTACAATAACATGAGGAAACAAAATACTTGTAAACAAATTTAGCAAAAGACTGCTACACTAAAAACTCCAAATCACTTCTGAGAGAAATTAATAAAGACCTAAATAAATGGTGAGACATACCATGTGTATGTATTAGAAGGCATCTATTTTCTCTAAATCAAACTAGATTCCATGCAATTTCAATCAAAATCCAAACAGGTGTTTTGTAAAACTGAAGAGCAGGTTCTAAAATTTACTCGTAAATGCAAGTAACATAGAATGGGCAAAAGTTACACCACTTGGTTTCAAAATTTTCTATACAGCTGTGATAATTAAAACAATTTTATACTACTATAAGATTAGACCAACAGACCAATGGAATAGAGTCTAGATAAGAATTCAAATTATGCTCACAAAAAGACTTGTAACAAGAATATTTATGGTAGCATTATTCATTAGCTCTCCAAACGTGCAACAACAGTAAAATAAACAAATTGTGGTATATTTATACAATACCTACTTAGAAGTTTTAAAATTGAACTATTGATACACACATCACACATATAGATGAACCCCAAAAATATCAAGTTGAATAAAAGAAGCCAGACACAAGATTACATTAAATCATTTCACTAAATGACTCAATTTAACTGAAATTCAAGAACAAGCCAAACTATATTATAGTAATAGATATCCAAACAATAATACATGAGACGGGAATTGACTTGAAAGAAGCACGAGGAAACTTTCTGCAGTGATGAGAATCTTCTCCAACTTAATTGAGGTAAATAGGTGCATAAAGTTACCAAAATTCTCTGTACTATAATTTATCAAAATTAACTATGCACATACAATTTTTGTATTTCACTGTAATTTTAAAGAAACATGTTAGAACTTATGTCCACAAGATGTCATTAAGAATGTGAAAATGCAAACCACAAAGAGAAGGTATTTGTATTCATATATCCAACAAGAATAATAAACTGTAGCCAAAAAACTATAGAGCTCCAACAAATCAACAGAAAAAGATGACCAAATAAAAAGAATGGGCAAATAATCTGAGTGGGTATTTCTTTTGAGGATATTTAAATGCTCAATAAGCATATGAAACAGTGTGGAACATCATTAGCATTAAAGAAATATTAATTAAAAGCACAATAAGATACCATTACACATCTACTGGTTTGGCTAAAATTAAAAAGACAATGGAAAGTGTTCAGGAGGACGTGAGATAAATGGAAATATTGAATACTGCTGGCGAGGCTGTCAACTGTTACAGCCTCTCTGGAAATAGGTTTGGCATTGTGTACCAAAGTTAATAAAGCTTAACCGGCTTTTATACGTTTCATTTTCACTCATTTCTATAAATACTGGCTTGGGTAAAGCCAAATAATAGTAAGCATCATTTCCATGTAACGGGAGACTAGATACATTCTAGGACAAAACTGGCCAACTAACAGGCAGGTAAACCCTGAATATCATTTACATGCCATCAATTGAATGATTTTACAAGCCAAGTAGTATCTTCAGTATACCCTATAGGAATAACATAATCCATGAAATATCTGTAGTAGAGAAAAACTTACGGGTTTACAAATGGTAAAAGAAAAAAAAACAGGAGAGAGAATAAATACCAGAAATGTGGACAATATTGGAAAGATGTAGCAAAATATTAAAGCATGAAATCTTGATAAATTTTTGAAAAGGTTGTTAAAATTCATTTTTATCCTGAACCAATCACATTAAAAAGAGTGAGAGTTAAGGAAGGCACGTATCTATCACATGCCTCCTTTAGATGTCACCGGAAAGGTAGCAAGCAAGGTAGATGACACCAGAGTCTCTCTTATTAGCAGCACAAGAAACCCTGCCATAATAGATGGAAGGTAGCAACTATCCTTACAACCCCAAATGAAGCCATATTATGCTACAAAAGCAAGGACAATAAATCTATGCCCAAACTGCTTGCCTAAACAGGGTCATGTGTTAGGAACATCAATCAGAAGTCTTAAAACAGCAAAGTACACCATGAATGCCAGAGCATTCTAATAAAATACTATCAAACAGCATTCTGAAGTGTGGAAACCAATTAAAAGGTGTAGACTTAATGACACCACAGCACTCCTCAATTTGAGACTCATTAGTTAAAAGTGGCCCATAATCTTGTGCTCACTCAATTAATCTATTACTGGGTCATGCCCTAGGACAAGTAACTGCAACCCCTTATGAACAACAATTCTTAGATTATTTACCACAACAAAATATGCTTTTTGAAACCTCACATAGGCATAAACTATTATACAATTAAAATATTAGTATTATATATAAATACCTGCAATTACTCATTCTTATTACACTATTTTAAATTATAACAAGCAAATATTATAAGACATTTATTTGGTATTCACTAAACATCTATTTGTTAGGTTCTATGCTAAGTGCTTAGAGATACTGTATCCTTTAGTGTCTGTAGGAATACAGAAGTGTCATATAAACTGCTCTAGAAAATTAGTCTAGCACAAGGTAGGAAAAAATCAGCCAATTGTAATATACTAAGTATGATATTATCTCTCTTAACTGACCTCCATTGAACTGCCTTACAGTATTAACCAAACCCATGTGTTCCTATAGCTAATGCTCATGGAAGACCAAATAGTCCAGATCAAGAGGCTTCATTCTTGTACACCCTCACACTTTCACTCCCACAAATTGAGCCTTATGCTTTTTATGCTTACCAAGAGTCAACTATGTTTGTTCTCAAATTTGTTTATGCCAGCTTCATTTTCTATTGCAATTAAATAATTTAATATTTAAAGTAATGTGTTGGAAATCTTCTATGTTTTGCTACTAATAACTGAAAACTTGAGCAAACCAATAAGTATTGCATGCATAAGTAAAAATGATGACTTAATCTAGAACAGTGGCTCCGAATATATTGTATACGGGAACTCCTCTTTAAGGTCTAAAACTAAGCTGTAGAAAACGGAAGCCCCCACCACATAAGGTTATGAAGCACGTAAATGTAGCCAGTGCAACTTGAGGACTTAATTTTTACTATTATTTAACTTAAGTGTAATTAGCCAGCATCAGAAGTAAGATATGTAGTACATGTAAAACACATGCCAAAATTTGAAAATTTAGTGTGAAAATATAAAATATCACTTTTAACAATTTTATAGCAATTACATGTTGAATATTTTGAATATACTGGGTTAAATGAAATATATTATTAAAATTTTACATATTTCTTCCTTTTTATAATGTGGTATCAAGAAAATTTTAATTTCTTTGTAGCTCATATTACACTTCTGTTGGTGAATACGGTCTAAAATGTTTGATGATCTGTCCAAATAGCTATTGATTATAAAACTGTATCACAAAAAGTTACTATGAAGCTGGCTAGTCCAATGATTTCATATTTTACTAAATCACAACAGCAACCACAAATAATGCTTAGTGCACACGGAGATTTCTGGATTTTCTGAAATATCTCTGGCCTAAAGTTTGAGAAATACTGTCTAGAATTCCTATCACAATTGGTAATGACATGAAATTCTTAAGATAAAAAACATTAATTCCTAGAATAAGGTTTTCAATGGTCTTATGATTAATCAGACAATTGTATTTATATTTAGGCAGAAATGAACTTCTTTCCTCCCTGCAGAAATACCACTATGTTTCTTCCTTCCAACTCAACTACCCTAAAAATCAGTAACAACAAGCTCTTTTGACATTTTCAAAGACATGCAATTTAGAGCACAGAAATAACCACTGGTGATTGGGTCTTTCAACTACACTACCAAACTTTTGAATTCTACTAAAATTACATTTAAATAATAACTCCTTTGAGTCTTCAGTCTTACCTTATCATTTTGTTCTCCCTTTTTCAATTCTATCGATTAAAGTAAGTAAATTCTTATTAGTACATATAAAAATGTCCTTGAAGTTCTGGTTTTATTTCTCTTTAATACTAAGTTAACGGAAATATAAAGCAAGGCATTTGCATAGTATGCCTGATAAGAAAAAATCAAGAACAGGCTGGGCGCAGTGGCTCCTGCCTGTTATACCAGCACTTTTTGGGAGGCCGAGGTGAGTGGATCACCCTCAGGTCAAGAGTTCCAGACCAGCCTAGCCAACATGGCAAAACCTTGTCTTTAAAATTAGCTAGGCGTGGTGTCACACGCCTGTATTCTCAGCTACTCAGGAGGTTGAGGCAGGAGAATCCTTTGAATTCAGGAGGCAAAGGCTGCAGTGGGCCAAGACTGTACCACTGTACTCCAGCCTGGGCAACAGAGCGAGACTCTGTCTCAGAAAAAAAAAAAAAAGAAAAAAAAAATCAAGAACAGATTATGAGAAATCAGATTGGGGTGTAGCTCCACACATCATTTCACTTAACCAAAAAAAATCCCCAATACTTGATTTACAGCATGTGTTCCGAATAAAAGACTATGCAGATGTTAATTTAATGTTTACAAAGAGCGGTTTGACCTCAAAACTATAGCAGTTTTATTACTGTGAATTTTGTTGCACACACCTACAGGTTACATAACCTAAATATTTATTAAGTAGTCAATTCCATCTTCCTATTCTGGTTTACTGATTAAAAAAGCATAACATTGTTTCTTAATAATCCTTTTAAATGTGGAAAGAATGCCATAAAACCCTTTTCCAGAGATTATGAACTCTGGCTTAACTAAATTATTAGAAAGATTATACTTGTTGGAGTTATTAAGTTTCCTTTTGGGGTGAATGTAGGGAAGAAGAAAGTATGAAAGTTGAGCAATCTGCAGGGCAAGAGGAAGCAGAGTTACATAAGCCATGCTTGGGACACAGTTTAAATTCAGAGCTTTAGGGAATGCTTTACAGAGAGGGAATAAATTACTCACCTAACAAAACTTGGTCCAACAGTGTCACTGCAATAAAGGATACATTCTGGGGACAAAGTACTCTAATTTAAAGTATCTTAAATACAAAATCAAGCTTAAAGAACTCCTAGCTGGCACATCTCTTTACATATATTTTATGCCACAGAGTTATATTGACAAGTGAGATAAATTACTACATACCTGGGAGGAGCTGTTGGATAAATAATTTTTATGTGTTGGAATGTTAAATCTTGATTTAAAACCTGCTTGATCCACATTCTTAATCTTTGTCCAGAATCACCTGATGAATCACAAAATCAAGATTAAAATAAATATTTTAGTAATACAATGCATTTCAAAGCAGTCTAAAACTTTTATGTCACACAGAGGATGGAATAAGGGATTTAAAAAACCTACATACATAATAATAACTGAATAGAAACTGACTTATTAATATGAATTAACTAACCAGGTCTCAGTAACTAGCATTAATTTTGATTATTTTACTCCTGGCTTCACCATTGATTACTCTGAAGATCTTGTTTAAGCTTAAGTTTTAAGTTTCCTAATTGTTTAGTGGGTACTACAGGAATAAATAAATTGATTTTTCTAAAAAAAAAATTATTTCTGTATTTATATGTGATTTTTAAGTCATTTATCTTATTCTTAATAGTAATAAATTCCTAAAGTGATTGTTAAACTTCTGTAGTTAGAAGAACCTAATATAATTTTCTTGGTTTAAAAAAAGTTCAAAAGGTATACTCAATGTAATTTTAACTTGAAGAAATCATAATTTTTAATTTTGACAACATGTTTGCATGATCCAAAAGAATGATTATGTACTCCAAAGCTGATAAGTAATAAAAAATCATACAAATATTAATATATATGTATTTACACAAAAAATGGAAGGAAATAGAAGTCCATCTTATGGAGTCCTGAGGAGGAAATTAAGAGGTCACAACTTTAATTTTTTCATCAATTAACTCATTAAGGTGTCAGTTCAAAAACTGTCTATTGAATCCCTATTAATTCGTCAAACACTGTGTTCACCGCTAGAGAGGCAATGATGGCGGGGTAAGGGAGTAATAGAGTCCATATTCTTATGGAGTCTGTAGCATATTGCGAAAAACAGAAATTAGTCAAAAAATCACACAAATAAATGTGAAAGGCAAATGTAATTGCTTCAAAGATGAGACACTTGCTGCTGCAAGGATTTATTATATTCAGAATTGACTGGCTTATGGAGTTCAAGGATAAATGCACTAGCCTATAAACTATGCAAGACGAAGTTTATTATGTATTTTATCTGAGTTATTTGTTCACATAGTGCCTAGAACAGGACTGACAAAAATTGGGTATCCAAAGATAGTTGCTGAATGGTTTGAACTAAAGTCTACAGGACGGTGAGAAGTGCAGGGCAGAAGCAAAAAGTATCCCAGGCCAAGGAAAGGGCAGGTGCCAATATTCTGGGTAAGAGGGAGCAGTAAGACATGTTAAGAACTGAAAAGCAGAGAATGAAAAGAAGAGCAGTGTCTATAAAATGAGACCAGAGAAACTGTAGGAACCTGACAAATTTGTTCATGGAGAAGCCATGAATATTTCTGACAGAAAGGTTGGCATGATTCTAAAGGATCAATCTGGAAAATGTGTCAAGACAGAATTGAAAGAGAGCAAAAGTAGATGTACAGAGATCAGTTAGGAAACTATTGTTCATGCTTAGACTAGGGTGATGATATAGATAGAAACAGATATTAAAGAAATTTAGGTGGTAAAATTAATAGAGATTGGCAATGGATTTGTTATGAAGGGTCAATAGTGAAAGATTTCATGGATGACTAACAGGCTTTTGACCAGAGTAACTGGGTGAACAATAATACTAGACACCTGCCTAGGCAGGAAACATAAGCAACAGGCATACACAGGTTGAGTGTGAGGTGCCTCTTTGTAATGCATACAAGGTCTAATACCATGGGTTGATTGAGCAACTATGGAAAGGTAGAGGGGAGGACAAAATCCAACCTAGGGTCCTTAAGGAGGATAAGCTAACAATGAGTTTCACATTATTAAAAAGTCCTTTCTTAAAGAGAAGGGAAAAATATGGGGAAGAGACCTTACATGGCCCACAAAAGCTAAAATGCTTACCTGACTTTTTACTGAAAGTTTGCCAACCCCTGCCCTATACTACCTGGATGCCAGTACCCTCTTGGATATCCCTTCCTATTCTTCTCACTCCAGGCACACTAGCCTTACTGCTGTTCCTTGAACATGTCAAGGAACCTACCCTGGGACCTTCAACTTGGCTTTTCCTTTGTCTAAACAGTCTAACCCAATATCTACATTATTCTCATCACCTAAGTCTAGCTGTAAAGTTTCATCTTCTGTCATCTTTGCAGTGAGGCATATCCTGACTACTTTATTTAAAATTGTAACACTGTTCCAACTCCTTATCTAAGGAAGCATTCCCTTATCCTGCTTTCTTTGCTTCCATAAAACTGACTACCTTCTACTATAGTATTTATTTATTTCATTAGAACATAAGCTCCATGAGAGCAGTGATTTGTTTTGTTCATTGCTATGTGATCAGAGCACAGAACAGTGCCTTACTCATGGAGGCTGTGATATATTTCTTGAATGAATGGATTCATGAATGAATATCAGACAGTTAGATAAACTTGTCTAGAGCTCAAAAATAGAATCTATGAATCTCCATAGAAATTCAAACATTCTGTTGTTACCTATACACCGGCGACACAAATGGGTATCTCTAGGAGACTTCTGTGATTAGCCTAGGGAGAAAAATGTAGAGTGAAAAGACCTTGAACCAAATTTAGAGAAACCCCATCATTAATGGCCAGGTAGAGGAGGATGAGTCTGCAAAAGAAACCAGAAGGAGCAAATCAAGATAGAAAAAGAACCAGGAGAGTTTTTTGAGAAGAAAGCTGAATGTGGATGACAGTTCACATAAGAGGAAGACTGAAAATGTCCATTACATTGAGCGACACAGAGCTTGAGCTTACTGGTGACTTTACCAAGAAGCTACTTAGTCAACTTGCTGAGCCTTACTACACAAGAAGAAAGCCATAAACAAGACACATGGTTTGGGCTTTGTGGACCTAATAGGTTAGTGTGGAATACAGACATTACGTTACATAATTACAAGTATGATGACTACTACTGAAAGAAGAACCAGTGTCCTATGGGACCAAATAAGAGTGAATTAATCTGATCTGAGAGACTGAACAAAACTAATCAACCTATCATTTATTTTTATCATCTTAAAAGAAGGTCCGTCTTTAGTACTTTATTAATAGAAAAGGCTCAAATTAAGTTGGCTATATATAATTTACACTCCCATATGTTCTTCTATGGCTGCTATCTCCTAGAAGAAAATCTCAAGCTTTTAAGGTTTTTTATTTGAATAAACAAAACATGTCTTTAATAACATTTTTTCAGCCTTGAAGAGTAAGAATGAAGCTGCAAAACAACATCTATGCATTCACAATGTCCACTTTTTAAAAAGCTAGTACCTTATTCCATAGTAAAACTGTTAAAACTGGTTAACAGTATGGTAAAACTGAGTGTGATTAAACTGTTAGAATTGCTTTGCCCATATTCTAATTAAGCAGAAACCAAACATCTCCTATAACATAACCGCATATATTAAAGTTTAATGTAAAATCACTAGCTGCTAAAGACCTACTGGATGATAAAGACCTACTCCTAATGATAAAGATGATAAAGACCTACTCCCAATAAGGTTTTATTTACTTCAATGGATATTTAAACATATAGGAATCACATTATACTCGCATACTTGGCAGAATTCTTTGCATAAATTCTTGGTTCAAAGTGCAAAGGAAAAAATACATACATACATGACTCTGAATTTTAGAGACATATCATTACAGGTTATAAAAATGTAATCTGAAATTTTAAAAAAAGGATAGTTACTTTTAGCAAAGAGGTCCAGGGGAAAAAAGAACATAGTCTAGGAGTTCTTCCTAAATATAATGAGAATTGATTATGAGAAAGGGTACAGTGTTGGGGAATTTCTGGGTACTTATAAATGAACACTCTTGGAGCCCTAAATAGTATCACCAGTCTCCTAGTTATTAAGTACCGCTGTCATCTTGCACACTTCACCTTCTAAATGTATGCCAAGTCTTTTCCTTTAAACACTATTGGCCCTCTTCTTCCCTATCTCCAAAACAATACATCCTAGTTCAAGCTTTTTCACCTTACCCCACCAAAGCCCTGAGTTTGAGGTCGGAGAGCTTTGGGTTCTAATCCCAAATCCGCCACTACTCACAGTAACAGCTAAGAGACCTTGGCCAAGCTGCTGAACCTGTCTGGCCTCATTTTCAAAATAAAGAGAATACGTCCCACAATTGCCCTTTTCCAGGTCTCTGCCCAGTACCTTTCCAATTCCCTTCCAATCACAGTCCCTTTTAAGCCTATCCGTCTCGGCTCAAAGACCACTTTCTTCGAAAAGTCTGACAAGCTTTTCATCTTCCAAATGCCTTAATAATGCCTAACCACATTTTTTTCTCTTACAATTCACTTGGCAGGAAACCACGCACCGTCTTGTGATCTTCCATGCACTGCTGACTCAAACTAATTGGATTGTTTTTGTTTTTAACTTTAGGTAGGCCCCCTGAGGACACCGGCTGCATCTCATTTCTTTAAAAAACATTTCCTGAGAGCTTACCCTGGGCCAAGCACTGGGGGTGCAAAGATTGACACAAGGGCCCTTACTCTCACAATCCAGTGAAGACTGACAAAAGTGATTACAGATGAGTGTTAAGAAACGATACAGCATTAAGTACACGTTACTAAGGGTAAGCAGTGGAAGATAACCTGCCCCTGGGGCTCCTGCCCCTGTAGTCTATCTTGGAAGTTTAATGACACAGGCGGGAAAGGGGAAGGAAGGAAAGAGAAGCAGGAAAAAGGAAAGGGAGAGAAAATATTCCAACCATGGCACAGTGGGTTACAGAAAAGAGATACTCTGTAAACAGTATCTAAGATTAACTGTGAATCTCACTTGTCTACATTAGTATGGGAGCCTGGAGAAAGCAATGGGCAATTACGACTGAAAAATTTCTAGTAGCTGATCATGAAAAACACTAAATAATTTCCCTCTAGCAGAAGACTTACCTTACTAACTTGCTCTGTTTAAACCTGGGGCGAGGAATGGGGAGGTGGTAAAGGTTGCACTGGAGAGAATGTTGTGTGGATGGAGAGCCGGCTGAGCGGCGGGACACAAGGCCCCAAAGCGAGGGTGGTGGGCCAGTGACCGCCCGATAGAAAGAGGAAGATTAAGGAGAGCTGCTGGGGGCAGGTGGCGCTGCCCGTGCATCCACAGTAGGGGCTGGCGACGGGGGAGCCACCCACTGGGCCCTATTTGGGCCCGGCGACACCTCCACTTGGGCAATACTGGGGTAACCGAGGGGAAGTTGTTTCCCGAGCTGTAGAAAACCAGGACGTAAAATTGAATCCACCTGAGCCATGTAGGAAGATCAGAGAGGCGCTATGCCTCCCAGTCGGCGACACGATACAGCGCTGCAGAACTGACCCCGACGCAGCCGCCATAGCTGATACCACTGCCAGTCATGCGGCTCCGCCCCAGCGTTGCAGCGCGGGGCCGCGCACGCAAATACGCAGGCACGGGCGGGGGCACGCCCGGGAGTGCGCATGCGCACTGCGGCTGGCCCGCTCTCCGAGGAGCTTTCGATACTTTGGGGTCAAGTTTGAGGCAGTTGTAAGTGTACTGAGTTTAGTTTTGCTAATAATGGTATTCTACGTGTGTCAGCCTCGTATGGACTTCTGTAATGACTAATGGATATGTTTATGCCCTGAGCATTTGCTCTAGGACTTTTAAATGAAATCCCCAAACTCAGGATTACCTTATTTGGAGAAATTATTAGTGTTATTATGTTTAAAATGTAATAGATAGAGCGATATTTTACCTTTCACTTTGGGACTCGCACAGGATGTTTGCAGCTTTTGATACACACGGTAAGGGAAGCGTATAATAATAACTTCGTGTGTCTTATTTTTAATAAATAGTTTACAAAGCAAATCTGATGAGATTCTACCTTATATACCCATTAGAATGGCTCTGTTTTTTTTATTTAAAAAAACAGAAAATAAGTATTGGTGAAGATGTGTAGAAATTAGAAACCTTGTGCATAGCTGATAGGAATGTAAAATGATGTTGCAGCAATAGAAATAATTTGGTGGTTCCTCAACAAGTTAAACATTGACTTAACATATGATCCAGCAGTTGCACTCCTAGGTTTATGCCCAAAAGAGATGAAAGCAGGAACTCAAACAAATACTTGTACTTCAGTGTTCTATAGCAGCATTACTCACAAGTACCAAAAGGTGGAAACAACTCAAATGTTCATCTACAGATGGAGAGATAAAGAAAATGTGCTATGTACATATTGAAATGGAATATTATTCAGCCTGTAAAAGGAATGCGATTCGGATACATGCCACAACATGGATGAACCTTGAAAACATTATACCAAGTGAAATAAGCCAGACACAAAAGGACAAATAATTGTATGATTCCACTTACATGAGATATCTACAATTGGCAAATGCATAGAGACAGAAAGTAGGGTAGAAATTACCAGGGGCTAAGGGAAGAAGGGGGTTGGGAGGTTGTTGTTTAATGAGTACAGAGTTTCTGCTTAGATAGTGAAACATTTTTAGAAATGGACAGTGATGATGGTTGTACAACATTGTTAATAAGTGCCAGTGAACTGTACACTTAGTAAATTTTATATGTATTTTACCACAATTTAAAAAATACTAAAAAATGGAATTATTTCCTTTATGAAAGCCAAAACACAGATATCTTTTAATACTGAAGGCAGTGGTCCCAGCAGGTTGCTCTTTCCTCATGTAAAATTCAACAAAATAACCCAGTAGAAGCTTAAGTGCCATTAAACACTGGCCTTCCATTCATTGTAGTCTGCATCACGTTTAAGCAACTACGACTTATCTTTTATTTGTTCCAGGTAATGTAATCACCCTACTTCCAGGTAACTAAACTGTTTACTATCAAACGTCAGTTGCCAAAATCAGCTCTAAGCTATCATAGTGTTGTATTAATACCAGTGCCATCAACCAGAATGGTCCTACATGCCATTAGTTAACCAGATCGAATAGAGATTCTGAGTCATTTCTCCAAAGCCCGTAGATCTGCAGCTGAGAGTTGTATAAGTGAAATCCCTAAGGAGGACAAATGAGGATAGGCTGAGCTCTGATAGTCAATTCTTAGAAAATGCCTCTGTCTTTTGACCTGCCTTCCCCATGTAAGTTCTAGATAACCTTCCCTAGCCAGGTGAGAAGAGGGCAGTGTTACTAGGAAAGACCACTTGGAGATATGCCAGGGAAGGCTTTGAGTTCTACTCTTAGAACTCCATTTACTACTAGAAAATCTTACTGTACACCACCCCATGCTTTTGAGACAGCAAAAAATCAGAATATAATTATTTAAGAGTAATGATTAATAATAATAAGCAACTAATATTCATGGGATTCAGTAGGTGCCAAAAACTGTCATAAATTAATTCCAATAAAACTCAGTACTATCACTATCTGCTTTTGTCGACGAGGCTCAAAGAGGTAAGAAACCTGGCTCAAAGTCATAGTGCCAGTCAATTGTAGAACCTGGATTCACATGCTGGACTTGCCTCCAGAGCATAGGTTCTTAACTATTACCCACATTAACACAGGAGTGCACAGAAATAAAGCAAGGGCATGTCCCAACTCTTATTTCAAAAACAAAAGTCTGGAATTTGTACTGTGGGCCTTTAGAATCTCTATTAGGTGTTCCTGTTTTTCTTTAGTTTTCCCCAAGTCTCCTGCTATTAGTTCCTGATTTGTTCTTCCAACTATTCTACCAGTTTAAACAGGTAGATATCAGAAGCAACCTTCTGTATTCTGAATTTCACTGAGAACTGCAGCCTTCCCAGATTCATTATTAGAATGAGCCAGATTCTTCCAAACTTAACTCAAGTGCTATTTTATTTCAAGTGATTCAAATGCTTAGCTATTGTTGCTATTCCTTTCATCTTTATTTGTGTATAGGACAAGCAAAGGTTTTAGATTACTATATTTAGAGATCCCATCTGGTAGGCAAACTGTTGAACAAAAATGTTTTGTTCCTTTCATGTTACTATACTACTTTGAAATGTAATTAAGTTTCAGGATGATTATTCGCTTCTTTTGTGGTGGATCTTTTGCCCTATTGAAGGTGGGGGAATATTGTCACTGGAAGATTCCTATTCATGCATTCTTTTACTCTTTGTGTAGCTCCTAATTATTTTTTGTTGCTACTCATTTGCTTTCTGCCAACCTGTATGCCCCTCCTTTTGGTAATTTCAGTTCTAAACTTAAAAAAGCAAGTAGGCTGGGGCGTGGTGGCTCATGCCTGTAATCCCAACACTTTGGGAGGCCGAGGCGAGCAGATCACGAGGTCAGGAGATCGAGACCATCCTGGCTAACACGGTGAAACCCCGTCTCCACTAAAAAAATACAAAAAAATGAGCCAGGCATGGTGGCAGGTGCCTGTAGTCCCAGCTACTCAGGAGGCTGAGGCAGGAGAATGGTGTGAACCCAGGAAGCGGAGCTTGCAGTGAGCCAAGATCGCGCCACTGCACTCTAGCCTGGGTGACAGAGCAATACTCTTGTCTCAAAAAAAACAACAAAAAAGCAAGTAAACGAAATAAAAGAAAAAGAAAAAAGTCTCCTATTTTGCAGGGTTTCAATATCTATTAGGATCTAACGATATAAATGGCAAAGTCGGAGTTTAGTTTACTGTTCTTCAGTGTTTTGAGAAATGCTTTAGGCCACACTTGGTTTTCAAAACAGAAAAACAATTGAAAGTTCAGCCGTTAAGATTAGTATATTTTGCCTGGGTGCAGTGACTCACTGTAATCCCAGCACTTTGGGAGGCCAAGGCAGGCGGTTCACTTCAGGCCAGGAGTTTGAGACCAGCCTGGCCAACATGGCGAAAACCCATCTATACTAAAAATACAAAAAAAAAGTAGCCAGACATTGTGGCGCATGCCTGTAATCCCAGCTACTCGGGCGGCTGAAACACAAAAATTGATTGAACCCTGAGGCAGAGGTTGCAGTGAGCCAAGATCTCGCCACTGAACTCCAGCCTGGGTGACAGAGCAAGACTCTGTCTCAAAAAAGAACAAAAACAACGAACAAGATTAGTATACTTGGGGTTTTCAAATGATAACAGTTAAATGAAGTTGCATTAGTCATGCAGACAGTATACAGTTAACCAATTGTTGTTTGGCTCATTCTTAAGCATCAAGCCATATCCTCTCTATTGGTTAGTTTTCATCTGTTGCATCATTCAGAGACAGAGAGAGAAACACATATATATAAACAATACATACACATTGCACAAAATGCTTCAGCTTTAGGTAATTTAACATTTTTTCATAGATTAACAAAACGATTTCTTTCATACATTCCCCCTGTCCATTCATGAAAGAAAAACTAGAAAAAAACTTAAAAGTCTTGAATTCTTACAAAACAGCAAAACTATACTTTTTAAAAATGAGATTATAAATTTTAGTATAACCATTGCTTCAGTTCTGAGGGCCTTAATCTTTTTCAGTCCAGTCTTTCTAGATACAGATGTGGGTCGTTCCTCTACTTCACCTTACTACTAGATGTGCGTGGTCTCATTCTGTTTTTAGAGCAGATGGGTCACCTGGGGCATTGTGAGATGGACTGAGATGGCATTGGCATTAGGGGTAGGGGAATACATGAGCTCCTCAAACACAGACCAAATGCAGCCTTGGAGAATGGATAGTGATTACTCTGCTGGATTATTAACAGTCAACGTGATACACACCAAAGCAGTGTGTAGGCCCTAGAGGAGGACAGTGAACTTTCCTCCCTTGGGTTCAGGCTACAGGGTCGGTGTTTATGCTTGGACACCAGAACAATGTTCTTTGTGTTGCCATTTGTCTCCTCTTTTCTGGAAAATGGGTCTTCTTCCATTTGAGCACCTCTCATGACCAGTTCTCAAATTCCTAAATTACCCTCTGGAAACACTTCTTATTCAACTTCCACTCAGTGCTTATATGAGTCTCAGGAATCCCTCCTGCAATCTTCATATTTGTCTCTGTACTCTAGAACCTATTAATTTTTTCTTCTGTAACGAATTTTGAGACTTTTAAAATCCAAGGCAAGAATCAACAGCAACTCCTAATCAGGTTTTGGGCCCTTGAGGGCAGGGAAGTTCAAATCCTCCCATGAGATGAGGGGAAGTCGTTGCATTGCATACGTCTATTACAAAGAAAAGAAATGAAAGCCGAAAGAGTAATTTCCCTATGAAAACAGTCTGAATATCTACTGTATATTGCTACATTCTTTTAACAGAAGATAAGATAGGTAGTTATAAAAAATATTGAAGTAACGAAATGATAGGAGTTCCTGTTCCAGCTTTGGGGATGACAAGCTATGTAACATTAGACAGGCCATTTAGTCTCATTGGACATGTTTCTCCAATTGTGAAATAAGGGAGCAGGACTTGATGGAGAAGCCCCAGGTTCTATGATTCTGAGATCCTGAAAGAATTTAAATATGTGACATGTGCCACTCATTTATGAACATACCTCTGATATTTAACTCTGCTTATAAAATAATGGTTCAAAACTCTTAATTGCAGTATATAAACTTTTAGTTAGTAGTATGAGAAAGATCAGCACATGTGCTTCTCCTTCCTCCTTGTATGGCTGAGTTTAGCAGACTTAATCTCGTACTACTCTTTCTGTGATTACTTTTAAAAGCCAGGAATAAAAGTTTAAAAAGACCTTTAAAAAAAGATATTCAGAAAATATGAAGTCAATTTTTGCAATTTGAAAAGTGGAAGTGCACTTTATTCTGAAGTAGACTATTTTCAGGATGTGTCTGTGTATGTGCATATTTCTCTGTGTATATGTATTTATGAATATTTTCTATATATGTATAATTGGCATCAAGGTATGACAATGGATTTTCTTTTGTCATAACTATTATATGAAGAAAATCAAGAAGCTTTGAAAAATTTACCTTAGTTTATATTTGAAAGGCAAATTAATACATTTATTTTGTCTTATCGTATTTCCAAAGAATTTACTTTCTTATAGATTGATGGCAAAATGTCAGTCTTCGGGAGCAGATATTCTTTGTGTAGGTTAAAAATGGATGCAAGTGTATATACCCAAAAGTATTGAAAGCAGGGGCTCAAAGATATATTTGTACACTCATGCTCATAGCTGTGCTATTCACAATAACCAAGAGGTGGAAGCAACCCAAATGTCCATCAACAGATAAATGGGTAAATAAAATATTGTATATACATGTAATGGAATATTGTTCAGCCTTAAAAAGGAAAAACATCCTGTCACATGCTACAACATGGATGAATCTTGAGAACATTATGTTAAGTTGAATAAAGCAGTCACAAAAAGACAAATACTGTATGCTTTCCCTTATATGAAATATCTGAAGTAGTCAAATTCATAGAAAAAAAAAAAAAAGTATAATGGTGGTTACCAGGAGCTGGAGAGAAGAGGAAAAGGGGATTAGTACTTTAATGGATATAAATTTTCAGATTTGCAAGATGACAAAGTTCAGGAGATTTGTTTCATAACAATGTGAATATACTTAACACTACTGAACTGTACACTTAAAAATGGTAAGATCATTTTACATTATGTGCTTTTTATCACAATAGTAAAAGGATGCAAGTGACAAGAGAAGTTTAAAGCAATGATTATTCAAAATATTAGTTTGTCATTCATTATATATTTTCATTCATATGCATTTATTTAGTTTTCCTTCACAGGGGTTAACAGAATAAAATAATATAAGTGAAAACAAATATCTTTATTAGATACTCTTGCAAACCTGAAAACCCATACACAATTTCAAAATAATTGTAAGCAAAATCGTCATTGAGCTGTGGTAGAAGGTGCGATGGATTTGAGGTAGGAGAACCTAGGATTGAGTACTTTTCCTGCATGGCTAGCCCTGTGAACTACTAAATTTTAGTTGCCTTAATAGCAAGAACTGTTTTATTTCTTTGTATCCTCCCTAAAGGCCTAGCACAGTGTCTTAGATGTTACTTGTTGGAGTTAAATTATGCTTTTAATTGAGTTATATTTTGAATAGGAAGGATGAACAAAGAAGGAAGTGCTACACTGGCAACTACTTGTTACTCTGGCATGTAAGCAGTAACCAGAGGTGCACAGGTGACAGGCCACCTCTTGGAGAAAACCAGCCAAGGCCAGGGTCAGGATCACAATATTAGGACTGGTTTTCAGCTTAGTGTGGGAAGCAAAATTTTTGAAAATTGCAAAGCCCAATGTCAAATCTTGTAGTGAGAACCAAGCAAAGCTAGAACATGACCCTGAGCAAGAAATAACCAGATCATAAAAGACAAAGAAACAAAAGAACCATAATATAGGAAGGCTGGTAGCTTAAAGTGTGGCATATGTGATTGGAGTACCGAGGTCAGTCAGCCAATGAAGAAGAGACTGTGTACCATGGTAAGGCAATTAAATTGATGGTGACAATGGTAGGGGGTATTTATAGTGTCATTTAAGATTTAGCTTAAAGTTACAGACCCTCTCAAGTGAAAGGGAAATCAATATACACCGCATACACACACACACACACACACACACACACACACACACACAGAGTGCTCTGAATGCCCGCTAAAGGGTTTGTGAACCCACCAAAGCTAATGAGTGGACCCCTTGAAATCGGTGGATCTCAGAGTGTGACTCACCTACCTCGTACTTTTATACTTTTGAGGGCAGAAACACATAAAATTAATGGCCACAGGTCCGTTCCAATTCCCAACAAGGCAAAGCTTATGAGAGGTCCTGTGCTTTATGTCCTCAACTAAATCAAAGCAGTACTGTTTACCTGGTGCTAGCTACAACTGTCCAGTTTAATTGGTATAGTAAAAATAATTAATTTTTATGGTCGTTGTCTCAGAAATTTGTCTATTATATGTATCTATCAGTAAAAAGTTTTTAGAGCATCTCTTATAAATGTGTATTTTTTAATTTATAAATTACATGAATGCACTATTATAGCAATGCATTATGTGCATACTGAACATAGAAAAAAGTAGAAATGTAAAACAGGGAAGAAAAGTAAAATATAAACAAATTCTAATATTTTCTTTCTACATGCCCAAAGAACTGTCTTGTACACCCTTAAGGTGTAGTAATCCTATTTAGAAAATACTATTCTTTAGGTTAATTATGCATATCAAAGCATGGAAATAAAAGCAAGTAAGGTCATTTTGATAGGAATGCCTCATTTTAAGAAAGTATAATTTATATCTCAAAGTCTAAATTTACAAGATAGAGTCCATATAACTTATATCTCAATGAGTGTCTTTCTGTGACCTTCTTGCAGTCAAACCAGATATTTTTTTCATTTTCATTTCTCAGTGTCTACAATAGCATTCTTCACAGAGTTGTCTTTTTAAAAAGACGCTTTTACGGTGCATCTAATATAAGGATTGATACCCGTTTTCCTAAAACTCTTTAGGAACACACCTCTACTTATGTTCCCAGTTTTATATCTGGTGACATCCCGTCTTATATTCTACTCTTTTTACCATGTTGAATACCAACAGTGTTAAAAATGTGCTGTGCCACCTCCTGTCCCTTCACCTTTGCCCATTCTAATCTCAGCCAGGCGTGTAGCCCTCCTCTATTTACTTCTTCAACTGCCTACTCATTCTTCAGAACTAAGGTCTGCTGTTTCTTCCTTTGATCAGTCCTCTTCTACTGGCTGTTAGCAAGCTCAGCTACCACTAACATAGCCATTTGCACATTTGACTGTTTACTTTTCTGCCTTTCCCTCTTTATACCAACATTGTGGGCCTGAGAAACAATAATGTAAACAAAAATAAGGAGATTCTCTTTAGTGTTGGCTCTGTGCTAAGTCCTCAATCATTGTCTCACTTAAAAATAGGATGCAGGTATGTGTGTGTGTATGTGTGTTTGTAGAAATATTTTTTGCTTATTTTTTCTCATATTGCTTATTAATTTATGTTCACATGGTCATTATAGAATGCATAATACACAAAAGACATTCACAAATTATATTAACCACATCTGTCTCAATAAGAAAAGTATAAAAGACAAGCAATTTACTCAATAATTTAGATTAAAAAAAACACACTACACATCAGTGTTTGGAACCTTAGACAATCTCAGCCATTGCTTTAATATGTACAAATGACAGAATTTGAAAAACTGTTTATCCAGGTATTTTGTTTCTCTCTTCTAACAATTTGTATATTATTCTTGCTAGCATTAAAATCAAAATGGAAAAACATTAATAATATTTTATTTATGAAGACAAGTGAGTTGACTTTAATAAAAATATTGATTCATGTCTTGCTTTTCAGTAAGAAATACCACCCATGAAGTCTGCTGGCACTTGCTGCTAGTAATAATATAATTTCAAGAAAGCCAGAAAAAGTGCATACCTTCCCTTGAAAAAGTGTGAATTATTTATTTTTCTTAATAGAAAATGTAAAGTGCATCAGTGTTTGGCTGGTAACAATTTAACAGCATATTTTTACCTAGAAAATGGAAAACATCAAAAGGGCTTGTCATAAATTAATATAAACCATAATAATTTATCTCCCTTTCTATAGAGAATAGGCATATAATTTAAAATCTAAAAACAAAGGATTAGATAATAGATTACATTCAGCTTTCATTAATATAGCTATTCTTTCTTTTTTTAAAGAGAAACTTCACCTATGCTATACAGATTTCAGTCTTCCTCTTCTCCCCAAAAATGTATCCTATTTATGTAGGATTTTTACATCATGCAGATGGAGGTGATAGACAAAAAAGGTATTTTTCATGGTTATTGAAATCATCATATATACTAACAATTTCCTTCTCTTGCCACTCTTGTTAGAGAATAGTTGAGTTCGGTCACATGGCATGGTTAACACCTGGAAGTCACTCAAGGTAATAACTACCATGGATTTGTTGCTTATTCAGAGGAAACATATCAGAATGGAAGTAAAGAAGGCAAATTTTATGTCTCTTTTGACACACAAGGACTCAAATCTCATCATTGTCTTTACGTCATCCATTATATCAGTAAAAAGATCAAGCTGTCAATAAATATGTTCTTTGTCTTAAAAGAAACTTCTAGAAAATGTAAAAATGCACTGCAAATGAAATATCTTGATTATTTCAGTTCAAACAGGACATGATTTTCATTTTGACCCATGGCCCTGGCCATAAACACAACGTGCATGCATTTTTTTCTACAATTTGTGCTTTGTGTAGAGCACTAAGTTTCTCTCATAACATTATTCACCACACTTGTTCATTTCTCAGTATGGAAAAAAAAATACAGAGTGTAATATAAAAAGTTTAGCCATACTCTTTATACTGAATAGCAATCATTTAACTGTGTTCCACAGATCTCCAAGGCATTTTCAATAGTATCAATCTAAGAAGCTTCTCTAGGAATTTCTTTAAATCTGGTTTAATAATGACGACATTTTCATTTTGTCCCTATGACTATTCCTGTAGATTCTATGGCATTTAAAAGGTACATATGAGCTCAAAAAAAGAGACACAAATCTTGTAAAGATCAATTTTTTTTTTCATTTAAATAGTGGCCTATGTCACAAGTTAGAAAAAAAGTAAAGGTTTTTCTTTACATACAAAGCTTATGCTAATTATGGCAATTATTTTGGGATCTGTAACTTAAAATGAAGCCCTTTGAAGGCAGAACTGTAATTTGTAGCTATGGTTCTTGTTCTCAGAAGCTGTATGTGTTTTTAATTATTGTCTTTATTGACCAGTGATTGGCTAAATCCTTTTCTCAAAAGACATCACCACATTCCACATTACTATGTTCCTAGCTGTTCTGCTGACGTTTCTTGCCAGCTTCCCACGTTGTTTGAAGAAGTACTTACTGCATCTGTAAGAGTGTGTCTGTCAGGATCTTGCTATTCGCAGTTCATTCACTTAAACTCATTAAAGCCTTTAGGGTATTTTGTGCCTAGACCAGTGAAGATGTATTGTGATCAACATAATTTGAATTCAAGTGGATTAAAATCTCATTGTAAGGGATACAAAATCAGCAATAACTCACATGCCCAGATGTCTCATTCTAATGCCGAATTGTCCAGTATTCACCACTTGCCAATGTGAGCAGGAGAGGCTTAAAAAGTTTTTAATAATCTTTCCTTCCAGAGTAAAATCAGGAATCAGTTTCCCAGAGATTATGTGGAAATGAGGCAAACTTATCTTCACAGTGTCAGTCATCCTCAAAGTTCAACTAGATACCAAAAATTTAGTATCTATTACCTGATGATGGATAATTACCTGAGGATTAGTAATAGAAACTTTTCATCAAACTTAATCAAGTTCATTAAAATGTTACTAGCACTGGTAGATTTTCTGCTACCTTGAGCACTGTTACAGAAGGTAATTGATAAGTCTGTAATCTTGAAAAACTTGTTAGAAACTACTACAACTAACTAAAATCGTTCCTGTTTTTCCATTTCCATGATAGATATTTAACATTAGTAACAATAACAGTAGAGATAGGCTGGGTGCAGTGGCTCATGCCTATAATCCTAGCACTTTGGGAGGCTGAGGTCGGTGGATCACCTGAGGTCAGGGGTTCAAGACCAGCCTGGCCAACATGGTGAAACCCCATCTCTATCAAAAATATATATATATAAAAAAATTAGCTGAGCATGGTGGCGGGCGCTCTAATCCCAGCTACTTGGGAGGCTGAGACAGGAGAACCGCTTGAACCTGGGAGGTGGAGGTTGCAGTGAGCTGAGATTGTGCCATTGCATTCCAGCCTGGGGAATAAGAGCGAAACTCCATAACACACACACACACACACACACACACAGAGAGAAAAGAATAGTAACAATAACGGGAATGAATTTGTTCCTGGAAATCATCTGCTATTTGCAGAATCTGCATTTGTTTGTGAGGGAAAATACTCCAGTGATACATTTTATTGAATTATGGAACATAAAAATGGTAATATCACACAGCTTATGTAACTGCAGTCTTGTATTGTGGCCTTTAAAATACACTCAATATGCTCAGATACTTTTTGGGAATTTGAAAAAGGTCACTTTTCAGTGGTTTCTTCGTGTGATTCCACATTTTAAAAGGTGCAACCAGAATTTCCTTATTTGGTTCCATTATTTACTAATCTGCACATGATTTAGACTACCAAAATGGTACTTCTCTTAAATGTTAGTTATGTTTTTTGGGCTTCTACACTAGTATTTATATTTTTTGTCATTATCTACTACTACAATGTGTTATTCAGATGCTATGAGTACTTTGACTATGTATTGGTTGAATTCATTGAAAACTTTATCCAATGAAATAGTATAGAAAGTTCATAATTATAATGTATTATGCAAAATGAGAGATAAATCAGACTTTAGTTCGACCTTTAAGGAGTTTTACATTTAGTAAGGAGATATGAGATATACACCTATAATATAAGGTAATTAACAATAACTGATATAATAAGATCATAGTAATTTTTTTACAAGTTCAGAGGAGAGACTGTATTTCTAGCTGTGTAAATTCAGGGAAGGCATCTATCGAACAGATAATCACAGCTCTCTAAATACGATAATCAGAAATTCCCAGCCACTTGAGTCAACAGCACCTAGGAGCCTTCGGGCAGGGCTTAGAGCTGCTCTGTGTCCTCTTGTTTTACCGAAGTTTAGTATTTCCCTATGGGAAAGGAATGTACCCTACCAATGCACCCTTATGCCTCTCTACCTTGTTCTGGCTGCAGCTCATTTATTTCAAACCCTGTGTAAAGGGTTTTTTTTTTTTTTTTCTTTCTACGATTGATTTGGGATCTTTTGCTATAACAGCACGTTCTCTGTGATTTATTAGGCCTGTGTGACTTGGGTATAGTAAACTCGCAATAGACATGTACTGATTGAATGTTGAATGAGTGACTAGTGAGTGATTGAGTGAGAGAGTGAATGAGTGGGTGAGTGACCATCAGCTGGGAAACAAACCAGCCCAAGAAAAACAGCTGGGCTCTGACTATATTATGTCATGTAAATTTCAGAAGAACTCTTAGCATCATTCTTTGAACTCTATTGTAGTTATTCAATAAATTTTTGTTGGACATGATGTTCCTCAAAATCCTCAAGTTGTACACTCATATTACAGTATTTACATTGTTAGGGAAAGCTATCTCCTTGTAAAAGGGATAATCCTATTTCACTACTGCATAAATAGATCATTATGTAGTGTGTCCAACCGCTTTCCTAGAAATAACCCCTTCGAGGTTCAAAAAGGAACCAAAAGTGATTAGATTTTACAAATGTTATGCCACTTCTTACTACATATAGTATTCAACGAAAAGAAAATCCCAGAAGACAATTCTGTTTGCCCTATAGGCCTACTATCATAAAGTCTCATTGTTATAGCATCTACATTCTGGCATTTGTTTGTCAAAAATGGAGTGGAGGTAAAAGTATTCTTTTTGCCAGTTTATGTGATGCCATAAAGCAGCATTTTTCATTTTTCAACACTTATTAGCTCAGCTCCCCAGCTGTGTAGCACCACGCCCTGGTGTGAAATTGAGAGAGAGAACTCTGAAAAGTTTATATTGGCTTAAATTTATAGCTTTCTTTTGGGTGGGGGAAGGGATTTTTTAAAAGGACATTGTAATTTTGTGATGTTGTATTATAAAACCTCTATAATATGAAATAATATCTATGGGAATAATTATCAGTATATTGTGTTTGACTCCCCTAAAGCAATATTAATGGCTCTGTATTTAGAAGAAGAGTGAAGTAGGAAGTTTTTAATTAATTGTAAGTTAATTGACTGACCCGTTTAAGCACTTTTATATCCTGCAACGTGTACAGCTGAGTGTCTTGCATGAAAAATATGTTCAAATATGTGAGCCGTAGACAAAAATACAAGCTCAAACTCCACTTAAACAGTTGGATTTTGACAGAATTATTTGTATAATTGCTTTAAAACTTTATATCTCTTGTTTTCTGGAGAGCAATTTGAAAAAGACAAAATTAAATTGATTTCACTGAAGGTTTGGTATGGTCACCAGAAAATGGGTTAAAACAATTATTGTAGTATGATGTAGCACATTAAAATGAAATGACTGACTACAAGCTAAAAGTTTTAAGACAAACTTAATCCTTGGCTACTTCTTTCCTGCTCTCACACACACCCTAACATGTGACAAACAAGGCGGAGATTTTTAAAACATTTTAAAAACTACATCTTGAGTGAGACAGTACAAGTAAACTCAGATCAAACTCCTTATGTTTATGTTGTGTGAAAGGCTTAACTATCAACACAAAATCAGGTTTTTAGCTTTCTTCTAAGTAATACTTTATATTGGAAGTAGAGTGGACAAAGAAAGAGCCTTTACACATCCTAAACAAGCTTGAAAGAGATGCACAGATATCTTTCCAGCCAGGGTGCGAGGGAAGATCCGTGAGTCAAGACTTGCACGCTGCCCAGGCTGGCACTGACAGTACATAAATACCTTCCTGTACATACTATCAGAATGAACTGAAAGCAGCCTTAATTGGCTTGATGACTTTGCACATGTAAAATGCAAAGTAGCAGTTGCATATCTTCTAAAATAATCTTGGAATTCCAGGGCTATCTTCTATTCAGTGAGCTCTTTTAATCTCTGTAATCGTAATCTTATTCCAGATAGAAGACCAGGACATTGGACATTTCAGCAGGCATTTCAAAAAGTGACATTCAGCAGGCATTTAAAAAAGTGACAACACTAATTTTTATGCCAAGTGTAAGGATTATTCTTTAGAAATAAGTGAGACATCTTAAAGAGAGCTCATTGATGCCCAAATTCTATCTTTTCACCATGGTTGTGAGGTACAAGGAAAGGGCAGCAGCTGGAAAATGAGGCTGGTATACAGCCATTTACAGAGAAAGACTCATTTTGAGTACAAAGAACTGCATCTGGAAAGAGGATAAAGTGGTTTCACAGACAGCACCTGGTAGTTTGAACAATAGAAGAAAATAGGTACCATCACTCAAATAAAATCCACATGGGCAAAAGTTACACCTTGGACTTCTCGACCAGCGTTAATATGTAGCCCATATTTTTACTTGGGAAGACACAAACGACAGGCTAGGATTTAGAAATTCATCTCAGATCAGAGGCCTTTTTTCTATTTTCTATTTTTTTTTTAACATAGGAGTGACATGTTCATGTATGTAACAGGCTAGCTCTGGCACATAGAAATAACAATAAGAGTGAATGAGAGGCTATAAGAAGACACTTATTAGTAATCTTTTTCTGTCTTTTTTTTTTCTTTTGAGATGGAGTCTTGCTTTTTTGTCTAGGTTGGATTGCAATGGCTCTTTGCAACCTCCACCTCCAGGTTCAAGCGATTCTCCTGCCCCAGCCTTCCGAGTAGCTGGGACTACAGGCATGTGCCACCACACCCAGATAATTTTTATATTTTTATTAGATATGGGGGGTCTAACCATGTTGGCTAGGCTAGTCTCCAACTCCCGACCTCAGGTGATCAGCCCGCCTCAGCCTCCCAAAGTGCTGGAATGACAAGCGTGAGCCACCGCACCCAGCCCTTCAATAGACTGAGAAGTATGGGAGAGAGGGCAGATTAGAAAGGTTGAATGGTTTAGGACTTGGTTATCCATTTGACTTGGAGATGAGGTATAGGAAATAATCTAAAATGGCTATTTTAAAGTGTTCTGGTGAAGATATTAACAAGTATAAAGAAGCAAGTGTAGAATGAAGATAAGTAGTTTAACTTTTGGTGGGTTGTTTGAGGTGTTAATGGGAATTTGGTAACAGCTGTGAATTTTAGTCTAAAGCTCAGATTGGGGATAGAAATAAATTTTGGGAGTCATTAGCATATAGGAATCAGAGAAAACTACAGGAATTGAAAAATCATTTTGGGAGAAAATTTGTAGGAGAAGAAAAGATAACTTAGAAATCATTTTTTAAAACCCACATTTAAAAGCTAGATCAAAGAAGACAAATTAGTGAAAACCTCTCAGGAATTATGCAAGTAGAAGGAAATATGGTGAAATGTCATGAAAGCAATGGAGACAGTTGTTTTGAGATGTAGGTGAAAAACTATGGGGTGCTACAGAAGGATGAAATGAATCCATTGGATTTAGCAGGTAAGGGAGAGGTGACCAGAAAAGTTTCTGAGAGCAGGTTCAGTAGAAATGTGGGACTCGGGGTCAGATTGCAGTGACTCAAGTTGGGAATCTGGAATGAGAAAGTGTACACAGCAAGTGTAGTCTATTCCTTTAAATAGTTTACTTGTAAAGCGAAGAAACAGACAGGGCTGGAAAAAAAGGTATTTTAAAATATGGGGATGATGCTAACTTATTATAAACTGACAAAAGAAGCTGAAGGAAAAGAATAAACAGAACAATCACATGCAGGAACTCAAAGATGAAAGGGGAAGGGGGCCGGAGCCTGGAAGAGCAAGGCCATGCTGCTTCTAACACTAGAAAGGGAAGAATGGCTAAAGAAATAGAGGTAAATCTGAATGTGAGAATAAAGTACACCCTGCAATGACCATTTTCTAAGAATAAAATAGAAAGCAGATTAGACGCTTAAAAACATAGAGGTTTAAAGGAAAAGAGAACTGAGTAAGAATAGGGAATAATTGCTAATTCACTATAAATACAAACAGAATATTTAAAGGAGCTAATCAATATTGTCATTAAATTTGTACCAATAGCTTCTGGAAATAAAAGAAGAATGAACAATGTATTGATTCTGTTTTTGGAAATAGCAAGGCAGGAAGTCAAGGTGAGGTGGAGCTATTAATGAGACTGGCGAGGATGTAGTACTGTATTGGTTAAATAGGAAGAGAATTAAAGCCAGAAAAGGCAAATAGACAGGAAAAATGATGAAGTAAAAAAGCCTGTAGATCTTCAGTGGGGTCTCTGAGCCAATTTAGTGGGAATGAAGGAATAAGAGAGATGAAAGGACAAGAAATGACATATTAATACATTGAAAGTTAGTTATTTCAGAGGTAAGATATTATGATACAGAGTATGGTAGTGTGAGAAGGCCCCAGACTGTTAGGGTTTTAAGGGTGGGGAAGAGCAAGTATATTCTGTGTCCAAAGCCAAAGAAATGGGGACAGGCTGGAAGAGCGCTCATGAGGCCCAGAGAAAGGAGAGGTCCAGCTAAAAAGGAAGCAGTGACCTGTCTGGAACAGTAGCTGTGTGCTGAAATTTAAAAGAGAAAGATATCTGTATTTCTTTTTTAAACTGATAGACTGAGCTCATTACAGAAGAATTTGAAAACCTATTGCAGGATGAGAGCTTTTATCTAGTGGACAATTGGAAACCATAGCAAAATGTTAAGCAGCGGGATGCCATGAAGAAAGTGATGCTTTTGACACATTTACCTGGATGGAGACTGTGGAGGGATTTCATAGAAGAGGAGTCTATACCTTCAGAGTATCATCAAGAGGCTCAGAATGCAGGAGATGGGAGGTCTGAGCTTGGGAACAGTGACGTGAATCCAGACAGCCCCAGTTAACAGATGACAGGATCTCATGACAAATCGTATACAGGGGAGATACAGAAGGAAGAGTTAAAGTGTTTCTAATGTTTCCAGGCTGGGACACCAGAAAACTGTCTTTCTGTTAAGAGATGTGGGGAAATTAGAAAGGAGAGGGTGGGGGTGGAGAGAGGAAGCCGGGGAATCAGAAGATCTGCTCCGATGCTGCTTGTTTGTGTTATGAAAAAATAAATTTCTTATGAATCCACAGGATGTCAAAAGCTCATAAACAGAGTTATTATCATGTTGTTTTCTTTTATTAAAACTGATGTGTGACAGAGCAGTACACTGCTGAGAGATTGTCAGTAGCAGATATCAACCTGGTGTGAAGAAATCAGAAGTTAGATGCCTCGTTTGGTCATTTGGAGAAAAGAATTCTGGTGAACAGGCTCTGTTAATGATGTCCGTGTTCCAATTAAAAAACTTTTTTAATGGAGGATAATATGAAAAAGACCATTTAATCACACCTTGATTTTTTTTCAGTCACAGCTGCATATGGGTAGCAGGCACCATGCTGGGAGCACTACCTTTGATTGCAAAGCATAAAATTTTTACAGGCTTTTTTTCCCCTAATAAGTTAAAATTCGGGGTCTCCTCTATGTTGCATTTGGGTAGTAATCTGGGACAAAATATTTGAAAGTGTGTAAGTGGGCCTACTTCAAATATTTTTTGAAAATCATCTTTGATGGTTCCTAGTTACTTAGGTTGTGGAAAAAAGTAGATTAATGATTATTTTAAATGAACTTTACAGTGTAATAGATTTAAAATTGAGCTAGATAGATCTGTAGTAACTAAGAGTAATGAAAATATTTCTTGAATTGGTTGTTTCATAGCAGAAAAATGACAGCATTTTATTATATTTTTGGAGTTAATTTTTTTCTAAAATATTTCCTTTAACTTTATTTTTATAGAACGAGAACGTGTCTTTTAAGAGCATGCGGTTTTATAATTATGTGGAAGTATGCTACGCAAGGGAAAAAAGGCTCTTGCTGTACGTAAATTTTGCCCTAATTATTGGACCATCAAAAGTGCGAATAAATGTTGCCAGTATTGGCTTGTGTTTTCCTCTTGTGGAGTAAGATCCATAATTTTCCCCACATAGAGTGTGATTTTCGGAGTTTTTACTTTAGTTTTATATTTTGAATCTCTGATTCTTCAGGGATTTGAAGAGTCATTGAAATACCTTTTCTAATTATTTCTAGAATAAAGAGTAGTAGTAGTGGAGTAGTAATAGTCGATTTGTTTTCTAGGGCTGTATCAAATCACCAAAACTTGGGTAGCTTAAAAAAAGAAAAATTTATTCTCTCATAGTTCTGGAGGCTGGAAGTCTGAGAGCAAAATGTCAGCAGGGCCATCCTCCCTCCTAAGGCTCCAGGGAAGAATTCTTCCTTGCTTCTTCCAGCTTCTGGTGGCTCCTGGCAATACCTTGTGTTCTTTGATCTGTGGTAATATCACTCCAGTTTCTGCCTCTAGCTTTGCATGGCGTTCTCTGTATCTCCAGTTCTTCTGCATCTGTGTCTCTGTGCCCAAATCTCTCTCTCCTTTCTTCATAAGAACATCAGGCATTGGATTTAGTGCCCACCCTAAATTCAGGGTGATTTACACCTGAAATCCTTAACTAATCACATCTGAAAAGACCCTATTTCCGAACAAAGTGACCTTCTGAAGTTCTGGGCAAACATGAATTTTGGGAGGACAATGCTCCACCCATTAAAAGTAGTAGTAATCATGTGTTAGGCTTGTATTATTTTATGTTTTGAAAATAATCAGCCAGAACAGCTGTAGAGGGGAGGGCCTGCAAGGGTGAGTGGCCAAAAATGTGGAGGCTTCAGGATATAACACAGGAAGTGGTCTGGCAATAGAGCTGTCTCTCAGGCCTTGCATGTTCCATAGAGTATTCACCAGATGGACCCGCAGCAAGATCCTTGGCCTTGCATATGTCTTCCGAGATCCCCTGACATTTCTATATGTGGAAATATAGTCAGCAAGTTCTACCCTGATACCTAAACTGAGTTCACCACATACTAGACTAGACCAAAAAAGGGGTAAAATGAATGTAGAGCTTAGAAGCACACCAGTTTAGCCACTCATTCAAGTGTCATTGTTTTTCTTAACAAATATGCTAATAGCACCTAACACTTGTGTAGTATATGTTTACTCATCGAGCGTCACATGAATAAGCAAGGTGGAAAGGTGAACTGGGATTCAGAGATTTGTGAAAGAACATGGGGCTCATCAATGAGTACAGTGTTTCCTCAGCATCTGCTTGGTTCTAGGCTATGGCTAGGAGGTCTGTGAACCAGAAACAGATTAAAGGTTGGCTGATTACTGATCCAGTGGCCATTCATTATATCATATGTCTTACACAGTAGTGGCCATGAAGCGGGGCTCTGGGGTTGGAATCTCAGTTGTTCTATTTCTCTCTGAACCTCGGATGTTTCATATGTAGATTGGAAATGATAATAGTAACTACTTCATAGGCTTGTGGTAAAGATTTAAACAGTTTATGGAAGTACAGCATTTAGAACGGTGCCTGATACATAGCAAGTACTCAACAATATTCAGTTATTATTACTGATCTACACAAGGAAGTTTAGTTGAACAAGAATGTGTGTATCTTCCTTAACCTCAAAAAGGCGATTATTATCAATACTAACATATTTGCATAGTGCTTGCAATTTGCAGTTATTTTCATATGATCCTTTTAAAAACCATTTGATTTAATCAATACAGTTATAGGTTAAAAAAACTGTACTTCAGAGAAGTCAAGTGACTTACTTAGGTACATTGAGTTAGTAACAGTTCTGGACTGAAATCTGTGTTGTCAATCCTATAAGCCACTCCTTATATATTAGGAGAGAGGGAAAAAAGTTGGTGAATATACAGTAACTCTATCCTAAGCTCAGTGATATGGAAATTGAACTGAGAAGCATCTTATGACATGGAAGATGAACTGATTTCAAAGTCAGAAAACTTGCATTTTGGCTTCTTCTCTGACATTTGAGCTGGAAAATGATGTCCGTGCTTTTGCAAAGTCAACTGACTATTAATGAGACAAATCCTCACTCCTCAGGTCCATGTGATATGTTTCAAATGGTAGAGCTCTGAGCTATTAACATGCAAATCCTTCATTCACTTGCTAAGTTTGTATTTTCTGGAAAACGGCAGAGTCTGGCTTGTGGAGCAAACATATTTGTATAATGTGCTGGTTGCCATGTGTTTGGGAGAGGTTCCCATGCATTGCTGTTGACGCAACAAGGATGGAGCTTTTAAATGTTGATACTATGAAAATGTAATGTGATTGGACTTGGACAAGTGCCTAAACAGACCACCCATCATATTATTTTGCTGCCAAGCAAATTCAATTGAAGGGCTTTGAAGTTTCTTGATAGCGAATAATTCACCTTTCATTTTAAATGCATGCTGAGTTGTACTGAAATATTCATGCTGAAAAGTACTTTTTGTTGCATATTTTTTCAAAGAACTTTCCCTTTTTTCACTTTTATTTTTAGGATTTACTTTGAAAAAAAAAATCCTACCTTGTTGAGGGAAAGAGAATACTTGGTTTTAGGTGTACCATGAGATTTAATCAGTGTTTGAAGGTGATCTCTCAGAAGAATGACCTACTTTGTGACCTTTCCTGTGTTTGTTCACCAGATCTAGTGACTGGAATTTGCCTTATTCCATTACTTCTTGCCCTGCTAGATACTCTTCCATATTCAGAGGAAATTCTCCCGCTGGAGACTAGCATTTTACCTGGCATATAGCAGGCATTTAATACAGCTTGATCATTTGAATTGTATGTCCCATCTCAGTAACACAGGTAGTTCTGGGTCTTAGCTCCCTTCTTAATTTAACTGTGCCCCTGACTACTGAGAAGAAAGTTTCTGTTTTGAGAGCATCCCCATTACTCTCACACTTGCCTTCCCCCACACTGAGAACCCTGATTTCCTGAGTGACAGCTCATACTAAGATTTACCAGAGCCACCTGCTCCAAGAAGTACAGTTGTGACTGGAGTGTAGAGGGTGTGAGAGCAACTAAGCAACCGTTATTTGGGAAATACTACAAAATCATATCTTCACAATTGCTTACAGTAACTCACAGCTAGAGAAGCACATCATTAGTTTCTCAGTTGGAAGTCTTCTTATGGCAGCACATGATCTCTTTCGCCCTTGAACTCCCTAGAGCTTTTTTCTTTACTATCTTTTCTTATTAGGCAGTTTTTGCATAGTGGTTAAACATGTGGATTTTAGAACCACATTGCCGGGGTTTGAACGGCTTTACCACTTACTGTGTGATCACAGGCAAGTTACTTTCCTTTTTTTCCTGCTTCAATTTTCTTATCATAATTCTTATTATGAACCTAATAACGTTACCTAATAAATAGGACTTAATGTGAGATTAAATAAAGTACATATTTATATAACTATAAAACAAAATCTAGCATAAGTACTCAATACGTTGTAGCCATTATTGGTCACAACTTCCAAACAGCCCTTAATCTCCCACCACTACAATAAAATCTCTGCTGTTGAATTCCCACAAACATGCAGTCTTAGGGGTACAGAAGGGATGCTGAACAAAGTTCAGAAGCAAAGGAAAAATTTAGGTCTCAAGAAATCTCAGAATAGAAGCCATCATTCATGTCCCTGACATTCACTGGAAATAAAAGGGGTAAAGTACTGATAATTTTCTTAATTGGTGATTCCAAACTTTACATGCACAGAATCTCTTGGTGAGCCTATTAATATGTGAAATATTTGATATGTTTGAAGTGGGGCCCAATGAGGTACATTTGAAGCAGAGTCTCAAATGAGTGAATGATGCAAATAGTCCACAGATCACATTTTGAGAAAGCTTTTCTAGATTTTGATAAGGTACCGCTCTTCTCTTGCTCCTTCATTCATTTGATATTTGTTCTGAATACCTGCGATGAGCAAGAAATATCATGCCTGGAGCTTTGCAGGCTCCAAAATGAATTAAACACTGTCTTTGTTTTCAAGAAACCAAAAATATGGTGAGGAAGATATGTCACACATATTTTTTAATTTTGTAAGGAAATGAACGAAATGCACTACGTATTTTATGTAGCTGAGCAGTGTGATTAGAGGGCAAAACTTGATCAGTGGGGTTAACATAAGAATGGACTCCCTAAACTCACAAGGGACACATTCAAGAATCTTGATTTAAGAAAATGAATCATAATATTTTAATAAAATGGACCTAGAATAAACTATAAGATCTAAAAAGTTTTCTATACTAGAAATGTGAGAATGTAAGCAGGGAAGGTTTGGAAATACCCGTCAAAGCGGACCCTCAATTAGCATAACTATTTTCTTACTTCATCTTTAACAGTTGAGTCAGCGTTTGCTCCCAAAGTATAACCATGAAGGACTTTTCCTTCCCTGTGTGCATAAATGATTCCGTTCCTAAACCCAACACCAGGAAAATCCTGAGGAGAAAGTGTCGCATCCAAAAGTCATGTACAGTAGGATGGTGCTGTTTCTGGCAGCCTCATTGTAACAATTAAAATAGAATAAACCTTTTAATTTCTTCTTCTACCATTATATCCTCAGCTCTTTGATGAAAGTCTTATTTACCCTTGCAACCTGTTCATTTGCAAGTCACTGTGAAAGTGAAATTACTGGCTGGGCTCAGTAGCTCACACCTATAATCCCAGCACTTTGGAAGGCTGTCGCGGGTGGGTCACCTGAGGTCAGGAGTTCGAGACCAGCCTGGCCAACATGGTGAAACCCCATCTCTACTAAAAATACAAAAATGAGCCCGACGTGGTGGTGCGCACCTGTAGTCCCAGACACTCAGGAGGCTGAGGTAGCAGAATCGTTTGCACCTGGGAAGTGGAGGTTGCAGTCAGCTGAGATTGCGCTACTGCACTCCAGCCTGGGAAACAGAGTAAGACCCTGTCTCAACAACAACAACAACAAGAACAACAACAACAACAACAACAACAAAGAAAGTGAAATTACTGATTTTAACAATCATTGTGTTAAAATGATGATTGACATTTTTCTGATTGGGGCGTCAGGCAGTATCTAATTTAACTATAAAACTTGAAGTGGAAATTCAGATAACTGAGTGACCTGTGTAAGGGCAAGTAGCTGAGTGGTAACAGGTCTCAGTGTCTCAAATCCAGGATTACTGATTCATTATTCTTTTTAATAAGGTCAGTGGGCTCCAAACATAATGGTGAGGAAGATATGTCACACATATTTTTTAATTTTGTAAGGAAATGAACGAAATGCACTACGTATTTTATGTAGCTGAGCAGTGTGATTAGAGGGCAAAACTTGATCAGTGGGGTTAACATAAGAATGGACTCCCTAAACTCACAAGGGACACATTCAAGAATCTTGATTTAAGAAAATGAATCATAATATTTTAATAAAATGGACCTAGAATAAACTATAAGATCTAAAAAGTTTTCTATACTAGAAATGTGAGAATGTAAGCAGGGAAGGTTTGGAAATACCCGTCAAAGCGGACCCTCAATTAGCATAACTATTTTCTTACTTCATCTTTAACAGTTGAGTCAGCGTTTGCTCCCAAAGTATAACCATGAAGGACTTTTCCTTCCCTGTGTGCATAAATGATTCCGTTCCTAAACCCAACACCAGGAAAATCCTGAGGAGAAAGTGTCGCATCCAAAAGTCATGTACAGTAGGATGGTGCTGTTTCTGGCAGCCTCATTGTAACAATTAAAATAGAATAAACCTTTTAATTTCTTCTTCTACCATTATATCCTCAGCTCTTTGATGAAAGTCTTATTTACCCTTGCAACCTGTTCATTTGCAAGTCACTGTGAAAGTGAAATTACTGGCTGGGCTCAGTAGCTCACACCTATAATCCCAGCACTTTGGAAGGCTGTCGCGGGTGGGTCACCTGAGGTCAGGAGTTCGAGACCAGCCTGGCCAACATGGTGAAACCCCATCTCTACTAAAAATACAAAAATGAGCCCGACGTGGTGGTGCGCACCTGTAGTCCCAGACACTCAGGAGGCTGAGGTAGCAGAATCGTTTGCACCTGGGAAGTGGAGGTTGCAGTCAGCTGAGATTGCGCTAGTGCACTCCAGCCTGGGAAACAGAGTAAGACCCTGTCTCAACAACAACAACAACAAGAACAACAACAACAACAACAACAACAAAGAAAGTGAAATTACTGATTTTAACAATCATTGTGTTAAAATGATGATTGACATTTTTCTGATTGGGGCGTCAGGCAGTATCTAATTTAACTATAAAACTTGAAGTGGAAATTCAGATAACTGAGTGACCTGTGTAAGGGCAAGTAGCTGAGTGGTAACAGGTCTCAGTGTCTCAAATCCAGGATTACTGATTCATTATTCTTTTTAATAAGGTCAGTGGGCTCCAAACATATTTATGATCATGCATCCCTACTAGTAAAACAAAATAAACATTTTGAGCCAGTCCTTCCAACATCTTTGTACTTATGTGTAAAATGTTTAAGTGTGCTACTAACTAGTATATTAATCAGATTATACAATATATTTTAAAAATACATTTTTAAAGGGCAAAATTGAAAATAAATAGTATACAGAAGATGTAGAAATTTTTTCATCTCCCTGCTTTGGAGCAAGGCCACTCAGACTTTTATCTTAGTAGGACAAAATGATTTATGTCATTTATGTCAGGGAAATAAAAAGTCCTTAATGATTATAAGCAAGGGGTAACATACTTCCATCCCTAGTGCCTTATTTCCACAACACCTTGGTCCAGGAATGTTTATTAGATGACTGGCTCAGGACTCATTTCTGCACATTTTTTTTTCACTGTAGTTTTTTTGTTGTTGTTAAGTTATACCACTCCAGTTTGATAAAAGAAAAGATTAAGACCTTTATTTATGAAACTCAGAAGGTAAATTTTATGCTGTGTATTGAAAAGGGCATTTTTTTCTCTAAATACCACACATATCTATTTCATCTCTCTTTAATTCCTGGGAGAGCTGATGAAAGAGAGCTGTTTTTCTCCTTAGGAATTTCCTTCGGATTATTCTTATTTCAGTACACTAATCTTCTGTTTTTAAGTTTCTTCTACAGAAATTACACATATCTCAAAGCCAGAGGATTTTTATTTCTAATTTTCAAAGGGTAGCAGAAGGAAAGGAATGCCTTTAGACCTAAGATCTTGTTTCCAAAGGAGTCCTTAGAAGTAACAGGGAAGGCTTGGAGTTTGGTAATGAAGGAGGTAGTGGGAGTGGGTGGAGGGAAAAGTAGATATCAATATAAGCAGATTATCTCTAATGTTTTACAGAATGTTAAGAGTCTTTATAAACACAAACTGCAAGGAACCTGGGATCTGACAGCTGTGGGAGGAATGCCTGTGAGGAAAAAGGAGGAACAGAAGGTGTGGTTGCTAATTTCCAAACAAACAAAAAAAAGAGATGTCAGCCATTTTAATGGGAAAAATAAAGCCCCACAGGATGATAGATGACAGAGCACGACTAGCCAGCATTCAAAATGCTGGGACCAAATATCTTTCATGAAACACTCAGACACAGATCTTTAGTGTATGTTTCCCTGAGTTGGTAGAGAAAGAGAATGGATTGATCCCATGTTTCATCAAAGATGCTGGAGTTAGACTGGAAAGTGAAGGAATAATTAGCTTGTGGAAATATCCATTAAACAGATAACCTTATACTTGTTCACTCAGACCCCAGAGAGAGCCAGGTAAAAATTTCCATCTTTTTCTCTCTCTCTACATAAACACATAAACAAATTATAGTAGGTAGGTCATGGGAGATTACTGAATTGCACTGTTTAATTTTCTGAATTTACAACTGGGAGAGAAAAGCCTTCCTTTCAGAATCCTTGATGAGTGAGCTGATGGCAGTGACAGCACTTACCTTGACTTGTGTAAACAAATAGGACTGATGGGTGGCAGCTAGTCCTGACTCATACAGGTTTTGCACCATCAAAGGTTTATATCCTCTAAAATAAAAGTGACAAGAAAGAGAGTGAACTATCAGAATAATTCCTCCCAGCTGCAAGATTTGGAGCTAGGCACTGTCAAAGGCAAAGTGTGCCTGATCCAGTTAAGAACTCTCTCATTCTTTATGGAATTTGAGTATTAAATGAAGCCCCAAGATTTCTGGGTTCAGATTCCAATTGTTTACTAACTAAAATAAAAGAACCCACAAAACTGTTCAGGAGGCTTTGTGCTTCAAATCATTCTTACCAAACATGTTGATGAGTTAAGTATAAATTAATCAGAAACATATGGTTCAAATTTCTGTGAAAATCCACAGAGTATATTAAGGGAATTAAAGGGAAATGTGTTAGGCCAAACATATTTAAGAATTTGACAAAACTGAAATCTACCAAAATAGTTTAACATGTTCTGGTGCGTCTATTCCAGTTTATTATTTTTTAATAGTGTGTTTTCTCAAATGCCTTCAACTGCATTTTTGTGTGATGTGATAAATCCATAAATAATTATAACATATAATAA
>NW_012103243.1:379372-392662 GCF_000951045.1 Mandrillus leucophaeus
ACTCCAGTTTGATAAAAGAAAAGATTAAGACCTTTATTTATGAAACTCAGAAGGTAAATTTTATGCTGTGTATTGAAAAGGGCATTTTTTTCTCTAAATACCACACATATCTATTTCATCTCTCTTTAATTCCTGGGAGAGCTGATGAAAGAGAGCTGTTTTTCTCCTTAGGAATTTCCTTCGGATTATTCTTATTTCAGTACACTAATCTTCTGTTTTTAAGTTTCTTCTACAGAAATTACACATATCTCAAAGCCAGAGGATTTTTATTTCTAATTTTCAAAGGGTAGCAGAAGGAAAGGAATGCCTTTAGACCTAAGATCTTGTTTCCAAAGGAGTCCTTAGAAGTAACAGGGAAGGCTTGGAGTTTGGTAATGAAGGAGGTAGTGGGAGTGGGTGGAGGGAAAAGTAGATATCAATATAAGCAGATTATCTCTAATGTTTTACAGAATGTTAAGAGTCTTTATAAACACAAACTGCAAGGAACCTGGGATCTGACAGCTGTGGGAGGAATGCCTGTGAGGAAAAAGGAGGAACAGAAGGTGTGGTTGCTAATTTCCAAACAAACAAAAAAAAGAGATGTCAGCCATTTTAATGGGAAAAATAAAGCCCCACAGGATGATAGATGACAGAGCACGACTAGCCAGCATTCAAAATGCTGGGACCAAATATCTTTCATGAAACACTCAGACACAGATCTTTAGTGTATGTTTCCCTGAGTTGGTAGAGAAAGAGAATGGATTGATCCCATGTTTCATCAAAGATGCTGGAGTTAGACTGGAAAGTGAAGGAATAATTAGCTTGTGGAAATATCCATTAAACAGATAACCTTATACTTGTTCACTCAGACCCCAGAGAGAGCCAGGTAAAAATTTCCATCTTTTTCTCTCTCTCTACATAAACACATAAACAAATTATAGTAGGTAGGTCATGGGAGATTACTGAATTGCACTGTTTAATTTTCTGAATTTACAACTGGGAGAGAAAAGCCTTCCTTTCAGAATCCTTGATGAGTGAGCTGATGGCAGTGACAGCACTTACCTTGACTTGTGTAAACAAATAGGACTGATGGGTGGCAGCTAGTCCTGACTCATACAGGTTTTGCACCATCAAAGGTTTATATCCTCTAAAATAAAAGTGACAAGAAAGAGAGTGAACTATCAGAATAATTCCTCCCAGCTGCAAGATTTGGAGCTAGGCACTGTCAAAGGCAAAGTGTGCCTGATCCAGTTAAGAACTCTCTCATTCTTTATGGAATTTGAGTATTAAATGAAGCCCCAAGATTTCTGGGTTCAGGTTCCAATTGTTTACTAACTAAAATAAAAGAACCCACAAAACTGTTCAGGAGGCTTTGTGCTTCAAATCATTCTTACCAAACATGTTGATGAGTTAAGTATAAATTAATCAGAAACATATGGTTCAAATTTCTGTGAAAATCCACAGAGTATATTAAGGGAATTAAAGGGAAATGTGTTAGGCCAAACATATTTAAGAATTTGACAAAACTGAAATCTACCAAAATAGTTTAACATGTTCTGGTGCGTCTATTCCAGTTTATTATTTTTTAATAGTGTGTTTTCTCAAATGCCTTCAACTGCATTTTTGTGTGATGTGATAAATCCATAAATAATTATAACATATAATAATGACGTTACCAATCTAGTTCTTTATACGAATCTGAAGTAATCAGATTTATCACAGCAAATGATGCTATAGTTAGACAAAATTCAAATATATAGAAAAAATTAAGGAATTTGGACCAATCACAAATAAGCTAAATTGTGAAATGGTGAACAACTCAAAGTTATGTAATTTATTGAATTTAAGTCATTTCAAGCATATACATTCTTTTAATTTGTTCATCACAATTTAGTATTGTTTAGAGCACTGTCCATAGGTGTTTTGGAGCAAGGAAGATTTTTAAAAAATAAATAAATCAAATGTGGCTCATGCCTTCAAGGAAGATAGAAGACTTTAGGTAGACTATGCTAAATTATCATAAACTCAGAGATATGATATTACTTGCTACATAGTTTAATTATAAATAATATTATAGAATTTCTTTTTAAAGTGGCTCTTCTAAAGTGAGGAAAAGTTTATTATTCCCCAAAGAAAGCATTCATAGAGTTTATATTCATGTAACTTAGCATATTACAGAAGACAATTTTTTCTCACTCTAAAACAAATGGAAATTATCTTGTACTTAAAGCCCTTAAACATAGTCTGACTTTTTAAAATTAACAGTGCTTCAAGCTAAAGATGATTGGGTTAATTACATTTTGTTACTGTCAGACCCTATGATATTTTAGGGTCCTTTAGTGACTCTTCCTAATTTCGCTAAAGAATATTATGCAAAAGTGAATGTATAAAGCATAGTGGGGAAGAAAATTTCTTATTTGTTTTCTAATATCAATATATCACTCAGAACCATAGTTCATGTGAATGATAAAAAAAGAAGAGGAAACTTGAGCTTTAGGTGTCAGAAGATACCTAAAGATAACTCTCAAAAAGCATCTCACCAAACTATATTTCTGAAAGAAACATGAAGTTTTATGTAAGATGTATGCACTGAGGCACTTACCTCCATACAAAAATATAATTGTCATGGTGTTATCATACTTTCTAGGTGTCCTGGAGAGATTATTTTCCTTCTTACCTCATCTTTCTTGGAAAATGCAACATGTTAGGCTGACAATATCTTTCATCCACTAGGGTTTGATAGAGGCAACTCCCTGGATCTGAGCCTTTTTTTGGGGCTATGGTAATTTAGGGTCCCTGCTTAAAATGGAACCTTTCCCTGACAGAGAACTAAAGCATGGGTGAGGCCACTGCAAAGAGCCAGGCAAGCAGGACCCAGCCAAACTGTGGGAGTGACGTTGCCACCCCAGTGTGTCTGGAAGGCAGAACATTGAGCCAAAGAGGATTGTTCTTGAGGTTTAAGGTTTCGTGGAGCTTGCCTTGCTACGTTTTGGACTTGCTTGAGATCTGTCACTCTTTTTTCTTCTTTCTTATTTTTCTCTTTGGAAATCGGAATGTCTATCCAATGCCTGTCACACAATTGTATTTGGAAAGCTAATAAACAGCACAGCTGGAGAGGAATTTTGCCTTCGGATGAATTGTACCTTGAGTTTCACCCCTATCTAATTTAGATGATACTTAGATGCTAATTTGAACTTTAGACTAGAGTTGATGCTGAAATGAGTTAAGATCTTTGGGGCTGTTGGAATGGAATAAATGTATTTTGCATGTAAGAAGGATATGAATTTTGGAGGGCTAGGGTGGAGTGCAGTGGATTGAATGTTTGTGCCCCCATCACAAAGTTAATATGTTGAAATCCTAACCCCCAATGTAATGGTATTAAGAGGTAGGCTCTTTGAGAAGTACTCAGGTCATTAGGGTGGAACCCTTGTTAATATATTAATGTCTTTATTAAAATGGACCCCAGAGACCTCTTTCCCTCTCTTCCTGCTGTGTAAGAACATAGCAAGAAGAAACTGTCTCTGATCCAGGAAGCAGGCCTTCACCAGACACCAAATCTTCCAGTACCTTGGTCTTAGACTTTCTGAGCCTTTAGAATTATGAAAAATAAATTTCTGTTGTTTATAAGACACTCAGTTTATAGTATTTTGTTATACCAATCCAAGCTAACTAAGACACTGTCATTAGTTGGCATCTAGGCAGTTATGGTCCTTGAAATATATGTTCTGATTGAGTCCAGTCCTATTGGAGAGATGGTCATGTCATGGAAACCTCATTGTTGGAGCTGTTAGCTTGAAGTGTAAGGGTGCTAGGAGGGTAGAAAGCAACTGTAGTACTATGGGCAGCTCTGATGAGTGGAGGAGTGGAACCTTGGAGCTCCCAGTCTGTGGAGAAATCAGACAGTGTGTTTATTATTATTATTCTCAGTATGTGGACAACTATAAAGTAGATAATTTGTGCCCTTCTGGAGGTGTTTAGAGGCATTAGTGGGAATCATCTGTGTATCAGGAACTGAGGGCTCTCTAAAGAGCATGACTAACTCAGATTCTGGCTTGTCTGGCATTGGTACCTGAGATCTCATCAGTGAGTGCTCGGTGATATGCTCGGCTAAGTACAGGAGCTGAATCTTCAAAGAGCTTTGGTTCTTAACGGGGATAGGGGGCTGGGAAGTAGTGGAAACAATAACAGGAACTAAAGAATCCCAAGAATGGCTTCAAATTAAGGTACAGTTTTATTCCAGGAAAAATGCAAGGAATTCAAATAAGAGTGAAGTAGGGGTAGAATATTGGGGTAGTAGTGAGAAGTAAGAATGAAATTTGGTGAACCTCAAAATCAATTGTCTAACTTAGTTAACTTGGGACACAAATTATGCACCAAGACATTAAAGATTAGCTTTTTATTAGAGGCAATTCCAAAGCAGCTCAAGAAACCTATTTCACTGAGAATATGATTCGGCATTTCAAAAATTTAAAAAAAGACTTCAATGATTTTAAGTATAAGAGAAACTGATAGAACTAACAAGTTTTCATAGCCTAGTCTATCTTAATATATGGCCATTTCATTATATTATTTTCTATATTTGTCTATATTTTCTTTCTTTCTTTCTTTCTTTCTTTCTTTCTTTCTTTCTTTCTTTCTTTCTTTCTTTCTTTCTTTCTTTCTTTCTTTCTTTCTCTCTCTCTCTCTCTCTCCTTCCTTCCTTCTTTCTTTTTCTTTCTTTCTTTCTTTCTCTTTCCTTCTTTCTTTCTTTTCATTCTTTTCTATCTTTCTTTCTTTCTTTCTTCTTTTTTTTTAAGACAGAGTCTCACTCTGTAGCCCAGTGGCATCATCTCAGCTCACTGCAGCTTCAGCCTCCCGGGGTCATGTAATCCTTCCACCTCAGCCTTCCGAATAGCTGGGACCACAGGTGACATGCTCGGCTAATTTTTTTGTTTGTTTGTTTTGTTTTGTTTTTGTAGAGATGGGGTTTTGCCATGCTGCCCAGTCTGGTCTTGAACTCCTGGGTTCAAGTGGTCTGTCTGCCTGAGACTCCCAAAGTACTAGGATTACAGATTGAGCCACTGCTCCTGGCTGAATTCTTATTAAATGAAGATTCCATGAAAAAAAAAATAGACCAGATTGTGATATTTTAAAAATCGCTCAAATAATTTAAAAACAGAGATGGCAAAAACAGACATGTTAATGGTAATAAAGAGAGCTCTGTTATCAGGAAGATAGAGTATCTTGAAGACTTACTCTACAGATAGAATGTAAAAGAGAAAAAATAGTTTTTTGGAACTGTATCTATATAGTTTAGATTGACCAATCAATTACATGAAACCTTTCATCTGTTTTGCTTTTTGGTAGAAATCACAATACTTGGAATTTGATATGATAAGGCAGTCACTTTAACTATCCTAATGAAATTTAGTCTACCTTCAGCACACCAATCAATTGCTTAGTTATTATCTCTTAAAGTTAGTTTGGAAGTCTACTTCACTTGAAGGGAATATATTTTTGGCTTCAGATTAAGGAGGATGAATTTAGCAAATGAATATTTACTTCGTCTGCAGTGAAATGAAAATAAATTAATGAGAGCTAGTGACTGTACATGCTTCTGCTTCGTGTTGTCAACAGCATTTATTTGTCATCTCTCTTTTCCTCAAATGCATGCTGTCTCACACCTCTCTGCAAGAACATCCTTTTCCACCTTATCATCTTAGCAAATTCTTACCTTTCAAGTAAGAAGTTCCTAAACTTCCCTCCAACTGCTCAGAGTTAAGTACACCCTGCCCTGTTCTCAATATGTGTTTTTTATACTTTTAACAATAATTTCCAAAGTATATACATCTACCTCCCTGTTTTTGTGATGGTTGCATAACACAGTGGTAAAAAGCCCATGCAGGGGCACTAGACAACTTAGACTCAAATAAAAGGAACTGGCTCTGAGATCTTGGGCAAGTTCCTCAGATCTTGAGGTTTTTCTATTCTCACTTGTAAGGTCAGGGCAATAATTTAATTTACCTTACAGGCTTTTTTAAAGGAATAAATGAGTTAATATATGTAAAGAACCCACTTATATTAATATATGTAAATGAGTTAATGTATGAAAAGAAGATTTGTATTTTCTCATCTATTATATCTATAGATTTACATATGTATAATTCTCTTAGTCTATGTTTATCAAAAAATGTATTGGTATAAATATTGCTGAAAAATCTTAAGTTGTATACTCATATTTCTTCATGCTGTACTTATATAGCACAAAGAGGGCACTTGGCAATACACAGTTAATGTTATAGAAAGTTAATTCTAATAGTAAAAGTTAAAAAGTACTTTGAAGCTATCCACATTAAAACAGTTAACCAGAAGACTGCCAGATCTTCAATACATACTGCCTACCCTCCTCTGAATTTAAATTCTCAACCTTACTTTAGAAAAATAATGTTTACCTCTATTTTGAATTTTTACTAATCCAGCCAGGCAGAAGAGACCTAAATAAGCTTACAACTTAACTAATTTTGTCTTCGTTCCTTCTAAAACATGTGGAATATGCTTGCTTTACTGTTTAAAAGTGTTGTTTTATTGATCTTTTTATATGATCCCTTTACAGCAAAAGGTTTTGATATAGTCGAATAGTATGCTATAGATTGTGTAATAGTAACGCCATGTTATTAAGACCTGGTATATATTTTCCCTTATCACTTGCCTGCCTTTCCATTGATGTTTTAATTTCTATCATCCCTCTCAAGCCTCTTCCCAATTATTCCAGGAAGTGGGTTCCCAGTGCTAGTCAGCTGCCTTTCTTTTGGCATTGCTTCTTTAGAAAGCAATGATCACTGGGTCTATTACTCATGTCAATTATTCTTCCCATCTTCAAATTCTGATTTTGATAGAAGGAAAGCTTTTTCCTTTGCTCCTTTATTCTGAGAATATATTTCAAGACCCTATTATTTTCAGCTAAAATACTTTTCCTGTGGTTTGGCGCTCATTTCTTTCACCCATTGCTAAAGCTAAAATCCCTTATCTTGCTTCTAGTTATTTTTATATATGACACCTCCAAGAAATTACTAGATTTCTTTATATTTTTTGAAGGATTTCTGCATATAAAAGTTTTATGTCTCTTTCCCACTTTAGTTTAGTGGCCTATAATTTCCTTGTTCTAGTGGTTTTAACTTGAAATATTTTCAATTGCTGAATCTTGAGCTCTTTCTTAAATCTATTTCATCTTCCTGCAGTAGGTTTCCCAGAAGCCCTCAGTGAACCAAATCAAGATGCTTTTTTCTTTCATTCAAAGTCAGTCCTCTAATTATTCCTATGATATTCTGAGCTGAATTCATACTGAACTCTTATCTGGTCATCTTACGTATATTTTCCTAAAAGTTGGATAAAATATATTTATGTTTCCTGCCCTTTTCATTGTGGTTTGTTGGCCTTAAAAACTTTACATAATGTAAGATTGGGCTTCTGAAACCCCCAAATCTTGCTTCTTCTCAATCTAGCTGTCACCAATGGCTTTCTCAATTTTTTTTTTTTTAATTAGACAAAAAGATATGGGCTTTTCTCTTACTTCAGAGATAGTTTTAAATAAAAGAAAATGCAATCAGATGCGAAAAGAAAATACAATCTTCCTAGGAGGCAGTTGGGAGGGCAATGAACACAGAGCAATTTCCCAGTAATATGGGGCCTCTGATGTAGGCTAAGAAAGCCCGGAAAACCTTGCAGGAATATAATTAAAGAACTTAAAAATTCAGAATAGATTCTCCTACTTCACTAAAATGATATCCACCATCAACAAACAAAGCAACAAAAACAATAACAAAAAACACTGTTTCTTCAAGAAAGTCCTCATCCTGGTTCTGCGTTAGTCATGGAAGTTACTATATTGTTATAGTACTTTTACTCCTAAAAAAAATCCCATGTCAAATTCTTCTACTCTCCTTCTCTCTCTCCACTACTGCAATTTTAATGTCTATTTCATATAAGATGCACACTGTACATATTATTTCTTTAATCTTCACGACAATTTACAAATTAGACATTAGTACCTCATTTGCCAGATGAGGAAATTGAGGCTTCAAAGATTAACTTCTCAAACTGATTCAGCTAGAAACCTATTTGGGACAAATACTACCACGTATATATTATGTATACCCTCTATCCCCTTTCCTGCTCCAATGCATTTTTTTTAAGTGGAGAATTCCGTAAAAAGTTAGAGAGATGGAAACTCCCAACTGGTAAGCCACAGAAGTATTGGCTATAGTTTAGTATTAAAGGGCTTTCCTGATGGCCAGAGATTCCAGGACTCCAGGAAGTTTCTTTTTGTAGGCCTATATGAACAAAAACACATGAGTTACCATAAAGAAAGGATATAAAATATTGTGAGGGGCACCATGCCAATGATTCCTAAGTTAGAAAGGAGGAACTGCAGACCAGAGATTCTATTTTAACTATCATTGTATCCTCTCACTAAGCACATTAGCTGATGCTACCCCATAGGTACTTAATAAAAGTTGAATTAATTAATAATGAGTGTATAAAACAAGGTGAATCAAAGGAAAAAGAATCGATGATTGTTAGGGAATCAGACAGGGACACGGAGAACATCAACATCTGATCTAGTATCTGACGCATATTAGTGGTAGCAATTGAGATTAAATACATGCATGAGCTTTGGATAAGTCAGCTTTTAGGTAGACACCTGAATTTACATCTACACATCAACCAGTGATGGTTTTTTTAAGCCACCTGAATGGAATTCAGCAATTTACACCTGTGCTTTTTGTTCTTCAGATGCTTCCATAGCCTCTGAGAACTGAAGGAATGGGTAATCGCAGGGGAGGCAGGAACTCCATGGCATTATCCATGCTGGTCCTGATTCTGTTGTTACAGCTCCATGTAATTCATTTGTGACCCCAGGCCCCGGGAAGAGAGGGAATCTTCAAGCTCCCTTCATGCAGTAGAGAATCACTATTCTAGGACTAAATAAAAACCAGCAGAGAAAACCCCTCAATAATTTGTCAAGACCAGAGGTATGCACATCGCTATAGCGGGGCCTGCTGAGAAGTAGTGGGACACAGCAGTTGTGATCACGGGCTCTGTAGCCAGGCTACCAGATGCTAATAGTGTGACCAATATTAGCATCCAGAGCACAGTGCTTAAATAAGGATCAAATGAGCCAATGTATACAAATTGGTTAAAACAGCACCTGGCACTTATTAAACTCTGATTCCATTAGCTATTAGTAGTAGTAAGGCAACTATTTGTAAAATGGAGAGAAGGAAACCAATGTGATTGGGGTATATGTGGGATGTGAGATAGGAAGTAGATGTACATAGAAAAGAGGCAGTAGTAGGAGAGAATGGAATGTAGCCAGATGTGTGGAGACATTATTGTTCCTGATGCTGTCTACATTGCCTTATTGGCTTGCCTTTGTATTAATTCCAAGCAGGGCCAGGTTGGGGAGTCCGTGGTTTTTACTGGAAGAGGGGAGGAAGATAAATGTCAAGAATAGGGAGAAGGGTAGTTACTCAGAATTTCTGCTTGGTTCTGGCTTTCTAAATAGGCCTACTCAGATGTTGGATAGGAAAATAGCTGGTAGGTTTCCAGATGTATGTCAGGAAAAGGAGGAAAAAAAGTAATGACCTAGCAACCTGACATTAGGATCATGACAGAGACATGAACTACGATAAGAAAGCTGAAAGAGCTCACAAAATTATAATAAACAGCCCAGCACTCTTTCTCCTCAACCCTCGACCCCAACCACATTTCTGGCCAAATAAGTTATTAAGAGAAGATCTTGGTAATTCAAACATGGAAAATTCCATGGCTACTTTAATTCTGTTAGAATTTTATAAAGCCATCTTCATACAGTTAAATTGAACTCTATGTACCCAGTGCAAACAAGGGAGAAATTTTACAATTGCTTGGTTTGCTTGATCGATTCAGACAGCCAAACTGGGTTAGTTATTTTGGTATGATTACTTGATCCAAAAAAATCCACTTGGAGGCTTGAATTATCTAGTTTAGCTGTCTAAATTGATCAGATTAATCAAATTTTAATGAAGTTTTGGGTTGAATTTCATCCAGGTTTGATTTTTTATTCAATCATTGTCTACATCTCTAGCTGAAAATAGCAGTACAATCAAAGGGAGTTAAAGCAATCTGAGACAATTTAGTAATACTATAAAATACTTTATCTTTATTCAGTTATTACCAAAGAAAATGGCAGTGATTATATCCGAAATATATCCATATGGTCTGTCCCCTAGATCTACAAAGCTAATCAAATCAGTGTAGTCAGAAATCTGTTTTCCTTGATCAGCCATATTCTTGCATGCCCTTGATCAAGCTTTTGCTGCTGAGACTAAGAGCATCAGAGAACAGCAGCTGTGGCAATTTCTATGACACTTAAAATATTTTCCATGCTTATCTTTTTCTTCCACAATCCCTTCCTTCTTTGCTTTCTCCTCCATATATTCCTTTTCTCTGTTTTTTTTTCTTTGTTTCTCTTTTTAACTTTCCTTTTTATTCATTCTCTAATTTTGTAAGAGCTCTTGTGGACCTATTTATGTCCAACTGCTAGGGGCATTCAGTGCCTGGGGTCAAGACAGGGTGCTGACATTCAAAAGCAGCGCAAGTATTCAGAAGACTAACAAGTACTGCTCTCACATATCTCCTAGGAAAAACTTTAAAGTGGTTATTTTGTTTTCAATTTTTTAATTGTAGTAAAGTACACATATAATAGTTACTATCATAACCATTTAAAGTGTACAGTGTGGTGGTATTAAATACATGCCTAATAATTTGCAACCATTACCACCATCCATCTGCATAACTCATTTCATCTTGTAAAACTGAAACTCTAAACCTTTTAAGCCAAAGCTTCCCATTTCTGCCTTTCTTTAGCCTCTGGCAATGACTATTATATTTTTTGTCTCTATGATTTTGACTACTCTCAGTATCTCATATAAGTGGGTTCACACAGTACTGGTCTTTTGTAACTGGCTTATTTCACCTAGCATAATGTCCTCAGTATTCATCTGTGTGGTAGCATATGTCAGAATTTCCTTTCTCTTTATAGGCTGAATAGTACTTCATTGTATTTATATTACCACATTTTGCTTATCCATTCATTCGTGATGAACACTTGGGTTGCTTCCACGTTTTAGCTATTGTGGATAATGCTTATATGAACATGGATATATAAATACCACTTCAAGACCCCGCTTTCAGTTTTTTGGGTATATACCTAAAAGTGAAATTGCTGGATCATACAATAATTCTATTTTAAATTGTTTTAGGAAACGCCCTACTGTTTTCCACACTTGTTATTCTCTGTTTTTGTAAATAGTAGCTATTTGTATTAGTAAGGATTTTCCAGAGAAACAACCAATGAGAGAGAGAGAGAGATTTGGAGATTTGTCATAGAAATTGGCTCATGTTATTATGGAGGCTGAGAAGTGCCACAATATGCCATCTGCAACCTAGAGAACCAGGAAAGCAAGTGGTGTAATTTAGTCTGAATCCAAAGGTATAAGCTTCAGAGTCTGAAGTTCCCAGAATTAGGAGTTTCTATGTGTGAGGGCAGGAAAAGAAGAATGTGCCAACTCAAGGAGAGAGAGTGAATTTATACTTTGGCTACCTTTTTGTTCTATTTGGGCCTTCAATGGATTGGATGATGCCTACTCGCTATGATAACAATGGATATTCTTTACTCAGTCAAATACTATTAGTAATGTTTTCCAAAAACATCCTTAATGACATATTCAGAAGTAATGTTTTACCAGCTACTTGAGCATATCATAGTCCAGTCAAGTTGATACATATAGTTAACCATCATACCAACCTAATGGGTGTAAGGTAGTATCTTGTTGTGGTTTTGATTTGCATTTCCTTAATGACTGCTGATGTTGAGGATGTTTTCATGTGCTTATTCATCATTTGTACATCTTTTTTGAAGAAATGTCTATTCAAGTCCTTTACTCATTTTTCAATCAAGTTTTTTTTTTGCTGTTGAGTTTTAGGAATTCTCTATACATTCCAAACATTAATTTTTAAAATCAGATATTAGATTTGTAAATATTTTCTCCCATGCCATGGGTTGCCTTTTTACTTTGTTGATACTGTCTTTTGATGCACAAATTTAAAAAATTTTCATGAAATCCAATTTGTCCATTTTTTACTTGGTTGACTGTAACTTTGGTGTCTTATTCAAGAAGTCATTGCCTAACTCATTGTTATAAAGATTTTGCCCTAGGTCTTCATCTAAAAGTTTTATAGTTTTAAGTCTTACATTTAGAATTTTGAGTTAGTTTTTTGGGTATGGTGTTAGGTAAGGGTCCAAATTTCTTCTTTGGCATGTGCATATCCAGTTTTCTCATAACTATTTGTTGAAGAGACTGTCCATGTCCCACTAAAAGTTCTTGCCACCCTTGTCAAGAATTATTTGGACATATATGTGAAGGTTTATTTCTGTGCTCTCTATTCCTTTCAACTCCATGTCTGTCCTTATGCCAGTACCACACTGTTTTGATTACTGTAGCTTTGTAGTAAGCGTTGAAATAAAAAAGTGTGAATCCTTTAACTTTGTTTTTCTTTTTCAGGATTGTTTTGTCTATTTAGGATCTCTTGAGATTTCATATAAATTTCAAAATGGATTTTTCTATTTATGCAAAAAATGTTATTGGAATGTTAACAGGGATTACATTGAATCAATAAATCACTTTGGGTAGTACTGGCATTTTAATAATATTGAGTGTTTTGATCCACAAATATGGAATGTGTTTTCATTTACTTACGTTTTTAATTTCTTTCCGCAATGTTGTGTAGTTTTTATTGTACAGGTCTTTCATCTTTTAGTTTAGTACTTAGAAATTGACTTTTCAGTGCTATTACAATGGAATTTTAAATGTTATTTCCTTTCAGATTATACGGTATTGGTGTATAAAAATGCAACCAATTTTTTCTGTGTTGATATGGTATCCTGCTACTTTGCTGAATTCATTTACTAGCTCTAATAGATTTCTTATGGAATCTTTATTATTTTCTACATATAAGATCATATAATATGCAAACAGAGTTAATAATTTTATTTCTTTTTTTCCAAGTTGGATGTCTTTTATTCCCTTGTCTTCACTAATTGCTCTGGTTAAAACTTTTAGGACTACATTGAATAGAAGTAGTGAGAGTGGGCATCCTTGTCTTTTTTTCTGATCTTAGAAGAACAGCTTTAAGTCTTTCATCATTGAATACAATGTTTGCTTTTTATATATGACTTTTATTATGGTCAGGTCATTTCTTTCTACTCCTAGTTTATGGAATATTTTTATT
>NW_012103243.1:393222-395011 GCF_000951045.1 Mandrillus leucophaeus
TTTCATCTACTGATACAATTTGTTGGCATACAATTGTCCATGATACTCTCTTATAACCTTCTTGTTTGTGTAGAATTGGTAGTAATGTTTTCATTTTCATTTCAGTAGCTTCTCTTTTTCTTAGTTCAGCCAACTAAAGTTTTGTCATTTTCGTTAATCTTTCTGAAGAACTAATATTGGGGGGCTTATAATTTTCTCTCTTGTGTTTCTATTCTCTACTTCATTTATCTCTGCTCTGATTTTTATTTTTTCCTTCCATCTCATAGCTTTGTGTTTAGTTTGTTGTTTTTCTAGTTCCTTCAATTGTAAAGTTAAATTGATGGTTTGAGACTTTTCTTGTTTTTTAATGTAACCAGTTGTAGCTATATGTTTCCTCCTTAGCACTGTTTTTGCTGCATCCCATAATTTTTGGTATTTTATATTTTCATTTTCATTCATCTCCAAATATTTTCTTCATTTTTTGAATGATTGTTTAAGAGCATGTTGTTTTATTTCCACAAATTTGTGAATTTTCCAGTTTTACTTCTGTTATTCATTTCTAACTTTATCCCAGTGCTGTCACAGAAGATACTTTGTATGACAGCTATCTTTTAAAATTTATTGAGACTTAATTTGTGGACTAAGGTATGGTATATCCTGGAAAATATCCCAAGTGCACTTGAGAAAAATCGATATATGCCTGTTAGATCTTGGTGTATTGTGTTGTTTAAGTTCTCTGTTTTCTCACTTTTGTCTGGTTGTTCTATTCATTATTGAGAGTGATGTATTGAAGTGTTCAATTATTATTGTAGAACTGTCTATTTTTCCCTTCAATTATTTCACATTTTCCTTAATATATTTTGATGGTCGTTAAGTGCATAAATGTTTATGTTATTATATAAACTGTTATATCCTCTTGATAATTTGACTCCTTTATCATTGTATTATAACCTTTTTGTCTCTTGTGATCTTTTTGACTTAAAGTCTATTTTGTCTGGTATTAGTGTAGCTATACTTGCTCTATATTGGGTACTATTTGCATGAAATGTCTTTTTCCATCCTTTCAGTTTTAAGTTTTGTGTGTCTTTGGATCTAAAGTGAGTCTCGTGTAGACAGCATATAGTTAGATTGTGCATGTTCTTTTTAATCCATTTTGCCAATCTCCCTTTGATTGAAAAATCTAATCAATTTATATTTAAAGTAATTACTAATAAGAAAGAATTTACTTCTGAATTTTGCTATTTGTTTTCTATGTAACTTTTGTAGCTTTTGTGTCACCGATTTCATGCATTGCTGTCTTCTTCTGTATTTAGTTGATTTTTTGTTTAAACTACTTTCTTATTCCTTTTGTATATATTCTATGGCTATTTTCTTTGTAATTACCATGGAGATTATATTTAACATCCTAATGATATAACACTCTAATTTGAATTTTTACCAGTTACCTTCAATAACATACCAAAACTCCACTTCTTTAATAGCTCAGTTCTTACCCCATTCAATTTTTGATGTCATGAAATTACATCATTATAAATTGTGTGCTCAAAAATATAAAATAGGAATTTTTCTAAATGCATCAGTCTCTTAAATTATGTAGAAAACAAAATGTGGGGTTACACATCAAAGTTACAATTATATTGGGTTATAGAGCAATACTTTTTAAAATGTTTCTTAAAAGTAGAGTTATAAACCATCATTACAATAAGATGATACCAGCTTTTATTATTGCCTGTATATTTACCTTTATTGAAATCTTTATTTCTTCATATGGCTTTGCATTACTCTCTAGTGTCTTTTTTTTTTTTTTTTT
>NW_012103243.1:395736-441043 GCF_000951045.1 Mandrillus leucophaeus
TTCTGAGAATGCCTTTTAGATTTCTACTTTCACATGCTTACTGCAAATCTTGTCTTTAGGTCAAAACAACTTTGATATTATCATAAATATACTTACCATAAATGCTGCCCTTCGACAAATTTTCTGTGGTATGTAAGTCCTGGGTCTAGGGGATAATTACGTGAGGATCCACCAAGTCGTTTTGTGGACTTCTGAGACATGCCTTCTGTTTTTCAAGTCCCTAGTAAGTGTTCCAGCCACACTACCCTCCTAGGTGCTCCTTTGACACACTAGGAGCTACTTGGCCCTTGCTGTATTCCTGTGCACTCTTCCCAGGCTGTTCACATGGCTCACTCTTTTATATCTTTCAGCTCTTTCCTCAAATATCCTTTTAGTTAGACTTTCCCAGACACTTAATTAAAATTACTACTGAAACCAGTTTTGCAAAAATTACAACAGTGAAGAAATTATAACAATGAAAGTGATCTAACCTAACCAACTCCATCTTACTTTTAATCTTCAAACCGCCCTTTGTCATTCCTAGGCATGGGTCAGAGTAACTTTGGGAGAAATTTAGTTTTTAGTTTAAATAATAATAGCCCCTCCTCAAACTAAACTGCCTTTGTAAAACTAATGAAAGGTCACCAGGTTAGGAAGATGAGAGGGGCCTGAATTCTGCTAAGATGTAGGTGTAGTTAAATAATTACCAGCTGTTATACTAGGGGTCACAAGATTTGCAACTTCCTCAATTACTCCTATAAATAACATCACTATTGTAGAACCTAAAATTGGCCTTTTACGATTTTTTTTTCAGGCTTCTGCCTTTTTGACAACCAGATGGTCCCACCCAGACTGGTGACTCCTCTGTGGCCCCCACCCACAAGGGGACTCAGTGCACAATGACTGTTTTCCACACCCCTATGATTACATCTCCAACTAACCAGCAGCACCCAGTCCCTATCCTCCTACCCACCAAATTGTTCTTGAAAAACCCTAACATCTCGATTGTTGGGTCAGCTGATTTGAGTCATAATAAAGCTCCAGTCTCCTGTTTAGCTGACTCTATATGTATTAAACTCTTTCTCTATTGCAATTCCTATCTTGATAAATTGACTGTATCTGGGCAGCATGCAAGACTAACACATTTGGTGGTTACACTACCCACTCAACACTTCTATCCTCCCCTGCTTAATTTTTTTTGACACTCTTTGTGACCATCATCACAGTGTATTTTATACTTAGTTATGATGTTCAATCTCTCTCTCTCCCTACTAGAACATAAGCCCTGAGGACAGAGATTTTTGTCTTTGCCTTTTTCTTCCTTGCTTATATCCCCAGGGCACAGAGCAGTATTTGGCAGCTTCTTGATATATAATTAATATGTGTTAATGAGTGCCTATATAATTAATTTACAATTGCATTGGCATGAAGACAATTGCATATATAGGAATTTTTAAAGAGATGTTTATTAATGTTTTGAGGATGTGGTTTTTGAATAATGCTTTAAATAAGTACTTCTTTTGCTAACAAATAGGCATCTAATGAAAAAAGAAATTGTCAATTTCTTTTCTGAATTCCAGTCACCTTCTTTCTTCCCTGTCTGGGCCAGCCAGAAGAAAGGGTAGCATTTTGCTAAGTTCTAAAAAATTCTTCATTCTGCTCTCTGTTGTTTAGTATTAAATTCACTCTGATTGTTGTCTATATATTATAGTTATATTCTTATATTATGAATGTCTTATAGAGATGAAGTTACTAGGAATTAACACTGATCATTTCAGAAAAAAATATAAGATTAATGAATAAACACACTGTAGACCTGGTAAACCCTGTGTAATGAAGCACTTTATGCATATCCTTCAACTAAGGTTTTGCCTATGTTCACAATAATCACTTCTGCCCATTTGAGGATATATGTGCTTACACATCTCGAAGCATTTAATGTTCTTCACATTAAGTTTTGGCACCTCATAGAGCATAAGCCATACCTAGGATAATCATGGGAGCTGACATTCTTCATTTTCTGTACCTTAAAGTTAAAACTTCCTTAAGGTAATCTTTTTTGTTTTCATATTTTTTTTACCAAAGTAAAACTTCCAGAGCATGAAATAATGCAGTTAGGGTAACAGATTTAAAAAAAACAAAAACAAAAACAAAAAAACACTGTAACTTTTTGTTGTGGCTATATAATGGCAAGGTCAAACTAAGGTGCCATCTGTCTAGATTCCTGTCTCAAAATTCAAAATGAGTGAGCATTGGGAAGCCTGCTTCACTGATAAAAATCAGTGACCAACACAAGAAAGGGAAATGATGAAAATCCTCATCATTGGCCTGTTTTTTTTCTGTGCAAATAGGTCATCAGGAGGAACCATGTATGGTGGCTATCGGGATGTTTGTTACCTAAGAGCCCAGTGGGAGTTTCTAGTACCTCCCCAAACTTCCTGCCTCTATTTGAAGTGTCTCTACAGTCTGATTCTCTTCATCAGCTATCCAAACTTATTTCCCACTAATTTCATTCTAAAGCCTCTGTTTCTGTCATAATGATCCTGACTGTCTCCAGCCCTATTGCTCTCACGGCTGTTTCTTTACCTTGTTTAAATTGTTCTCTTTGCTCATATTCACCCTCTGTTGCACCCCTGCCACAGTTTCAGAAATTTTAAAAACACATTTAAGTTTTACCTCCTCTAAGATACCTTTCCTGGATAAGCCAATTCATACAATCTCTTTTCTCATTCTTTTAAAAATTCATTAATTATTTCATTCACACTATACTTGAATAATCTACCCATGTGCCAGATCCTGCTGGAAGTAATGAGGACAAAAGTGAATAAGAATTAATAAACTTAGCCAGGCACAGTGGCCCACGCCTATTTTCCCAACAATTTGAGAGGCCAAGGCAGGTGTATCACTTGAGGCCAGGAGTTAGAGACCAGGCTGGCCCACATGTGAAACTCCATCTCTATTAAGAATATGAAAATTAGCCAGGTGTGGTGGTGTGTGGTGTGCACCTGTAATCACAGCTACTTAGGAGGCTGAGGCACAAGAATCACTTGAACCCAGAGGTGGAGGTTGCAGTGAGCTGATAATACTCCAATGCACTCCACCCTGAGTGACAGAGCAAGACCTTATCTCAAAAAAAACAAAACAAAACAAAACAAAAAAAAGATTAATAAACTTGCAATTCTTGGTGAACAATGATGGAAAATAACAAAATAACAGAGGGTGTTATATAAGTACTCAAGAGAAGTCACTGATTCCTGCCTGCTGTTCTTTATATACTTTACCCAAATTCACCAATTTCAATATTTTGTTACATTTGTTTTCTTTCTTGCTTGCTTTTTCTCCCTACATTTCCTGAACTACTTGTGAATAAATTGCATACATTATTTCCCTTTACTGTTTAATAATCTGTGTATTATTTTCAAAGAACATTTCTCACATAACCACACTCAAATGGTCAAATTCAGTAAATATACAATTGATACAATATATACTTTTATGCTTTGCTATTTTCCCTTGATATATTGTGGAAGTAACTCCCTACTGCTTCAGTGAATTCTTTTTCATTTTCTTTTATAGCTACCTAATACTATACTGTTGTATTGTGTGCATGTAACATAGTATATTCAACCAATCTCCTATGCCTGGATATTTAGGTAGTTTCCAATATTTTTCAATGACAAATAATGAGGTAATTCATAACCCCTTGCATGTATTTTCATATTGTTCAGGGTAAATCCCAGGAAGTGGAATGGCTGCATGAAAAGATAAATACATACAGTTTTGTTTAAATATTGCCAAATCTGCCCTTCCCTAAGAGTTAAGCCATTTTGCCTTCCTTTCAGCAACATATGAAAGAATCTTGCCAGTAGTGTATATGCTTTTGAGGTTTTGCCAATATGATGGATAAGAAAAGTTATCTCAGTGAGTTTTAGTGTACATTTCTCCTTCTATGAGTAAAGTAAACTTTGCATTTAGGGACTACTTGGTTAATTATATCTTTATGCTTTTGCCCATTTTCAACAAGATTTTAAGTCTTTTTTTCTCAATTTTCAAGGCTTTTTACATATTAGGAATATTAGCATTTTTCTTTCATATTTGTTGTAGTAATTTTTTTCTGTTTGCCATTTACCTTTGAGTTTACATATGGTGATTTTTTTTGTTTGTTCAATTTGTTTTGCCATTCAAAAGCTTTGAAATAATTTTTTATATAGTTAAATTTATCGATCTTTGCTTTTATTGCATCTAGATTTGGGTGCCGTAGTTATAAAGTTTGGCTCTATACCAAAGTTAAGAAGGAATAATTCACTTGTGTTTCCTTTTAGTACTTGTATGATTTCATTTATTACATTTAGATTGCTGATAACATTTGCAGTTTATTCTTGGTAATGGTGCAAGGAATAAATCTAGTTTTACTTTTACTAAATGATTACCTAGTTGTTCCAGCACCATTTATTAAGGAGGTCTTCTTTGTCCCATTGATAACATCTTTCACAGAGCATATATATATATACACACACACACATATATACGCACACACACACATATATACACACACATATCATGTACATATGTACACATATACAGGTACACGTACATGTGTGTGTGTGTGTGTTGAAATTGGTGAGTCTGGGTAGAGTGTATAAAGAGCAGCAAGCAGGAATCAGTGACTTCTCTTGAGCACTTATAACACCCTCCGTTATTTTCCATCATTGTTCATCATGGATTGTGAATTTATTAAGTCTTATTCACTTTTCTGTCCTCATTACTTTCAGCAGAATCTGACACATGGGAAGGTTTTGTTTATAGCATGAATGAATTTTGTATAGGTGTGTGTGTGAGAGAGACAATCTAGTTTTAGACCTAATATTCTACTTATCTGCTTATTCATGCATCAATTCTATACTTAATTGCAAAGTTATCCTTATTTAATATAGTAGGTCTTAGCCACATGTGGTTACTGAAATTTAAATTTACTATAATGAAATAAAATTAAAAATTCAGTTGTTTAGTTGCACCATGTACCTTTTAAGTGTTCATTTAGCCACATGTGGCTATTTTATTGGACAGTGCAGATATAAAAATTCCATCATCACAAAAGATCCACTGGATAATGCTGTTAAAGAGGTTTTTTAGTATGTTCTAATACCTGGTATGGTTAGTTCTTTCTTCTATCTCTTTAGAAAATATTTTTCTGGCTTTCCCTTTTGGTCTGTTTAATTTTTATTTTTTGAGGCAGGGTCTCCCTTTGTTGCCAAGGCTGGAGTGCAATGACATGATCATTGCTCATTCATTGCAGTCTTAACTTCCTGGGCTCAAGTGATTATCCCACTTCAGTGTCCTAAAGTGCTGGAATTACAGGCATGAGCCACTGCACATGGCTATTTTTAAAATTTTTAAAATAGAAACAGGGTCTCAATATGTCGCCCAGGCTGGTCTCAAACTCCTGGCTTCAAGCAATCCTCCCGCTTTGGCTTCCCAAAGTGTGGGGATTACAAGCATGAGCCACTGTGCCTGGCTGTTTATTTTTTTTATATATGAGTTTTGTTATCACCTTGCCTAGCTCAAGGAAAAAGCTCCTCGGTATTTTATTAGGATTATATTTAACTTATAAATAACTTTGGGATAGCTGATACAACTGATGATGTTGAGGTGTACTTCCATTTGTTCATGTATACTTTTGGATTTTCAGAAGTGTTTTATATGGTAGTTGCCCGTTACCCACAGTTTTGCTTTCCACGGCTTCAGTTACCCAAGGTCAATTGTAATCTAAAAGTATTAAATAAAAAATTCCAGAAATAAACAATTCATAAGTTTTAAATTGTGTGTTGTTTTGAGTAGTGTGATGCAGTTTCACACCATCTTGCCTGGGATGTGAATCAGCCCGTTTCCAGCATATCCACACTGTCTACACTACCTGCCAAGGAGTCATATAGTAGCCATCTTGGTTATCAAATCAATTGTTATGATATTGCGATGCTTGTGTGTTCAAGTAACCTTTATTTGATTTAATAACAGCCTCAAAACACAAAAGTAATGATATTGGCAATTCAGGGATGCCAAAAGGAGAATCCAGAAAGTGCTGTTTTTAAGTGAAAAGTTGAAATATTTGACTTAAGGAAAGAAAAATGTTGAATACCACATCTAAATCTTCTATCCATGAAATCATGAAGAGGAAAAAGAAATCTGTACATAGAAGATAAAAGAAATCTGTACGTAGTACACGTAGGGTTTAGTACTATCTGCGGTTTCAGACATCCACTGGGGTTGTTGGAATGTAGTTTCCGTGGATAAGCAAGGACTACTCTAACTTCCTTCATGTCAGCTTTACACATTTCTTGTAAGTTTATCCCTTGGGATTTTACTAATTTTTATGAAAACGTTAATGGAATTTTCTACTCTGTTATATCTTCTACCTGCTCCTTATTTATGTACAGGCTTTAATGTTTATCTTATATTCTGCTATGTGACTGAATTATTTTATTGCTTTAGTTTTATTATTCATTTTCACTTGTTACTGGATGTTATTAAAGGCCTTTTCAGCATCTATGGAGATAATTATGTGATTTTTTTCCTTAAGTCTGTTAATGTGATCGATTGTATTATTTGGATTTTTCAATATTAAACAATTTTTACACTTTTTATATCAATCCTTCATAGTCATGGTAATGACTTCTCCTAAGATCCCTCTGAAGTTACTTGCTTGCCTGTATTAATGAACATTTTCTGATCCAAATCTTCTTGTTACCAGGCTCCCATCTGCCAACGGATATCTTCTGTTATCTCAGCTATAGTTTTTGATACCAAAAATTTCTTCTGGTCATGACATCTGCGACTCATCACAGTCTGAACTTAGTGTCTTCACTGTTTCAATGCCTTTTCCTATCCTCCCCCACCTTCCCATTATTATCCCACTGTAGAGAACACATCTAGTCTGAATCAGCTCCATCTACATACATATTGTCATGTCTCCTGTGTAAGCTACATCATATATAAGTGATAGTAGCAATTACTCTTGTCCATTCATTCGCTTAACAAATATATATTAAACATGAACTAACTACTACATGCTGTACCATCTGCTCAACTATCTAAACTCACAATCCCTGTCCTAATTGAATTTAAAGTCTTGTGGGAGTTGCAAACAAATTAACAAAAATTATCTTTAATGAGAGGAGCAGTGTGTGCAACTAGGAAGTCAAAAAAGACTTCCTACAGTTAATGATATTTACCCAAATCTGAAAAACAAAAATATGATGAGGGAAAAAACAGAGGGGAGAGTATTCTTGGCAGAGTTTATAGGAGGTGCAACAGTGTGAGAAGACCATGACTTGTGTGTGGAACTTGGAAAGGTCTGTATAAAGAAGGGGGAGGGAGGAGGAGTGAAGTGATGATTAAAGTATTTCCATGACTGTTCCTATTGTGGTCATCTTTTTCACTAAAATAAATTAATATCTGAAGTAGTCTTCATTTTTACATTATGTCACTTTGGGTTTCCTCTGTGGAACCCTTTCCCTGGCTAGGAATTATGAGTTGCAGAGCAGATATCTCACACTCTACTTTTCAAAACATAAACTGGTAACTGCTCCTAATGAAGAAGAGGCCATTGTTCTCTTTCACTAGGAAAAACTTTATAAACCTCAAATATGTTTATTTATTTTGTCAAAACTCCCTGCCTTGACAAATAGGACCTAACTCAGAGTCCCTAGAGACTGGGTTGGACACAAACTGTGTGTTTCTGGCCAGAGAACGTAAGAGCAAGGAGCTCAAGTAGATCCAAGGATGCAATTGAAATTAAAAGCCAGGGAGGGAGACAGTTTAAGGGCTCAACCTCAAGAAGCAAGGCAGAGGGGGCAGAAACTATCAGTTTATCCAGGAATAAGGCATTTGGAACTAAGGCAAGTGAGTATTAGACTAAAACAAGGGATTTGGACAAAAGAGTGGGAGTGGATTCTGGATATACTCCATGAAATGTTGGAGTAGCCCCAGGGACATTTTTATAGGGCACATATGGTCTCAGCTGTGAGTGAGGAAGGAGCTGTTAAGGGCTAAGCTAGATCTTGAGGAGGTCTCAGTCATTTGTGGATGAAACAATAGCAATGCAGTCTGAGAACTTGTATACTCAAGGCATGCTCTAAGTAGGAGAAAGCTTTAGGATTTTAATGAGGACTTTATAGGAGTGGCATTTGAAAAATATAAATTGTATGATTGAACGAAGGTAAGGAAAGCCTAAGAGGAGCAAATAACATGGGTCAGGGTGGATGTATAAAAGAGCATCATGTTGCATTTAAGAATCAGTGTCTAGACTGTAGAACAGTAACTTATGTGGAATATGCCAAAGGTATGTTTGTTCCTGTTAGGTACCAACTGGTAAAGATGCAGTAATCCTAGAAGAGTAGGGCTAGGATAAGGGAAATTAACTTCAGCATACACTGGCTTCAGATGACTCATTTGGCGCTATCTGGATTGGCATTGATAGGCTCAAGTTCTGACCTATTGCATGCAGCACAGCTGTAGGAGTCTCAAGTTGATGGTGGTAACAAAGTCTCATGTAAGTGACCAATTAAGTTGGGTCAGATCTCCAGCCAGCAGTGAAGGTCCAGTGATATGACTCTTGCTCTAGTTATGTGGCATACTACAAACCTGTTCAAGCAGGCTAACCTTCAGTACAAAGCTAGAGTTCTGGTGTAAGAAGTGGAGGGTGAATAAGGAAATTAAAGCGTAAACATACAAGAATTAGACAAACATTGAAAAGTCAGTGAGAAGGCTGAATCTTGATGGGCTTATACATGCTAAGGGTTAACACACAGCATAACAATGACCAGTCTTAGGGAAGGAAAACTGGACCCTAGGGCCTGATCTTCCCAAAGAGTTTAACTGACTCAGGCAGAATCCATTCCAAACCTTGGTATGGGCTGGGCACAGTGGCTCACGCTTGTAATCCCGGCACTTTGGGAAGCTGAGGAGGGTAGATCACGTGAGGCCAGGAATTTGAGACCAGCCTGGCCAACATGGTGAAACCCCATTTCTATTAAAAATACAAAAATTAGCTGGGCATGGTGGTGTACATTGGTAGTACCAGCTACTCTGGAGGCTGAGGCATGAGAATCATTTGAACCTGGGAAACGAGGTTGCAGTGAGCCGAGATCTTGCCACTGCACTCCAGGCTGGGCAACAGACAAAGACTTTCTAAAAAACAAAAAAACAAAAACCAATCAAACAAAAAACCCTTGGTAAGGTTGTCTTCTGAGTGAAAATCTTTGGAGTCCATAGCTGAATAGGTTGTCGCTGTAACTTTTAATCAGCGAGTTTTCTATGTCTTGCTAAGAAGTCTGGGCTTTATCCCTTAGGTAACTGAGGATCTTTGAAGAAATTTTGGAAGTGAAGTAACCAAATGTAATTTTTCTTTTGGGAGATGACTCTGGTGGTAATGTGGAGGACTGACCTGGAAACTCGTAATCTCATCAGGAGACTTTTTGCCTTAAGATAGGTTACGTGGTAATGGCTTGAATTGAGTCAATGACAATAGGCATGGAAGTAGATACAAGGGAATACCAATTTACTCCTTTGTGAATTGTTGTTTCTAACAAGATGTGGCTTATGACTCTTTGAAAAGGCAATTAACTTACCTGTGTTGGTCTGTAAACACTGCCAACCTCCCATGTAAATAGAGAGAGGTAGCCTTTATATGTGTGTCCACCTTTCTCCCAAATCCACATGGCAGTCCTCCTATTTATTGAGTGATACCCTAGGCTGACATTAATGTCTTTTTGTAAGTGCAAGGTTTGGCTCTTTTAGTTCCTAATAAGGTACTGAACCTTAAGCTATGACTCATTTTTTTTTTTCTGCATCTGAATAAAATCAAAGAATACATTTGGAACGAGGGAGTCAGTAGACATAAAAAGTCTCAGACTGCTAGGTGAGAGCAAAGGAGCTACTTATGTTCCCAGATAGGAAGACCGAGTTCACTGAGAATAAAGATTTTTGGCTGCTTCACAGCCTTGACCAGGTATGCAATAAAGAAAGAGAAACCTTTCACCAAAAATGGAATTCAAGCAGATTGGATTTCATAAGATGATTTGGAAAGTTTTCATCAAGCGCACAAGCAGAGATTCCAATAGCAAGTGATAATGGACTCTGAGAAGCTCTTCACATGCATTGTATTTGTACTAGATAATTCACACTAGAGAAAGGCAATGAGCTAAGCCCAGTATTAATTTCAGGCCACCTCCCTTCTTATTTAAAGGAAACCCATGCTGTTTTACAAAATTGTCAAATTTGGCTGCATTTCGTCTATTACTGTAATTGACAGTCATCCCAAATGTCAGGTGGCTTTGTCTAAACCAAAGCAAATGGCCTTTTTTCGGTGTGTTTTCTTTCTTTCTTTTTTCATTATTATGGATCACAGTTGTGTGCTAGTGAATATAGGGTAATATTGGCAAGCATGTCACATTTTGTCTACTTTGCTATAGATATACATTATGAAACTAAAAAAAAAAGACTTCATTGGCTCTTCTATCTCCAGCCTGACCCATGGATAATTATTTTGTCCCATACTTCTTCCCCCAAATTAAACATTTTAATGTACTCTCAATTTACAAAATGAGAAAAAAATCTATTTACTTTCAAAGATGAAGTACGTGTCTAAGCTGCATCTATATGGAGCCTCTGGCTTAAACATTTCTATGAAAATCTATTTTGTTACCCATTCAAAACCAGAATATGCACATCTCCAAGGGTGAATAAACAGCCCAAGTGAAATTTAAATTTTTGCAATTATTGATTTTGAAGTAGCCAAAATGCTTCAGAAAATACCTAGAAACTTCTATGTTTTATTTCAGGACACTCAGAAAACAGAAAGCTTATTTAAGTATGTATCAAGATGCAAAATGTTATAATAACTAGGTACAGTGGGCATCAGCTATCCAATATCTTTGGACCACCATTGTCTGCATTTGTATAATTTCCTACAGTGTAAATCCCACTTTCCAAGGAAGAATCCCTTTCTTCTGAAACAAACATTTAATTTGGTTTCTATAAATACAACACACCTGGGGAAGACTTTGCTTAGAAACTGAATCAGGCAGACAAAACTGAAAGATATGATGCCTTCCTTTCTCAGAGTGGACTGTGGCAGAGCTGTAATCACAGCTTTCTGAATCTCAAGCTTCCTTATTTTGGCAGAGGCATCAGCTTCCTTGGTGGGCCAGTTGGGAGTGTGATTCTGGGAGTCATTCCTGGAACTTCGCCTAATGTCTGTTTCCTCAGCCTCACAATGACTCTGTGAGCCACCCAAATCTTGTAACAAAATCCTTTCTTCCTAAAGAAGGTAGAGTGAATTCTGTTATCGCAACTAAGAATACTAGCATATTTGATAATTGCACTGCAGGATGGATGATACTAGCAGCCAGTTTGAGCTGGGAACAAATCAAATTATATAATAGCAAGAGCCTTGGCATGAAGGAAAATGATTTTGAAAGTGGGAGAGATCTGACTTGTTTCGACTGTGTTAATTTAATCTTGTGTGGTCCACATGATTTGAGCATCTGAACGACCATGTCTTATATTTATTTAATATAAAATAAAGCCCCTAATGTGATTTAGAATATTGATCTTGAAAATATTTTACCATAAAAAGTAGCCTGATATGAATGTAGTATTTTCATAGTGCTATCTTATTTTTTAAATAATATTTAATTATATTTTTCCAGCACATTAGTTGGAACTTGGAATAGTGTGTAGAAAATAAAACAGTATTTAGGCATAGAAAAAAAAAATGCTCACCTACACAAATACCTTTGCTTCACTCCAGACCTCCTGATTCTGAAATTCTAGTAGTAATCCCTAGTACTTTGCAGTTTTTAATAAACTTGCAAAATCATTCTTATGCATTCTTATGCACTAAAGTACAAGGAGCAGTGTTTTAGAATACTAAAATAAAATTATCTTTAAAGAATTCTAATAAATTTATTTCAAAATTGTTGAAATTTGTTAACAAATTTACCACCCAGTTTTCAGTTCAGTGACTTTCACTCTAAAAGTTAAACACTGCATAAGAAAAAGTTGTTCTTAGAGATGAAATTTAAGTAGTTTTTTTTCCCAACTATCTTCTAAAATTCACAGCCAATAGTTTAAATATTCAAAACAAACAAAAGTTCAACTTTTACCCAATCATCCTTTTTAAACTACTTTTTTAGCCTTTTTTTTTTCCTGATCAGTATAATAAGAAAAATGATCCAGGGGAATGTGGAGCGGTGTACAATTCTCTTCCACTTAATTCAACATTTATTGAACATTTATTGAGTAGTAGTCATTGTGCTAGGCATTAAACTTGACATAAAGTGAAATAAAATGAAATGAATTAAAAGGCCATGATTCTTGTGTCAGTAAAGGAGGAGAGATGGACATGTGGACAGTTTTGGGATGCACATATGGTGTTTAGGAACATAGATCAAGGATTCTCGTCCTTGGCCGCACACTGAATCCCTTGAGATGCTTTAAAAATACTAATGCCTGGCTCCCACTTCCAGAATTTCTAATGTATTGTTCTGAGATGTGTGGCCTGGGCATCAAGATCTTAAAAAACTCCCCTGCTGATTCTAATGTGCAGCAGCCAATTGAGGATTAAGGTTCACAGTTGGTTCCTAGAGGAGATGATACATAAAACAAGCCTTGACGTAGATAAAGTAGCTGTCATTAATCAATTGGTAAGTCTACATCATAACCTAACAAATAATTTGTTCAATTTATTGTTTACCAGACTAATAAAACTAATTCAAATAAAGAAAAAGCCATAATAAAGTTATCTCTCATCTATAAAAATAACTATATTTCTTTCCTTCCACTTTATTTTAGTATACAAACAATTTTACCTATTTGATCTCATTTGATTTTTTCAACAGCACCATGGGAGTGAAAAAAAAATTAGAGGGGCTTTTGTCAAGAGTATGACAGTGAAGTTGCTGTGCACGTGAGGGAGTTCTGCTACGCAGATTTCACTGTGTAAGCCTGGGCTTTTTTCCAGCAGCTGTTCTTATTCTTGGGAGAAGTCAAGAAATTCAAGTTAAAATACCTTGGACTTGAATCAAAAAAAGTAGAGACATCTGGTGAAAAGAGTGATGCAAGGCTATATACTTGGGTGGAGGTCAAAGGAAAGGCAAGGGATTCAGTGGCCAAAAAGCAAGCAAAAGGGGTTGATGGGCCATGCTACCATGACTCCGCAATAACAGATAGCACTTGGGAAAATCAGCAGGTCATGTTGAAAACAACACATTCTGAGAAATGATGACAGATCCATTTATTTGTGACTTGGATTTAACTCATAAAAACGAACAAAGGAGGCTGCTGAAAGAAAATGTTCTACAGGAAGAGCCCTCAGAAAATCAGAAAATGCAAACTCAGGTTTTACTTATCAAAGAGCATGCTCTTAGCTTTAAAACAAGTACAGAATCTAAAATCCAGCTGTCAGATGCAGTTTGCATGTCCTTTAGCCTTTCTTTTCACTGGTAAAGATATGTATTTTTTGCTCTATAGGATATGAATTAGCTTCGTTTTCTATAACTTGTTTGTATCATAAAATTATCAGGCTTCTTTAAAAAAATTTAGGCTGCAGAGTCATGCTAAGTCATTCATCCAGGAAGAGCCTGGATTACCTAATTAGAAACAGATGGTGCAAGGGTGGTGCCATCAGTGCACATTTAGTTGCACACCCTTTCAAATTCATACAGAAATGAGTGGAATATTAAAATTGGCACACACCTATATGTCAGGAAAATAAAATAATTTAAAGTAGGAAATCATTATTTTCCATAAATGTTTCCAAAGCCTTTATGGAGAAATAACAATAGAAACTATAATCTCCTCCTTCTTTCTTATATTAATGCTTTGTTTGAGATGCATTGCTTCTCTGAAATTTCCTCCCTGACTCCAGCTACCCTTCCTCTATCCCTGAACTTACAAAGGTTCAGTTTGGTGTCCCTCTTCTATGCTCTCTCAGTGCCGTATAATTATTACTATTATTGGTTATCTCTCTAAATTTTAATTATGTATTTATATCGTCTCAACAATTAATTACCCTTTATGACAATTAATAACAGTATAACTTCATAGTTAATCATAAAATTAATAAGCTAATATTTGCTTCTCGTGCTAGAAAGCTACATGTAAACAATGACTATTGGTTCCATTCATCATATAGTCCTATACCTGCTTGAATCCTGCATATATTAGACACTTAAAACATGTTTGTTGAATCAAAGAATGAATGAACATAGGTGAGCTATTCAGACACAAGGACTGGATCTTATTTCTCTCCATTCCCAATATTCAATTATCTTCCTGGTCAAGGGACTGAGAATCCTAATACTTTCAAAGGCTAGGCAGATGATATAAATGTGTGAAGCAACCCTGCCCCTTGTAAACCTGTCAAGAATGATGAGCTTGCAACAACCAGAAAGGCATGTATTGCTTAAAATCATGCGCATAGCACTTTTCTTGCTGAAAAAAAAATGTCTACAAGCTACTTTTTCAACTAGTCCACCAGTTTTATTGGTATTTCTAGGTTTTTAGTAAATACTGGTTAAAAATTAAATATTTTTGTTAATTCCTCTCTGTAGTCTTTGCTCAAAGTATTATTTCTCCATGTAACATTTTACTTTCAAAAACTCATTTATTCCTCTTTGTCACCTGCCTTGGCATATGCCTATTCTATATAACACTATTAAAATCTATCTGAAATGCTGTCATCCCTATCAAAGTATTCTTGCTCCAGGAAAGCACCATAAAGTAGAGGTTTAGATAATGAGCTGTAGTGCCAGCTGTTCACCTGCCATGTACTAGCTATGGGAGATCTGGACAAGTATCCAGTCTTTCTGTATTTTACTTTGCCCATCTGAAAGTAGGGATAATTTTAGTATGTATCTCATATTATCATTATATGTATCAATATCATATGTATCAATGTATGAATATCATTATGATATACGCACAATACATAATGCACAAACAGTGTGTGGCACACACTAAGTGCAATAGAAGTATTTGTTGAATAAACTTTTTAGAAAGTAAAATGAATTAGATGTAAACTTGCCTCCTTTTTTTATGTGTATGACTTCTGTGAAATTGTTGCCTATGGATTGTTCAGTACGTATTAGTCACGTTGCTGTAAAAATGCAATAAATTAAAAAATTCAACTGGGGTAAAAGGATACTGAATCCAGATGAAAATCTGGATGGGGGGGTGTCAGGAGTAAACATTCTGCTTTATTTTTCTCTTTAGCACTTACGACATAATACATATTTATTTATTTGCTTATTGACGTCACTCTACTAGAGTATGTTCCATGAAAGTGGGTAAATTATTTTGTCCACTGTTATACCTCCAGTGCTTTGCATATATTTAGTGCTTAATAAATAAGTAGTTCTTAACTGAATGAATGAATAATACATTTAAAAGGCAGTCATATTCTTAGCTGAATTTTAATGAATATTGGATAGCTTGGAGTTCGAGGTTTTCTTCTTTGGCCAAGTGGAGTTGTGATATCACTCCATTTCTCTTTTTTTATGATATAAAATAATTATTTTTCCTGCTCCGAGGGCCTAGAAGATGCTTCCATTTATTTATGTTTATATTTATATTTATTTTATTTTTTAAAATTTAACTTCTATTTTAAGTGCAGGGGTACATGTTCAGATTTGTTAAATAGGTAAACTTGTGTCATAGGGGTTTGTTGTACGGATTATTTAGTTACCTGGGTATTAAGCCTGGTACCCATTAATTACTTTTCCTGACCTTCTTCCCTCTTTCCCTTCACCCTCTGACAGGCCCCAGTGTGTGTTGTTCCCTTCTTTGTGTCCATTTGTTCTCATCACTTAGCTCCCACTTATAAGTGAGAACTTGTGGTATTTGGTTTTCCATTCCTGAGTTAGTTTGCTAAGAATAATGGTCTCCAGCTCCATTCTTTTGCTTAGGATTGCCTTGGCTATTCAGGCTCTTTTGGAGTCCATATGAATTTTAAAATAGCTTTTCTAGTTCGGTGAAGAATGTCAGTGGTGGTTTAATAGGAATAGCATAGAATCTATAAATTGCTTTGGGCAGTATGGCTATTTTCATGACATTGATTCTTCCTATCCATAAGCATGGAATGTTTTTCCGTTTGTTTGTGTCAGCTCTGATTTCTTTGGTCAATGTTTTGTGGTTCTTCTTCAGAGATTTTTCAGCTCCCTGATTAGCTGTATTCTTAGGTATTTTGTGCATGTGTACGTGTGTGTGTGAGAGTGTGTGTGTGTGGCAGTTGCAAATGGGATTGCATTCCTGATTTGGCTCTTGACTTGACTGTTGTTGGTGTATAGGAATGTTAGTGATTTTTGCACATTGATTTTGTATCCTGAGTTTTTGCTGAAGTTGTTTATCAGCTTAAGGAGCTTTTGGGCCAAGACTATGGGGTTTTCTAGATATAGAATCATGTCATCTGTAAACATGGGTAGTTTGACTTCCTCTCTTCCTATTTGGATGACCTTTATTGTTTTCTTTTGCTTGATTGCCCTGGGCAGGACTTACAATACTATGTTAAATAGGAGTGGTGAGAGAGGGCATCATTGTCTTGTGCCACTTTTTAAAGGGAATGCTTCCAGCTTTTGCCCATTCAGTATGAGGTTGGCTGTGTGTTCATTATAGAGAGTTTTTAACATGAAGGGGTCTTGAATTTTATAGAAAGCCTTCTCTACATTTGTTGAGATAATTGTGTGGTTTTTGTCTTTAGTTCTGTTTATGTGATTAATCACATTTATTGATTTGCCTATGTTAAACCAACCTTGCATCTCAGAGATAAAGCCTACTTGATTGTGGTTGATAAGCTTTTTGATGTGCTGCTGGATTTGGTTTGCTAGTATTTTGTTGAAGATTTTTGCATTGATGTTCATCAAGGATATTGGCTTAAAGTTTCTTTTTTTGTTGTGTCTCTGCCAGGTTTTGGTATTAGAGTGATGCTGGTCTCATAGAATGAGTTAGGGAGGAGTCTCTCCTTTTTAGTTGTAATAGTTTCAGCAGGAATGGTACCAGCTCTTCTTTGTGCCTCTGGTAGAATTCAGCTGTGAATTTGTCTGGTCTTGGGCATTTTTTGGTTGGTAGGCTATTCATTTCTGAGTCAATTTCAGAGCTGGTTATTGGTCTGTTTAGGGATTCAATTTCTTCCTGACTCAGTCTTGGGAGGGTATGTGTGTCCAGGATTTTACCCATTTCTCCTAGATTTTGTAGTTCATGTGCATAGAAATGTTCATTATATTCTCTGATGTTTGTTTTTATTTCTCTGGGGTCAGTGGTAGTATCCCCTTTGTCATTTTGGATTGTATTTGTTTGGATCATCTCTCTTTTCTTCTTTATTGGTTGAGCTGGCAGTCTATCTATTTTAGTATTTTTTAAAAAAACAGTTTCTGACTTTGTTGATCTTTTGAATAGTTTTTCATATCTCAATCTCCTTCAGTTCAGCTCTGATTTTGGTCATTTCTTGTCTTCTGGTAGCTTTGAGATTTGTTTGCTCTTGGTTCTCTAGTTCTTTTAGTTGGGATGTTAGGTTTAACTTGAGATTTTTCTAACTTATTGATGTGGGCATTTAGTGCTATAAATTTCATTCTTAGCACTGCCTTAGCTGTGTCCAGGAGATTCTGGTATGTTATATCTTTGTTCTCATTAGGTTCAAAGAACTTAATTTCTGCCATAATTTTATTATTTACCCAGAAGTCATTCAGTGGCAGGTTATTCAATTTCCATGTAATTGTATGGTATTGAGGATTTTGAGTGAATTTCTTAGTCTTGATTTCTAATTCAATTGTGCTATGATCCATAAGATTATTTATTATGATTTCAATTCTTTTGTGCTTGCTGAAGAGTATTTTACTTCTGATTATGTGATCAGTTTTATAGTATGTGATCTATTTTAGAATATGTGTCATGTGGCTATGAAAAGAATGTATATTCTGTTGTTTTGGGATGGAGAGTTCTGTAGATGTCTATCAAATTTATTTGATCCAGTGCTGAGTTCATGTCCTGAATATCTTTGTTAATTTTCTGTCTTGATGATCTGTCTAAAATTGTCAGTGGAATGTTAAAGTCTCTCACTATTGTTGTATAGGAGTCTACATCTTTTTGAAGGTATCTAAGAACTTGCTTTATGAATCTGGGTGCTCCTGTGTTGGGTGCATGTATATTTAGGATAGTGAAATCTTCTTGTTGAATTGAACCCTTTACCCTATGTAATGTGCTCTTCTTTGTCTTCTTTGATCTTTGTTGTTTTAAAGTCTGTTTTGTCTGAAACTAGGGTTTCAACCCCTGCTTTTTTTCTGTTTTCCATCTGCTTGTTAGATTTTTCTCTATCCCTTTGTTTTGACCCTTACATGTCATTGCATGTGAGATGAGTCTCTTGAAGACAGCATGCCATAGGTTTTTGTTCTTTATCCAGCTTACTTGCCATTCTGTGTCTTTTAATTGGAGCAGTTAGCCCATTTACATTCAAGGTTAGTATTGATATGAGTGGATTTGATCCTGTCATCATGATTTTAACTGGTTATTTTGCAGACTTGTTTATGTGGTTGCTTTATAGTATCACTAATCTGTGTACTTCAGGGTGCTTTTGTAGTAGCTGGTAACAGTCTTTCCTTTTCATAGTTAAGTGCTTCCTTCAGGAGTTCTTGTATGCTGCCACATCTGGTGGTAACAAATTGCCTGAGAATTTGCTTGTCTGAAAAGGATCTTATTTCTTCTTCACTTAATAAAGCTTAGTTTGGATGAATATGAAATTCTGAGTTGGAATATATTTTGTTTAAGAATTGAATACTGGCCCCCAATATCTTCTGGCTTATAGGTTTTCTCCTGAAAGGTCCACTGTTAGCCTGATGGGCTTCCCTTTGTAGGTAACCTGGCCTTTCTATCTGTCTGCCTTTAGCATTTTTTCTTTCATTTGAACCTCAGAGATTCTGACGATTATATGTCTTGAAGATAATCTTCTTGAGTAGTATCTTACTTGAGTTCTCTGCATTTCCTGAATTTGAATGTTGGCCTCTCTAGCTAGTTTGGGGAAGTTTTCATGGATAATATCCTGAAATATGTTTTCCAAGTTACTTATGCTGTCCTAATCTTTTTCAAAGACACCAGTGAGTCATAGATTTGGTCTCTTTACATAATCCCATATTTCTCAGAGGTTTTCTTCATTGAAATATGTTTTCCAAGTTGCTTATGCTGTCCTCATCTCTTTCAAAGATAAAGTGAGTCGTAGATTTGGCCTCTTTACGTAATCCCATATTTCTCAGAGGTTTTCTTCATTCTTTTTTATTTTTTCTCTATTCTTATATAATTGTCTTATTTTTGAATGCCAGTCTTCAAATTCTGAAATTCTTTCTTCTGCTTGGTCTATTCTATTAATACTTGTGATTGCATTATGAAATTCCTGTAGTGTACTTTTCAGCTCATCAGGTCAGTTACATTTTTTTCCTATGCCAGCTATTTTGTCTGTCAGCTCCTGAATTGTTTTATCATGATTTTTACCTTCCTTGAATTGGATTTCAATGTACTCCTATAGCTCAGTGATCTTTATTCTTATCCATATTCTGAATGTTATTTCTGTCATTTCCACCATCTCAGCCCAGTTCAGAATCCTTGTTGGAGAGGTGATATAGTTGTTTGAAGGAAAGAAGGCATTCTAGCTGAGTTTTCAAGGTCCTTGCACTAATTCTTTCTCAACTTGTGGACTTATCTACTTTCAATCTTTGAGGTTGCTGACCTTTGGATTTTTAAAAAATCTTTTATCCTGTCTGATGACCCTCAGGATTTGATTGTAGTATAAGGTGGATTCAGCTGACAGACTTTATTTCTGCAAAATTTTAGGGGCCAACCTTCAGCTCCTAACTCCTGGACTAAGTGTTCTTACTCTGGGAGACTTGTCTTGGGCCTCGACTTTGTTGTCTTGCTCCTTGAGATTCAGAATCCACTGCACTTGGGGAACTAAGGTGTTCCCAGAGTTGGGTTGGTTGCTACACTCTAATGGGTGGTGTCAGGCAAAGTGTTTCATAGTGCAGTAACAGCAGGCTCTGACTACATTAGCCTGTGCCAATAGCAGCAGTAGTGGCAGCTGAGGCAGAATGCTAGCAGGTGCCAGGGTGCCCTCCTCTCTGTGGGCATTCACCACAGTGGTAGAGGCAATGCAGCTGTTTGTGGGTGGGGGACCCCTGCTGGCAACTGTGTATGCAGTCAGATTGGAGGTGGTGTTGACTCAGGGGCAGGGTACTGGTGGGCACAGGTCTGAGTTCCTTCTCTGTGCCCTGCAGGAAGGGGTGTTCACTCAGCATAGGGTCAACTCACTCAGAGTTCACTCTGTGTAGTGTTAGTGCAAGGACAGAGCACAGGCGGAAGTGGGGCTGGCTGGCTCTGTGCCTACCAAGGTTCAGTCTCCAATGGAAATCTGTGGGGGATGTGGGAATGAACTGCATTCCTGCCCACTGGTGGGGCAAGGAAAGCAAAACCTACCTGCGCAGATATGCACCAGCAAAGTGATATGGGGAGTTGCCATGAGCTGGGAGGAAGCTGCAGTGTGGGGAAGGAGCAGGTGGGCTGGTGCGTGGCCATAGGGGCTGCCTTGCTAGAGCTCTCTGCTGGTCAGGCAGAGTCTGCAAGTGCAAAAGCTATGGTGTGGGCCTCTCAGGCCCCTAAGACTGTCCTGCAAGCAGGCATGGCCAGGGTGGGGCCTGGGAGAGGCCAGCACACCAAAGAATGCTCAGGTCAGACTGGCCCTGTCTGATGGGCAAGAACACCCTGCAGAGTTCAGGTCAGATATTTCCTCTAGGTCTAAAGCCTCCTGTAGGAACAAGTCAAGCTTAGGGAGATGGCTGCCCCTGGATATCCTCTGCTACAGATGCTCCCACACCAAACTCTGTGGGCTGTACATCTGCTAGTTTCCTGCGCCACCACTTCACTAAGCAGCTCTCTGCCAACTTGAGTGTCTGTCATGGTTAAGGGGACTTCTCCTGCTGGGATACAAGAAGCTCATGGTGAGAGGGGGTTTTCTCTTGTCATTTCAACTCACCCGTTCCTCTGGAGCCATTAGGGACTGGAAATAAATCCTCATGTGTGGTAGGCCCATGCAGTGTTCCTAGCTTTCTCCCCCTTCAACTCAGCTTCTGTGTCTTCCCTCTATCCACTCTCAGGTCCTTCCCTCTGAAGATCTGTTAGGAGCATGACAGTTGTCTCAGTCCCTCAGTGGGAGCTGTTCCACTTGGTTGTCTCTAGTCAGCCATCTTGCCCTCCTTCTCAATTGTTTTTAACAGCATCATTGAAGTATAGTAAAAATACAATAAACTAAAGAGATTTAAAGTGAAATTTTATAAGTTTTGTCATATGTATACGCCTGTGAAACCATCACCGCAAGCAGGATAGTGAACATAATGTATTCATTATCCCCAAATGTTGCCTTGTGCCCTTATGTAATTTCTTTATCCTTTCTCTCCTGTCCCACACTCCCCAGGCAATCATTGCTCTGCTTTCTATCACTATAGATCAGTTTGCATTTCTTATAGTTTTATATAAGTGAGTCATTCAGTATCTATTCTTTTTTCTCTCTTATTATTTTCGCTTACCTTAGTTAGAGATTTATCCATGTTGTTGCATGTATCAATAATTTACCCATGTTGTTGCAGGTATCCATGTTGTTGTACATATCATTCCTTCTTATTACTAATTAATATTTGATTGTGTGGATCATTCGTAATTTGTTCATTCATTCACCTGTTTATGAATGTATAATTGTTTCTAGTTTTGAGTTATTATGGGTAAAGCTGCTATCAACATCTTATACCAGTCTTTGCATGAATATATTTCTTCTTTTCTCTTGGACAAATGTGTAGGAGTAAAATGGCTAGATCATATTGTACCATTTTACATTCCTACAAGTTCTTCCACGACCTTACCAATATTTGGTTGGTCAGTGTCTTTAATTTCAGCCATTTTAATAGGTATGTGGTCGTATCTCATGGAGGTTCTGATTTGCATTTTCCTAACAAATAATGATGTTGAGCATATTTTTATAATTTTACTTGACAAATATATGTCTTCTTTGGTGAGATGTTATAATCCTTTGCCCATTCAAAAAACTGGGTTATTTTTCTTTTTGTTATTCAATTTTGAGAGATCCTTATAGATTCTGAATATAAGACTTTTATCAGATATTTGATTTGCAAATATTCTGTCCTCATTTTTGTCTTGTCTTTTTATGTACTTCACAGTGCCTTTGAGAAGCAGATATTTTAAGTTTTGATGAAGTCCAAATTATCATTTTTGTTTTTTTCATGGATTACGCTTTTGATGTCATGTTTAAGAAACATTCGAATGTGGCGAGTCTCATGGCAGCAAAGATGTTTTCGATAAGCAGTATTGGTTTCAAAGAGGCAATGGAAAGCAAGAAGGTCAAGAACACAACCCTGAGATACAAAGGCATGACAGGATCAATAATCCTCAATTTAGAGGTTTTAATAAAAATCTAGTTTTAAGTGAAGAGAATAGCTACCACTTATAGTTGCTCATTGGAAATTTCTAGTGTGCTTTAGCCAAATCCCAGTGCCTGCCTAGATGGACCCCACCCCTGATAAATTTAACTATAATATCTATGAATCAAATGCAGGCATTAGTATTTTAAATTTCTCCAGACAATTCATATATATAACCAGGATTGAGTATTATTGAGTTGAAGCAAAAAGATAAAGGAATATTCTGGAGTAACATCAGCAAGATCATGGAATAAGAAGTCTCAGAACTCATTCTCCCACATTTAACAACAAAATACTAAACAAAATTCCTTTATAAGAGGTTTAGAATACAGTTAAAAGTTGCAGTATTCCAAACCTGAGAACCTACCAAAATGAGTAAGAAGAACAGTTTCACTTTATCCATGCCAGTCCCTCCCACAAGACAGCACAGTTCAGTGTCAAGAGAGCTCATCTGACCCATGACTTCTCTCTTGAGGGGAAATAGTGAGGCTTCATGTCACTCTTCTTTCAGTGTGCTGTCAAAGAATCTGGTTTTTGTCTCACCTCATAGGTAATGTTTATGGATCTGCCATAGCTCAGATGCCTTTGGGAAGTTAAGAACAAAGAAAAGTGGGGAGCTTCTTGCTATGACTGGTATAGCTCTGTGAGATTGAGAGAAAGTACAGAACTGAGGAGTTTTCCACAGTAGGAAGGAGGAAGCAGAGTACATGAACATCTATGGAAACAGTTTAAGAGGCTCCCAGAATCTCTAGCAATAAAATCTGGTTGATGAAAATCTTATCTCACCTAAGTTAGTCTGTAAACACTGGGAAAGGTGGCTGATAACTCTAATGTGCAGGCACCAAAGAAAAGCTACAAGGATCATGATCAATCAAGGAAATGTACCATGACTAAAGGAAAAAAATAAATCTTCAATAAGCATCTCTTAAGAAGTGGAGATCTATGAATAGCCTAACAAAGAATTAAAAATAATCATTTTAAATAAGCTCAGTAAGTTACAAAAGAATACAGATAAACAACTAACAAAATCAGGAAACCAACACATGAACAAAATGAGACTATTAACAAGGAGATAAAAACCATAAATAGAAAACCAAACAGAAATTCAAGAGCTAAAGAATGTAAAACTTGAATTGAAAAATTAAATAGTTTCAAAAGCAGACTTCATGAAATAAAATAATAGCAAACTCAAAGACAAATCATGTAAAATTATCTGTCAGAGAATCAAAAATAGAAAATGAAATGCAAAAGAGTAAAGAAAGCCTAAGAGACTTATAAGAGACTATAAAGAGAACCAATATGCATTATGGGGGGCCCAGAAGAAGAACAGAAGGAAGAAAAAAATTTATTTTAAAAAAAATGACATGTTTTAGTAAGAGATCTAGGAAATAAAAACAAAACAAAACCAAACAAACAAACAAAGAAATAATGCCTGAAAACTTCCAAAATCTGGAAATGTAAATGGACAACCAAATTCATGAAGCCCAAAGAATGCAAAAAATAGTGAACCCAAAGAAATGTACACAGAGACACACAGGAATCAAATTATCAAAATTCAAACACAAGGAGAATCATGAAGGGAACAAAAGAAAAGTGACTTGCCATGTACAATGGAAACACCCCCAAGACTAGTAGCAGATTTACCAACAGAAGCCTTTCAGGCCAGATGAGAGTAAGATGATATATTCAAGTAGCTAAAAGAAAAAACAAACAAAAATCTATCAACCAGAATACCATATTAAGCAAAACTACCCTTCCAAAATGAAGAAAATATAAAGACTTTTTGAGGCAAACAAAACCTGAGAGTTCCTCACTACTATCACTGTCTTATAAGAAATACAAAAGGGAATTATTCAAGTTGAAATGAAAGGATGCTAAATAGTAACACAGAAACATAAGAAAATGTAAAACTTACAGTAAAGGTAAGTATATGGACAAATACAGAATATCATAGTATACTATTGGTATCGCTTTTAATTTTAGTATAAAAACAAAAGACAGAAGTATTAAAAATAACTATAAATACAAAATTTGTTAATGGATATACATAAAAAAGATGTAAATTGTTTCATTTATAACAAAGTATAGGGGGTTGCTAAAGTGTAGCTCTTTTGTATTCGATTATATTAGGTTGGTGCAAAAGTAATTGTGATTTTGGACCATGGATTTTAAATCATTATGACTAGGCTCAAACACATCTTTATTAATCAAAATAGGAGCCATTACAATCAACACATTTTTGACAATGAGAAATAAGTTTGTTTATTCCTGTAGCATAAAAATCTGTGCTTTGGGATTTGATGAACTCTTGGAAAGCATTTTCTGCATCCTGCTGGTTGTGGAAATGTTTTCCCTGCAAAATGTTGTAGAGATGCTTGAAGAAGTGGTAGTTGGTCGACAAGAGGTCAGGTGAACATGGTGGATGGGGCAAAACTTCATAGCGCAATTCTTTCAACTTTTGAAATGTTGGCTGTGCAATGTGTGGTTAGGCATTGTCATGGAGGAGAATTGGGCTCTTTCTGTTGACCAATGCTGGCTGCAAGCATTGCAGTTTTTGGTGCATCTCATTGATTTGCTGAGGATATTTCTCAGATGTTATGGTTTTGCCAGGGTTCAGAAACCTGTAGTGCATCAGACTAGCAGCAGACCAGCAACCAGTGACCATAACTTTTTTTGGTGCAAGTTTGGCTTTAAGAAGTGCTTTGGAACTTCTTCTCGGTTCAACCACTGAGCTGGTTACTGCTGGTTGTAGAAAATGCACTTTTCATCACACATCACAATCCAACCAAGAAATGGTGCCTTGTTTTTGCATAGAATAAGAGAAGATGGCACTTCAGTAGGACAATTTTTTTTTCATTTTCGTTTAGCTCATGAGGCACCCACTTATTGAACTTTTTCACCTTTCCAATTTCCTTCAAATGCTGAACAACCATAGAATGGTCGATATTGAGTTCTTCAGCAACTTCTCATGTAGTTGTAAGAGGATCAGCTTAGATGATTGGTCTCTGTTGGTCGTTGTCAACTTCCAATGGCCAGCCACTATGCTTCTCATCTTCAAGGCTGTCATGTCGTTTGCCAAACTTCTTGAACCACCACTTCATTTTACATTTCTTAGCAGTTCCTGGGCCAAATGCGTTGTTGATGTTGCATGTTGTCTCTGCTGCTTTACGGACCATTTTGAACTCGAATAAGAAAATTGCTCAAATTTGCTCTTTGTCTAACATCATTTCCATGGTCTAAATTAAATATAAAATAAACAGCAAGTAATAACTCATTAACAAAAAAGAAAAGCAAGAAATGCACACCAAAATGACATATAACGTAACCATATTTACTTAAAAATGTATTTCAATATCAAATGGCAAATTTCAACAATGCAAAAATTGCAGTTACATTTGCACAAACCTAATAATTATGTTTCTAATCAGCTTAGACTGTTGTACCTGTAAGATGTTTTATGTAAGCTTCATGGTAACCACAAAGAAAATATCTGTAGATAATAAACAAAATAATTAACTGGGTGTGGTGGCATGAGCCTGTAATCCCAGCTACTTAGGACGCTGGGGAAGGAGAATCACTTGAACCTGGGAGGCGGAGGTTGCAGTGAACTGAGACTGAGATGGTGTCACTGCACTCTAGCCTGAGCAACAGAGTGTGACTCTATCTGGAAAAAAAAAAACCAAAAAAGAAAAGAAAAGAAAGAAAGAAAGGAAGGAAAGAAAGAAAGAGAAAGAGAGAAAGAGAGAAAGAGAGAAAGCGAGAAAGCGAGAAAGAAAGAAAGAAAGAGAAAGAAAGAAAGAAAGAGAGAGAGACTGGGCATGGTGACTCAGGCTGGTAATCCCAGCACTTTGGGAGGCCAAGGTGGATGAATCACAAGATCAGGAGATCGAGACCATCCTGGCTAACACAGTGAAACCCTGTCTCTACTAAAAATACAAAAAAAAAAAAAAAAAAAAATTAGCCGGGCATGGTGACATACGCCTGTAGTCCCAGCTACTCTGGAGGCTGAGGCAGGAGAATGGCATAAACCCACGAGGCAGAGCTTTCAGTGAGCCGAGATCGTGTCACTGCACTCCAGCTTGGGTGACAGAGTGAGACTCTGTCTCAAAAATTAAAAAAAAAAAAAGAAAGAAGGAAGGAAGGAAGGGAGAAAGAGAGAAAGGAAGGAAGGAAAATAGGGAAAGGAATCAAAGGCTATCACTAAAAAATCACCAATGAAACACAAAAGAAGACAGCAAGAGAAGAAAAGAAAAAGGAAAGAACTGATGTCTTATGTCTCCATGAAACATATAAAATTAAGCTGTAACCCAATCACGTTGGGCACATGTTTTCAGGACCTATGCCTTATACTTATATAAGACAAAATATGCTTTAATAAAAGTCACAGGAGATGAAGAATAACATTATATAGTGATAAAAGAATCAAATAATGAAGAAAGCATAACAATTATAAATATGTACGCACCCAACATTAGTGTACCTAACTGTATAAAGCAAACATTGATAGATGGAAGAAATAGAAAGCAATAGATAATGGTAAGAGGCTTTAATATTCCTCTTCCAGTAATTAATAGAACATCCTGAAAGAAAAAGCAATAAGGAAACAGTGGACTTGAACAAAACTATAACTCAGGTGAACCTTTCAGAAATATAGGTAATATTCCATCTAACAAGAGCAGAATATGCATTCTTTTCAAGCACACATAAAAGATTCTGTAGGATGGATTAGATGTTAGGTCACTAAATAAGTGTTAACAAATTTAAGAGTATTGAAATCACTCCAAGTACATTTTTCAACCACAATGAAATAAAACTAGAAATCAATAGTAGCAGAAGTATTGGAAAAGTCACAAATATGTGGAAATTAAATAATACACGTCTGAAAAACTGATAAATCAAACAAGAAATCAAAACAGAGTTGAAATATCCTGAGACAAATGAAAACAAAAACACAACATACCAAAATAGTGGGACACACCAAAGACAATACTAAGAGGGAACTTTATAGTAAGAAATACCTACATTAGGAAATAAGAAAGATCTCAAATAAAGAATGTAACTATATACCTCAATAAATTAGAAAAAGAAAAATGAACTAAGCCCAAAGTTAGCAAAAGGAAGGAAGCAGTATAGTTTAGAACAGAAATAAGTGAAATAAATGAAAGAAAAACAATAGAAAACATCAATGGAATTAAGTTGATTTTTTTAAAAGATAAAATTGTCAAACCTTTAGTTATATTCATTATAAAACAGAATACTCAAATAAAAAAATCAGAACTGAAAGAAGAGACATTACAACTAATGTCATAGATATAAAAAGGATCACAAGAGACTCCAAGTAACAATTATACACCAATAATTTAGATGGTGTTCAAGTTAAAAAAACTTATAAAGGTTACAGGAAAGAAAATCAACATACAAAAATTATTTGCATTTCTATATACTGACATTAAACTCTCTGAAAAGGAAATTAAGAAAATGATTATGTTGATGAAAAAGCCAGACTCTGTAAAATATCTAAAGAGATTTATTCTGAGCCAAATGTGAGTGAACAAGGCCCAAGACATAGTGTCAAGAGGTCCTGAAAACATGTGCCCAAGGTGGTTGAGTTACAGCTTAATTTTATGTTTCATGGAGACATAAGACATCAATCAATACTTGTAGGGTATACATTTGTTTGCTTGAGAAATGTGGAACAGCTCAAAACAGGGACTTCCAGGTCATAGGTGGACTCAAAGATTTTCTGATTGGCAATTGGTTGAAGGAGTCGTTATTTAAAGACCTGGAATCAATAGAAAGGCGTGTTTGGGTTAAGATGAGTGGTTGTGGAGATGAAGGTTCTTATTATGTAGATGAAGTCTCAAAGGCAGCCACCCTTAGAGGCAATAGATGGCAAATATTTTCTAATTCAGTTCTTTTAAAGGTGGTAGACTCTCAACTAATCTCCTTAGGCTCAGAAAGAGACCTGAAAGAGGAAGGCGATTCTCTACAGAATGTAAATTTCCCCCACAAGAGCCAACTTTGCCAGGCCACTTCAACATATGTCAAATAAGTATATTTTGAGATTAAATACTTCAATTTCCTTTAGGGCCTGCTATTTGTCATGTGATGCTCTGCTAGGACCGGATTGAATTTGGTATCATATTGCTACAAAGAATCAGTTTTGTCAGTGTAAAGATCTCTGTTTTAATGTTAATGCTGGTCAGTTGTGCCTGAATTCCAAAGGAAGGAGAGTACAATGAGGCAAAACTGAACCCCCTTCCCACCATGGCCTGAACTAGTTTTTCAGATTTTTTTTGGAATCTTCTTGGCCAAGAGGAAGGGTCCATTCAGTCATTTGGGGGGCTTAAATTTTTACTTTTAGTTTATAATTCCATTTATGATAGCATCAAGAACAATAAAATACTTAGGCATAAACTTAAACAAAGAAGTGAAAGACCTGTACATTGAAGACTACAAAAAACAAATGCTGAAAGAAATTGAAGAAGACTAAATAAATGGAAAAACACCTTATGTTAAAACCTATCGAATTTTATATATTAATTATGTGAAGCTTTTTGTGCATAACAGTTACACCTTAATAAACCTGTTAAAATAAAGGGAACATTCTGAACAATAGTAGGAGATTAAGAGAGTTGGCTGACTGCAAAGGAGAAGGTTCAAGAGTTTCGGAATTGAGTGGAGAAATAAGAACTGGATCAAGGGTAAGAAAAGTCAGTTAAATGAAATAAAGAAAACATGTAGAATAAGGTTTGAGATCACAACAGCTTTGAGGAGATGAGTACAGTAGCTGATGGCCAAATGATGTAATTACTCTGGGATGAAGTGATGCCAGTGCCTGTTCACCTCTCTGTTGGCAACCGGAGACACTGTCAGTTGGATTGGATGATCACTATGCTTAAAATATTTCTACTATTATTACTGAAACTGCTGTGACTCTAAGGACAGAGATGATGACAATTACAAAATACCTCTTGAATCTGTTCATTTTCCTCCACATTTACCATTTTATTCTACTCCAGGCCACCATCATCTCTTACCTGGAACATTGCAGTAGCCGCCAGACTGTAATCTCTGCTTTTGCTTTTCCTTAGTTCTAGGATAATTCTCCAAAAGTCAATCAAATGTAGGATGGTTTATTTGCTAACTCTCTTTGAAGTATTTGGGGTTTTTTTATTCTTTTTTTACAATTTATGGTTATATTGACCTTGTCTTTGCCTCAGCTTCCTAATGCAACTGTAGCCAGAAGAGGAGCGAGAAGAGGACATTGGGGTGCATGAGAATAATATATTATAAAAGAATATTGCTTGATTAAAAAACATTTTTTTACTGAATAATACTGCTTAATTTAGAAAAATACCAATGAGGGCTTTAAAATTGTGTCTTACACATATCTGGATCTCTTTCACAGTCTCTGCACTTTCCCCACATTCCCTGTGAGTTTTTTGTTTCTTCTTCCTTTTGACTTGTTTATTTTCTTTAGAGACAGGGTCTTGCTCTGTCACCTAAGCCAAAGTGCAGAAACATGACCGTAGCTCACTTTAACCCCCAACTCCTGGACTCAAGTGATCCTCCAGCCTCAGCCTCCTGAGTAGCTGGGACTACAGGCACACACCACCACAACCAGCTAATTAAAAAACAAAATGTAGAGACAGGATCTCACACTGTTGCCCAGGCTGGTCTCCACTCCTGGCCTCAAGCAGTCCTCCTGCGTTAGCCTCCCAAAGTTCTGGGATTATACACATGGGCCACCATGCCCAGCCTCTTCATCCTCTTTAAAAAGTAGTGTTATCACAAATGCATGTATGCTTAAAGTAGCTATATATGTAGTTGAGCTTGTTTTACATTTCTATAAACATAATATTGTTACTGAAAAAGCAGAGGTTCAGTCTAGGTCCTGCCGCTTGCCATACAGAAAGCCATTCACTGAGATGCCAATTATTGCCAAGGAAGAAGGCCTTAATTGGATGCTGCAGCTGAGGAGATGGGAGCTCCGTCTCAAATCCATCTGCCTGACTGACTAAAACTACGGGTTTATATAGTAGGGAATAAATGCAACAATATGCCAGAAACAAGAACTAGGGAGGGGCAAGCAAGCAATCATAATGAATGAGGGATCTGGCATCTCATTGTCTGGATGTGGTGCTCTGGTGAATTTCAGTTCTTTGGTACTTTGGGAGGCCTGAAGGTCGTTTCCTGAGGAAGGAACTCAGATCAAACAGATGTAAGGTTCAAGCTTTAAGACCGTAAGAGTCAACTTCTGTGTTTACCCAAACAACTATCTATGGGACTATTGGGTTGATTTCAGCATTATATTGTATGTAGCCTTCTGGGTCTTGATGACTTTTATTCAACATATGCTTCTATGGTTTATGTATGTTATTGCATACAGTAGAATTTTTTTTTATTTTCACTGTCATATAATATTCAAATATGTGACGGCATCACAATTTTTCATTAATTTCGTGTTAGACTCTGGGTGACTTTCAGTTTTCTGATAATATAAAGACTACCGCTATAATCACTGTACATATCTTGCAGTCACTTGAATAGTTTTTCTAGGATATATACCTAGGAATGAAATTTCTGAGTTATGGTATATACAATGCTCAACTTTGGAACATAATAATACACAGTTTACCAATGCAGTTGTACAAATTCATGCTTTCAAAAGCAATGTGTATAAATTACTCACTCCAACACTAGATGCAGTCAGACTTCTTAATTTTTGCCTATCTCTCAGATACAAAGTTTCTCATTCTGGTCTTAATATTCATTTCTCTGATTGCAAAGAGATGAAGCATCTTGTATATCTAGCAATTCCCTATCTATGAAATATATATTTGTGTCAGTTTATCTATTAACTTATTTGTTTTTATTATTAATTTGTGGGAGTTCTTTACAAATACTTATTTGAACTCTGTTAAGAATGTATGTTACAAATATTTTCTCTTGGTTTATGCTAGTTTTTAAAAATCTTTCTTTCACTGATCTATCTTTTGCTGAACATATGTTCTTAATTTTAATGTAGTTAAGCTTATCATATTCTTTTGATTAGTGATTTTTGTGTTTTATATAAAAAGCCTTCCTTAACCAAAGGTCAGAAAGGCATTCTCCTATACTTTCAACTTAATGCTGTTTTTCACATTGAATTTCTTACCTACCTAGATTTGTAAAAAATATTTTCCTTTCTGGATAATGACAATCATAGTACAATTTACTGATGAGTCCCTTTCTCTACTGACCTGCAACACATATTTGTCATATGTGAATGTTTCATAAATATTGGGTCTGTCTTGTATTTAATTTCATTTCATTGATAAAGTTTTCTTTATCTGACTCACTCAGTGTCCTACTTTGTAGTTTTAAAATAATACATCTAAATATCTGCAGGGTGATTTACTTATTTTCTTCTTTTGTTTCAGAATGTCTCGGTTATTCTTGATCCTTTGCTCTTTCACATAAACTTTATTATTAGCCTGTCAAGTTTCACTTGACTCCACTCTAGATTTGGCAAGCATTAATGTCTTTACAGTTTTAAGTCTTCTTATCCCAAAACTCATGTCTCTCTCCAAGTTCTTTTTTTTTTTTTACATGTCTTTAGCATATTTTTATAATTTTCTTCATATAGGTACTGTCTATATTTCATTAGATTTATTCTCAGGTTTTATATAGTTTTCACTGCTGCTATGAAAATGTCACTTTTTAAAATTATATTTCCTACTGAGGACTTACATTGATTTTTGCCTATTGATCTTATACCTAGCTCTCTTGCTAAACACCCTTATGATTTCTGATTATTTGTCTTTGGAAATATTAGTCCATTTTCATACTGCTATGAAGAAACACCTGAGACTGGGTGATTTATAAAGAAAAAGAGGTTTAATGGATATAAGTGTCCCCCATGGGTGGGGAGGCCTCACAATCATGGTGGAAGGCAAAGATGGAAGGCAAAGGAGGAGAAAGGCATGTCTTACATGGCAGCAGGCAAGAGAGCATATGCAGAGGAACTTCTTTTCATAAAACCAATAGATCTCATGAGACTTATTTACTATCTTGAGAATGGCACAGGAAAACCCACCCCCATGATTCAGTTACCTCCCACTGGGTCTTTCCCATGATACCTGTGGATTATGAAAGCTACAATTCAAGATGAGATTTCGCTGGAGACACAGCCAAACCATATCATTATACCCCTTGCCTCTCCCAAATCTCAAGTCTTCACAATTCAAAATACAATTACGCCCTTCCAGCAGTCCCCCAAAGTCATTTCGGCATTAACTCCAAAGTCCACCTCCAAAGACTGTAAAATCAAAAGCAAGTTAGTTACTTCCTAGATACAATGGGGGTACAGGTATTGGGTAGATAGACCTGTACCAAATGGAAGAAATTGGCCAAACCAAAGAGGCAACAGGATCCATGCAAATCCAAAATCCATCTGGGCAGTCAGATCTTAAAGCTTCAAAATGATCTACTTTGACTCTGTGTCTCACATCCAGGTCACACTGATGTAAGAGATGGGGTCTCATGGCCTTGGGAAGCTCCATCCTTGTGGCTTTGCAGGTTATAACCCCACTCCTGGCTGATTTTGCAAGCTAGCATTGAGTATGTGCAGCTTTTCCAGGTGCATGGTGCAAGCTGTTGGTGAATTCACCATTGTGAGGTCTGGAGAATAGTGACCCTCTTCTCACAGCTTCACTAGGCAGTGCACAAGTGGACTCTGTGTGGGGGCTCCCACCCCACATTTCCCTTCCACACTGTCCTAGCAGAGGTTCTCCCTGAGGGCTCCTCTTGTGCAACACACCTTTGCCTGGACATCCAGCCGTTTCTATACATGCTCTGAAATCTTGGAGGAGGTTCCCAAACCTAAGTTCTTGATTTTTGTGTACCCACAGGGCCAACATCACTTGTAAGCTACTAAGGCTTGGGGCCTGCACCTTCTGAAGCAACAGCCTGAGCTGTACATTTGTCCCCTTAAGGCATGGGTGGGACACAGGGCACCAAGTCTTGAGACTGTACAAACCAGCAAGGCCCTGGGCCTGGCACATGAAACCATTTTTTCCTCTTAGGCCTACAGACCTGTGATGGGAGGGGATGCTGTGAAGACTTCTGACATGACTTAGAGACATTTTCCCCAGTGCCTTGGCAATTAATAGTTGCTTTTAAGGGCACCACAGTCACCTCTTGCATGCTTTGCTGCTTAGAAATTTCTTCTACCAGATACCCTAAATCATCCCTCTGAAGTTTGAAATTCTACAGATTTCTAAGACAGGGACAAAATGTCACCAGTTTCTTTGCTAAAGCATGAGAAGTGTCACATTTGCTCCAGTTCCCAGTAAGTTCCTCATGTCCAACTAAGACCACCTCAGCCTGAACTTCATTGGCCATATCACTGTCAGCATTTTGGTCACAACCATTCAACAAGTCTCTAGGAAGCTTCAAACTTTCCCACATCTCCCTGTCTTCTTCTGAGCCCTCCAAACTGTTCCAACCTCTGCCTGTTCCAAAGTTGCTTCCACATTTGCCAGTATCTTAATAGCAGTACCCCATTCTACCAGTACCAATTTGCTGTATTAGTCCATTTTCATACTGCTATGAAGAAATATCTAAGACTGGGTAGTTTATAAATAAGAAGAAGTTTAATAGACTCACGGTTCCACATGGCTTGGGAGGCCTCACAATCATGGCAGAAGGCAAAGGAGAAGCAACCACATCTTACATGATGGCAAGCAAGAGGGTGTGTGCAGGGGAACTGCCCTTTATAAAACCGTGAGATCTCATGAGACTGTTTCACTATCACAACAACAGCATGGGGAAACCAGCCCCCATTATTCAATTACCTCCCACTAGGTCTCTCCCGTGCCATGTGGGGATTCTGGGAGCTACAATTCAAGAAGAAATTTGGGTGGGGACATTGCCAAATCATATCATTGGATAATTTGAGATTTTGAAAGCAACTGATATCACTTGAAAATTATGATAATTTTGAATTTTTTCCTTTCTAATCCTTATGCATTTATTTGCATTTTATTGAATTACATGCAAACTAAACTTAAAGGAGAATGTTGAGTAAAAATTGTAATATGAAATATACTTGTATTAATTCTAAAGGGAACTCTTCTAATGCTTCTCCATAGTGAAAGATGTCTCGTTTTTGGTAGACATACATTATAAGACTAAGGAAGTCCTTTGTTGCTACTGTTTGGTAAGAGGTATCATCATGAAGTTAGGTTAAATTTTATAAATTATGTTCTTCATATAGAATAAAACATTTCAAAGTTTTTTCTGTTTATTTGGTTAACGGCATTTATTGATTTTCTGATTTAAACTGCCTTGCAAGTTTGTGATAAACCCCAACTTGGTTATATGTGCTTGTATTTTTTTAGCTTGTTAAATTTAGTTTGGTTGTATTTTTAACAAAAGTTGAATCTTTTTGCGAGACTCACCAACAATTATCTTCTCTATTGTGTTTGTGTGGTTTTGATACTAGGGGAATACTGACCTTATACAATGAGTCTCAACTCAATACAATAGAATGGCTGCTCCTTGTAAATCAACTAAATAATCTTAGTGTGATATATATTTTTTTAGGAAGATTTTCAACCCCCAATTCATTCTCTTCAGTATACACAAGATTAATATAGTCTCAATTTGTGTCTTCAGTAAGTTTGGTATGGTATTTATTTTTAGAAATTTTATTTATCTAAATTGAAATTTATTGTTTTTATGTCTTTTATTTTGATTTCATATTTTAAAAATCCCTGTTATGTTTGTGATATACCCACATTCTCATTTCTAAAATTTTTCATTGAGGAGATTTCTTTATCTTTTTGATTAAGTTATCAGAGGTTTGTCTTTCTTATTTCAACGTAACCAACTTCTGGTTTATATATATTTCCTATTTTATCTGTTTTCTTATCATTGATTGGCATTGATACATTCATTCTATTATTTTTTCTTTTTAACATGACAGTTACTTCATTAATTTTCAGCATTTATCTGTTTCAAAAAATAAGCACTTTAAAGCTATAAATTTCCCACAAAATATCAATTCTGCTTTATCTCTTGCTTGATATTTTCATTCTTATCTAAGTATTTTATAATTCCTATTATGGTTTATTTTTTATGAGGTATCTTAACTTATCAATGGTTTTCTATTTTCTATTTTTATTTTTTAGGAATGCATAGTAGGTATATATGTTTATGGGGCATATGAGACATTTTGATAAAGACATACAGTGGGTAATAATCACATCAAGGTAAATGGAGTATCATCACCTCAAGCATTTATTACTTTGCTGTTTTACAAACATTCCAGCTGTACTCTTATGATATTTTAAAATGTACAAATTGTTAACTATAGTCACCATGTTATGCTATCAAATACTAGATCTTATTCATTCTAACTGTATTTTTGTACTCATTTCCACTCCCCCTTACCTACCACCCTTCCCAGCCTCTGGTAACGATTATTCTACTCTCCATTACCATGAGTTCAATTGTTTTAAGTTTCAGCTACCAAAAATAAGGGAGAACATGTGAAGTTTGTCTTTCGGTGCCTGGATTATTTCATTTAACATAATGTGCCATACATATCATGGCAAATGACAGGATCTTACTTTTTTAAAGCTGAATTATACTTCATTGTGTATATGTACCACATTTTCTATGTCCATTTGCCTGTTGATAGAAACTTAGGTTGCTTCTAAATTTGAATATTGCAAATAGTGCAGCAATACATATGGGACTACAGAAATATCTTCAACACACTGGTTTCATTTTCTTTGGATAAATATTCAGTAGGGGAATTGCTGGATCATTTAGTAGTTCTATATTTAGTTTTTTGAAGAACCTCCATACTGTTCTCTATAGTGGCTAAACTCATGTACATTCCCACCAATAGTGTTTGAGGATTCCCTTTTCTCTACATTGTTGCCAACATTCATTATTTCCTTTATTTTGGATAAAAGCGGGATGAGATGATATTTGATTTGCATTTATTTGATGATCAGTGATGTTGAGCATCTTTTCACATACCTATTTGCCATTTATATGTCTTCTTTTGAGAAATGACTATTTGGACATTTTGCCCATTTTTAAATTAGATTATTAGATTTTTTCCCATTTGTTTGAGCTCCTTATATACTCTGGTTGTAAATCCCTTGACGGATGGATAGTTTGAAAATTGTTCTCCCATTCTGTGGGTTGTCTCTTCACTTTGTTAATTTTGTTTTCTGTGCAGACGCTTTTTAACTTGATGTGATCACATTTGCCCATTTTTGCTATGGTTATCTCTGTTTTTGAGGTATTATTCAAGAAACCTTTGCCCAGACCAATGTCCTGTGGAGTTTTCCCAATGTCTTCTTTTAATAGTTTCATGGTTTGAGGTATTAGATTTAACTCTTTAATACATTTTGACATCATTTTTGTAGATGATGAAAAATAGGGTTCTAGCTTCATTCTTCTGCCTATAGACATCCAGTTTTCCCAGCACAATTTGTTTAAGAGATTGTCTTTCTCCAATGTATATTCTTGGCACCTTTGTCAAAAATAAATTCAACATAACTGTATGGATTTATTTCTGATTTATCCTGTTTCTTTGGTCTACACGTCTGTTTTTATGCCAGTACTGTGCTGTTTTGGTTACTATCGCTCTATAGAATAATTTAAAATCAGAGAATGTGCTTCCTCTCATTTTGTTCTTTTTGCTCAGAATGACTTTGGCTATTCTGGGTCTTTTGTGGTTTCACATGAATTTTGGAATGATTTTTTTCTATTCATGTGAAGAATGTATTGGTATTTTAATAATGATTGCATTGAATCTGTAGATTGCTTTGAATAGTGCAGACACTTTAACAATATTGATTATTCCAATCCATGAGCATAAAGTATCTTTGCATTTTTTTGTGTTCTCCTCAATGTCTTGCACCAATGTTTTATAGAATGCATTGTATGTATCTTTCAATTCTTTAGTTAAGTCCATTTCTAGGTATGTTGTTTTATTTGTAGCTATTGTAACTGGGATTACCTTCTTGATTTCTTTTGAAGATTGTTAGCTGTTGTAATATGTAAATACTATTGATTTTTGTATGTTGATTTTGTATCCCTCAACTTTGCTGAATTTGTTTATTGGTTCTAATAGATTTTTGGTAGAGTCTTTAGATATTTTTCAGATATAAGACCATATCATCTGCAAACAAAGATGACTTACTTCTTTTCAATTTGGATTCTCTTTATATCTTTTTCTTATCTGATTGCTTTAACTAGAATGTCAGTACTATGTTGAATAATAGTGGTGAAAATGGACATTTTGGTTTGTTCCAGATCTTATAGAAAAAGTTTTCAGTTTTTCTGCATTCAGTATGATGCTAGCTGTGTGTCTGTCATACACAGTTTTTATTGTTTTGAGATATATACTTCTATACCTCATTTTTTAGAGCTTTTATTATGAAAGGAGGTTGAATTTTATCTAATGCTTTTTACCATCAATTGAAATGATTGCATGTTTTTGTCCTTCATTCTTTTGATATGATATATCACATTGATTTATTTGCATATGCTGAATCATTCTTGCATCACTGGCATAAATCCCTCTTGGTCATGATGAATTATCTTTTAAATGTGTTCTTGAATTTGGTTTGTGAGTATTTTGTTGAGAATTTTTGCATCAGTATTCATCTGGAATATTGGCCTGTAGTTTTCTTATTTTGATGTCTCTTTGTCTGATTTTGGTATCAGGGTAATACTGGCCTCATAGAATGAGTAGGGAAGTATTTGCTTCTTTATTTTTTTGGAATTGTTTGAATAGAATTATATTAATATTAGTTCTTTAAAGTTTGGGTGAAATTTGGCAGTCAAAGGCTTTGGGTCTCTGACTTTTCTTTGCTGGGATACTTTTTATTATGGTGTTGAACTCATTCCTTGTTGTTGATCTATTTAAATTTTGGAAATCATCATGATTCGGTCTTGGTAGGTTGTATGTGTCTAGGATTTAATCTATTTCTTCCAGGTTTTCCAATTTACTGGCATGTAGTTGCTCTTAGTAGTCTCTAATGATTCTCTGAACTGCAGTATCTGTTGTAATAACTCCTTTTTATCTCTGATTTTATTTATTTGGATTTTCTATCTTTATGTCTTTGGCTAAATGTTTATCAATTTTGTTTTTTTTTTAAATAAGCCACCTTTTTGTTTAATTGACATTTTGTATTGTTTGTTTTGTTTCAGTTTCATTTATTTCTGCTTTGATTTTTGTTATTTCTTTTCTCCTACTAATGTTGGCTTTTGTTTGCTCTTTGTTTTCTAGTTCTTTAAGATGCATCATTAGGTTGTTAATTTGAGGATTTTCTGCTTTTTTGATGTAGAGTGCTTATTGCTATAAGCTTTCTTCTTAGTATTGCTTTTGTTGCATTCCATAAGTTATGATATACTGTTTCCATTTTTGTTTGTTTCAAGGAATTTTTAAGTTTTATTCTTAATTTCTTCATTGACCCATTGATCGCTTTAGAGCATATTGTTTATTTTGCAAATTTTTCCAAAATTTTTCTAATTATTTGTTTCTAGTTTTATTCCATTGAGAATAAAACTAGAAAGATGAGACACTTGATATTTTTTCAATTTTAGAATTTTTTTAAGACTTGTTATTTGTTCTAATAGATGATCTATCCTTAAGAATGAGCCATGCCCTGAGGAGAATGTGTATTCTGCAGCTCTTAAATGAAAGGTTGTGTAAATATATATTAGGTCCATTTGGTCTATAGTGCAGATTAAGTCCAATTTTGTTGTTGGTGGTGGTTTTCTGTTTAGAGCTTCTGTCCAATGCTGAAAGTGGGGTGTTGAAGTCTCCAGCTATTATTGTATTGTATTACTCTTCAACTCTAATAATACTTACTTAATATATTTGAGTGTTCCAGTGTTGGGTGTATACGTATTTACAATTGTTTTAACCTCTTGCTAAGCTGACCTCTTTATCATTATATAATGACCTTCTTTGTCTCTGTTTATAGTTTTTGTTTTGAAATCTATTTTGTCTGATGTAAATATAGCTACTTCTGCTTTTTTTGTTTCCATTTTCATGCAATATTTTTCAGTTCCTGTATTTTCAGTCTAAGTGAGTCTTTATAAATGAAGTGTGTTTCTTATAAGGAACAGATTGTTGGATCTTGTTTTTATTATTATTATTATTGTTCAGGCTCTCTATGTCTTGTGATTGGAGAGTTTAGTCCATTTACATTCAATGTTATTATTATTAAGTAAGGATTTACTACTGCAATTTTGTTAGTTGTTTTCTGGGTGTTTTATGTGTGCTCTTCCCTTTCTTCCCTCCTTCTTCCGTGTATTCCTTTTTGGGAAGTTAATTTTCTTTCTTGGATTGTTTTAATTTTTTGATTTTTAGTTTTTTGTGTATCTCTTGTGGGTTTTATGGTTCGGGGTGACCATGAGGCTTGGAAATAACATCTTAGAACCCATTATTTTAAACTGATCACAACTTAGCACTGGATACAAAAGCAATCAGACTAACAACAAGCAAAGAGAAAACTAATAAAACCTCTACACTTTAACTTAATCCCCCTGCTTTCTAACTTTTTGTTGCTTCCATCTACATCTTATTATACTATGTCTTAAAAAGTTGTAGTTATTATTTTTGATAGGTTTGTCTTTTAGTCTTTCTATTCAAGATATCAATAGTTCACATACCACAATTACAGTGTTATAATATTGTGTGTTTGTTTGTGTACTTACCATTACCAATGAGTTTTGTACCTTCAGATGACTTCCTATTGCCCATTAGTGTCCTTTCTTTTTAGATTGAACAGCTCCCTTTAGCATTTCTTGTAGGGCAGTTCTGGTGTTGATGAAATCCCTCAGCTTTTGTGTGTCTGGGAAAGCCTATTTCTTCTTCATGTTTGATGGGTATTTTCACTGGATATACTCTTCTAGGATTAAAGTCATTTTTCCTTCAGCACTTTAAATATGTAATGCCACTCTCTCCTAGATTGTAAGGTATGTTATTTGTTTCCTTTCTCTTGCTGCTTTTAGAATCCTTTCTTTATCCTTGACCTTTGGAAGTTTGATTATTAAATGTCTTGAGTAGTTTTATTTGGATGAAATCTACTTGGTGTTCTACAACCCACCCATACTTGAACTTTGATATATTTCTCTAGGTTTGAAAAGTTATCTGTTATTATCCCTTTGAAAAAAATTTATACCTTGATCTCTGTACCTCTTCTTTAAGGCCAGTAACTGTTAATTTGCCCTTTTGAGATATTTTCTAGAACTTACAGGCAAGCTTCATGCTTTTTTATTCTTTTGTTTCTTCTGATTGTGTATTTTCAAATAGCTTGATTCTTTCTTCTGCTTGATCAATTCTGCTGTTGGGAGATTCTGATGCATTATTCTGTATGTCAATTGAATTTTTCAGCTCAGAATTTCTGCATGTTTCAAAAATTATTTCAGTATCTTTGCTAAATTTATCTGATAGGAATCTGAATTCCTTCTCTGTGTTATCTTACATTTCATTGAGCTTCCTCAAAATATGTATTTTGAATTTTCTGTCACTCTTGGATTGATCAGTGGTGACTTTTTCAGTTTGTTTGGTGAGGTCATGATTTCCTGAATGGTCCTGATGCTTCTGGATGTTTGTCAGTGTGTGGGCATTGAATAGTTAGATATTTATTATAATATTTGCAGTCTGCATTTGCTTGTACTTCTCTTGTAGAGGGGTGATGCAAGCTCCACTGTGACTACCACACTGAGACTGTGCTGGGTCACACCCAAAGATAGCACAGCACTGGGTCTTGCTCAAGACCCATGGTAACCACTGCCTGGTTACTGCCAGTAGAAGGAAGGAGCCTCCCCCAGGTTACTGAGCCGCATTGCCTGGGTTGGGGGAGGGGTGATGCAAGCACTCCCTTGTCTACCTGGCTGGTGTCTCATTAGGTCAACCCAAGTCTACTGCTTCCTAGCCCAACACAGCACCAACACTTGCCCAGGAATTGCCATCCTTGTGGCCTAGACTGCCTTTGAAGTTTATGTAGGATCCCAGAGTGCTCTGGCCTGTGGTGATGGGCTAGCCAGAACTCTGGTTCCAACCACTGGGAAGGACAATTCCTCTCTTGCTGGGACTGATATAAGGGCTCCCTCCATGGGCACTGGCTGTGTTCTGCCATATGTTGTTTTCTACTGTGGCTGGGCTGCACTGAGTTCCAGTGCAAAGTCCCACATCATTGCCCTGTCTCCCCTACAAGCACACAGATCCTCTCTGCAGCATCAGCAATTCAAGACTATCTTTCCTAACCTCTTCAATGCCTCTTTCTTTGATATGATGTTAGAACCAGGTACTGTGATCACTCGATTTTCGGTTCTCATAAAAGGGCTTTCTTGTGTGGATAGTTGTTCAATTTAGTGTTCCTGTAGGAGGACTATTGTTGAAGAGTTCTATTAGGCCAACCTGCTGTGTGTCTTTCCCTATAGTTTCTTTTTGACTGAGTTACATTCACATTTACTTTTTACACTTTATAGAAATGTTAGGGGAGTTAAAATTTATCCTTTATTTACTGAGTTCTAATTTAACAGAATTGAAACTGTGGTCAGAGAATGTATTAGGTTTGACACTAAGTCTTTGAAATTTATTGAGATTTGCTTTAAAGCCTAGTGATATGCCTAATATCCCATTCTATTCCTATGTGGAGGAATCAAAAGGTGAGGGACAGACCCTCTCTTTCAATGTATAGCACAAGGGTTCTTATTTATCCTCTAGACAATAGCATATAGATACATGTGTCAAGTTTACTTAGTAAGGTTCTCTTGCCTGTAGCTTTGAATAATGAGGGTTAGAGATTTTTCCCAGCCAGCGTGGAAGGTTTGAGAGACTATTGCTGTGGCAGCAAGAATCCAGTAGCAGCAGTATCAATTCCTGTGTCCTGAGCAGACTTCAGGCTCATAACCTGCTTTCCTTGTTTTTCTGCCAGAATCTCATTCTCAACTCTTGATTAATTCTCTAAGTTATTGATATCTTGCCAATACATTCCTTTTCTGATTAATGTAACCAAAGTCAGTTTCTGTTGCTTAGAACTCAGAATTCTGACAAGTGTGAAACACAATGCTTCTGAGGGAATTACAGTATATTACTTTTTGCTTTGTTTTGTTTAGTCTTCTGTTCTCTCCTCAGTAAGTGTTATTTGTTATCCTCATTTAACAGATAGGAAAACTAGGGATTCAATATTTGAAGCACTTTATTCAATACCACACAGCCTGTAAACTGTGAAACCAGAATTCAAGCCAGCTCTGCCTGATTCTTGAACTGCTACTCCTTAAGCCTTCCAGATATTCAATGGGTGATTTTAAACCTTTCTTTCTGACTCTAATATTCTATGAACTGAAGAATAAATACAGATTGCCAAGTGTAAATCAAGAATAGCTTAGGTACTGAGAGGTCAAACTCTAGAAGTCACAAATATTCATATATTCTTAAGTTTTAATTGGGAAAAGTACTTCTCTTAGGCTTTTTACTTTATACACTCTGTGAGATGAATTTTTAGAAACTGACCTTCTCTTATTCACTGCCCCAGCTCTGCAAATTTGCTACACGTGCCTTGGCAACATGAACCACCATAACACAGAGGGGCTGGTGACTTAACATACTTTGTCATCCCCCTGGCATAACAGAGGGGTTCTTTTAGGTCATGGGCCACTTTTCTTCTTGTAGTTTATTGAAAGTTTGTGTGTTCATGCTCATTAAGTAACTTCTAGCAACCTTGGCTAAATAAGTTGGTAAAAGGCTGAACTCATAGTCAGTATTGCTTCATAATACACACATGCAGAGCTCATAATATATGTGACAGTTGACTCACTTAAATCACCCAATTAACTTTTTGCAGTCTTGTATAAATATAATAAAGTAGCTATAGAAATGAAAGATGTTTTCAAGTTAAATTTAACTCCACTGAACTCATAGAATGAGAGTTAACTTATATTTCATTTTAGGTGATTTTAGAGAAAGTTGTTTTAAAGGCAAAACATTCTTAAAAGATTGAATTTGTTTCTACCCCCATTTTTCTTAATTACTTTCATGAAAAACCTATTGATTTTATAATCTATTAATTTGCAGTGGAAAAACTGTGCTCTTTTGTTGATGTAGAGCTAATAATGTACATAAATGTTTATAACTTTTAACCTCATCTTAAATATTTTTTGTTTTAAATCACACATAGCTGACATTTTAAGATATTTCTTGTTTGTTTGTTTTTTTTCCCCACTTGCAGAACACTTTGATGTCTTAAGTGGTACATCCAAACTTAAGTGAAATAGAGCTGTGAGAACATTTTGGGGGAAGTGATCTAGATAAGTACTGACCGTTGCATTCATCTATGTTCTTGCTGATTGTGATAATTTCTTGTGCCGTAGCAGATCAAAATCTGCCAAAAAATGGAAATAATTAGGGTCTCACAAGTAGTAGCCAGATACACAAATGAAATTAAGCTATCTCTGTGAATAGGAGTTTGCTTTTTGGGAGGAGTAGAGTAAAACAGAGTTAAGGAAGAAGTGTTGATTTTAGCTGTCACATACCAGTTGAACAATTCTGATAGTGATACTGTTGTTTTCCAGGTGAGTAAGAGTCATGGAAATTAGCATACAACATAAAAATCTGTAGAAATCAGGGGAGATGTGTGACAGGAGTGGCCTAGGGAAATCCATTTGGGGATGAACAATAGGAATTCCTCATTTGGACTGCTTCTGTTATTACTCACTCAGAGGCTAGAGCAAATTGTTAGACTTGCCTGTGGTGTCCTTTATCTATCCCTAAAATGTAGAAAGTGAAGTAGAGAAGGATGAGGAGTTGATATTACAGAAGAGGAAGCTGAAATAACCTTCCTTCAATTATTTTTCTTAAAATTGCCCTCTGAAGGGAACCTGAATGTTTACACTTTATTTCACTCTGTCTTATACTCTATTTGTGACAGATAAATGAAATGGTAGACTGATTGGCCATTCTTTGGCTAATGTCAGCAGCCAAATTAATCAAACTGTGGGAAGTTGCTGATATGTTTATATGAAAGTAACTTAAAAAAAAAAGGCCCATTGTCCACCTGATTTGTTTCGTGGTTGAGGCCGAATATATTTATCTGATATATTATGTGATAATATTAGTAATTAAAGTCCCTAAGTTAGCAAATGGTTTGCCTACATCTCCAAGTTCTTTGTTCTTTCCATCCTGTACCACTGATATTCCACCTGAATTAGGGAAATTAATTATCCAAAAGTGCCTATTTGTTTCCATCTTCTTTCTTATTCAAATACTATTCATCTTAAATTACTATTTCCGAATTAATGCTAAATAAATAAGATGTACACTTAGCTAACCAGAGATTTGTAAATAACTTCATTTCTTCATTTTCTCCCTGGATTTTCTACTATTTATTATTATTTAAGTTTTAGTGCTTTGAGAGTACAGCTGGTATTTCAACAGCACTTTCCTCTAATGCTTAATCCTAACTCATAACTGAAATATGTATTAAAAGCTTGAGCACATGCATATAAAGAGAAAACGTTTTTCTCAACCTTCAACACTTCACATTAAATCTTTGGAATATTTAATGCCTTATCATCATTTTAATTCTTATTCTGAGTCACAGACAGCATGAACAGAATTTACAGGGTAATCACTGCAGTAACATTTTCTTCCTCTACATTATCTTTTCTGGGATTAATTATATTGAGATCACTGCCCTGAGTCATAGTCTTCTGTATTTTAATAGAGTATCAGGCATGGTTCAGATAAAGAAACTTTATTGGGGCTATTTTTGTAT
>NW_012103243.1:441248-446501 GCF_000951045.1 Mandrillus leucophaeus
TATGGTTTATGTATATATTCCTTCAATAATTTCAATAAAAATTTTGTTTACATTTATACAGGTTTTTAAAGTATAAATTATATTATAGTATTATTTTAGTCTATCAGACAAATGCTTTTTATGTACCAGGTAATTTTCTCATACTGGGATACATCAGCAGATAAAAAACCAAGAGCATGTTAAATATCTGTTCTCCTGGAAGTCTATGACAAATGGGGCAGGCTGAGAAATAAATAAACAAGTATATGGATATTATGTCAGATGCTAATGAGTACTGTGAGAGCAGGAGAACCCAGCAGGGTTAGAGGAATAGGGAATGTGTATGTGTTTTGTTTTGTTTTGTTTTGTTTTGTTTTTTCTGTTTTGCTGGGTTGCCATGGAAGGTAACAGAGTACTAAGGCAAATTAGAGAGTGAATGGTTCATGTAATGCACTGAAAATGGAGGAAATAGCAAGAGTGAAGTGTCTGTGGTAATATCTTGCTTACTATACCAAGGAACAATAAGCAGCCTAATATGACTGGAGTGAAGTGAGCTAAGTGGAAAGTATTAATAGTAAGAGATGAGGACAAAGAGTTATCAGGGGGTCAGATTTGCAGGCCCTTTTAGGTTCATGTGAAGAACTGGGTCCTGTACTTAATGAGATGGAAAGCCATTGAGAGTGACATGATCTGATTTAAATTTTAAGAGAATCACTATATCTGTCTGCCATGGGGAAAAAAGTGGTGTATGTATCTCTGCATATTTTGGTATAATAGGGAGTTAGGCACTCTAGAAAATGTATCTTAAAATATAAAATCAGACACTCAAATAATTACTCAAGCCAGTCCTCTTATTTAATGTTCTAACCTAAATCACTACTAATTACAAGCAGAATTTATTTTTGCATGAAGCCTTTTGTATGATCACTCTTCAAATATAAACACAGAAGAATGCCTCATATAATACCATGTAAATTAATTAAGAAAAAATATAGTGACTCTCAAAAGAAAGGAAGGAAATCACTAAGTGCCAGAAACAAATAAAGAACTCAGTTCCAAAAGGAACCTTGACGTGATACCCTAGCAGTTCATAAGACTGTCAGATGCAGCCTTGAGTCTCTCCAGGATAGGGGATTAGAAAAAATATCTTTGAAGATTTTGAAGACAGTCCTAGCTAAATGCAAAAACAATCTTACTGGCTTCCCAGGCTCTGGAAGTAGCTATAAATCATCTCCTGAGAGAAAAGTCAAGAACCCAAGCTGCACCAAAAGTATGTGGTCAAAATTTGTAGTAATACATAAAGCAGGAATAATAAGCTTTGAAATTCATTTTTAAAAACTGGTCTGATACCAGGGGAATCTTCTGTACTGAGGCATAAGCAATAAAACTTCAATAACCCTGTAAAGAAAATTCTGCATCCCTGGATGTATGGGACACACAAAGGAAAAAGTAAATCACCCACTGAAAGTGATCTCTCTTTGTGCATATACAACTTATTTATTTTTTACAAAGACACAATCTGTACAGAGAATTAACAGAGGAAAGCAGTCACCAACTAAAGATAATATGTCATATGTATACATATACAGACACACACATTTTTTTTACAGAGACACAATTTTGAGAGAGAGATTAGACAGAGAAAAGCATGAAAATCACATGCTAAAAACAGTGATAATAGAACAATTTGGAAGAGATTAATAAGTGTGTTCATAGTTATTTAACAAAGTATAAAATTATCAAAATATTTGAAGAAGAAATAATAACCTAATGTAATGACAGAGCAAAAACACTAAAGAACAAAATGGAACTATTAGAAATAAAAGTAATATAGTCATTGCTAAAACAAAACCCTGGGGAGGAGGCGGAGCCAGATGGCCAAATGGGTCCCTCCAGCAGTTGTCTTCCCCACAGGAACACCAGATTAAACAACTATCTGCACAAGAAAACATCTTCATAAGAAAGAAAAATCAGATGAGTGATCATTGTACGTAATTTTGAAATCTTATCAAGGAAAGAGGCACTGAAGAGGGTAGGAAAGACAATCTCGAATGGCCAACACCACCCCAACTCCATCCATCAGCAGCAGCTACATGGAATGGAGAGAGAGTATGTGTGCTTGCAGGAGAGAGAGCTCAGTGATTGTGAGACTTTGCATTGGAATTCAGTGCTGCCTGCCACCATGGAAAGCAACACATGGAGAACTCAACCAGCAACCACAGAGAGAGAGAACATTTAGACTAGCCCTAGCCAAAAGAAAATAATCCATGCCAACGTTTGGAACCTGAGTTCCTGCTATTACCACCACTACAGGCTAACGCTCTCTGGGGTACTAAATAAACTTGAAAAGCAATCTAGGCCACAATGACTGCAATTCCTGTGCAAGTTTTGGTGCTGTGCTTGGCTCAGAGCCAGTGAACTTGGGATGCACACAACCTAGTGAGACACCAGCCAGGGTGGCTAAGGGAGTGCTTGTGTCACCCTCCCACAACCCCAGGAAGCGCAGCTCACAGCTCCTTCTTTCCACTTGAAGAAAGAATAGGGAAGAGAGTAAAGAGGACATTGTCTTGCAACTTGGATATCAGCTCAGCTACAGTAGAATAGGGCATCGGACAAATTCCTGAGGCCCCTATTTTAGGCGTTAACTTCCAAATGACATTTCTAGACACACCCTGGGCCAGAAAGGAACCCGCTGCGTTGAAGGGAAAGACGCTGTACTTGCAGGATACATCACCTGCTGACTAAACAGCATTTGAGCCTTGAAAAAACATGGGTGGTAACCAGGCAGTACTCACCACAGGCCTTGGGTGATACCCAATGCCATGTTGGCTTCAGGTGTGACCTAGTATATTCCCAGCTGTGGTGGCCATGCAGAGAGACTCCTGCTTCAGGAAAGGAGAGGGAAGAGTAGACGAGTTTGTCTTGCAGTTTGGGTATCAGGTCAGTAAACAAACAAACAAACAAAAAAACAACGGGCTTCTTTTGTTCCAGGCCTTGCCTCCTGGATGGCATTTTTGAACCCACCCTGGGCCGGAGGGGAGCCCACTTCTTTGAAGACAGAAACACAGGACTGGCAGCATTTACCGTAAGCTGACTGAGCAGCCACTGGGCCTTGAGTGGACATTGGTGGTAGCCAGACAGTACTTGTCTCAGTACTTGCCTCAGGCCTGGGGCATGGGTGACCACAGGGAGATCATCCATCTGCTTGAGAAAAGGAGAACGAAGGAAGTAAAGGGCTTAACCTTGCACTTGATTGCCAACTCAGCCATAGTAGAATACAGCACCAAGTAAATTCCTAAGGATCCTGATTCCAGGCCCTGGCTCCCAGATGACATTTTAGGACCTGCCCTGGGCTAGGGGAAGCTCATCATCCTGAAGGGAAAAACACAAGCCTGGCTGAATTTGCCACCAGCTGAATAAAGAGTGCTTAGGCGTTGAATGAACTTTGGCAATAGCCAAGGAGTGGTCACCATGGACCTTAGGCAAGAGAGCCAGTGTTGTGCTGGCTTTGGATTTGACCCAGCATAATCTCACTGGTATTTTAGTTATTGTACATTTACTTTTTAGTTTATCCTACACACCATGTTTACTAGTACTAAAACTGTCTTACAATATTACAATTTTGACCCTTTTTCTAATGGAACTTTATGTTTTTACAAGCACACGTTATTACGTATGAATGAGATTTTACTATGTTATAGATAACTCTTAATTCTGTAAATAATATATTGCTTATCTGAAATATAGCTGGTATTTGTTTCTTCATTACTTGGCTATTCCCTATATGTTATACTCTACTAAAGATCATGGGATGTAGATTCAGAAAACTTACTTCCTAGCTCTTATTATTTCTGTGATCTTGCAAAAGAAAAAAAACCTGTGAACTATTGTTTTTGTTTTTTTTTTATCTATGAAACACGAAATATACTTCACAGGATTGTAATGAGAATTAAATTAGATGATATACATGAAAATCACTTCTGAACTGTCAAGTAATTTGTTAATACTGTCACTATTATGTTTGGTAGACTTAAGTGATTTGCCTTTGCCTGTATACTGAGTAAAGAAGCAGCATTTTGGCATTACCAGTTCCAAAACCCAAAAGAATACAGAATTCCCATAACAGAAAATTAAATAGTCTAACCTGGATTCCACCTACCCCACTGCCCACCAACTTCATGCTGTGATTCCCAAGATGATTGGAGGGAAAATGCCAGAAACAGATTCATAAACTGCCCGTGAGACATACTATAAACAGAAAATGAACCCGTCTTATGTCAGGGAACGTGATTGAAAAATTAAAAGAGCTTAAGGAGAGAAAACTCTGCTAGAAAACTCTGCAATTCCAGATGGTCTGCCTCTAAGGAGTGCACGGGCAATAAGTGACTTGGGGAACCTGTGATGAACATGTGCGAATCATCTCTGAAAACGGAGGATGCACAGGTGGCTGGTTTTGAATTGAACACCACACCTGTCTTTGTAATAATGCTTGTAATTCTGCACTGCCTTTCATCAGGGCTTCTTGACAGGTTTTGCAGACATACCACTGCAGCTTTTAGACGGGATGTTAAACCCATTTTGGAGAGAGAAATCTTAGAATTCTATGATAAAGTAAATGAAGGTTGCAGAGTGGGCTAGAATAGAACAAAGAAATCCTGATAGCCCCCTTTAAGGAAATACATTGTATGGTTTCTTTTTTTATTTTTCTTTTTTTTTTTTTTAATTAAAACTGATCTCTTTTAAAATTTCGCTCAGAAATTAAACAAACATTTACATTGCACTACTCTGGGAAAATACACAAGTCACAAGTAATATACAAAATGAGTAGAGATTAGTCCCTGCATATAATAAATTTATATTTAAGGGCTAGAGAGGCATTCATTTATAACATGACTATGGGCTAACATTTTTAAGTAGAATAATACTGGCATAAACAAATGTTAAGTAATCATGGAAGACAGTGATTTTGGTGGAGTAATTGTGGAAGACTTTCACAGAGTAAATGACAATAGTATAGTTAATCACGTTTTTACAGAAGTGTAAATAAGGAAAGAATGGTCCAAATAGAAGCAGTGGCTTAGGTAAAAGTATATGCATGTGAATGTTTATGACAAGTTTATAAATGTTCAAATAGTCTGAGATTAACAAGTATCAAATAAGTCTGTGTCATCTAGATTATAGTGCATGCATGTATGGCTGTGTAGATGAGTGTGAAAAAGAAGAGATAAGAATATGGGAAGTAAGCATGATTGTCGGGGTAGGCTCTGGTCACAT
>NW_012103243.1:446551-453253 GCF_000951045.1 Mandrillus leucophaeus
TACTTCACAGGATTGTAATGAGAATTAAATTAGATGATATACATGAAAATCACTTCTGAACTGTCAAGTAATTTGTTAATACTGTCACTATTATGTTTGGTAGACTTAAGTGATTTGCCTTTGCCTGTATACTGAGTAAAGAAGCAGCATTTTGGCATTACCAGTTCCAAAACCCAAAAGAATACAGAATTCCCATAACAGAAAATTAAATAGTCTAACCTGGATTCCACCTACCCCACTGCCCACCAACTTCATGCTGTGATTCCCAAGATGATTGGAGGGAAAATGCCAGAAACAGATTCATAAACTGCCCGTGAGACATACTATAAACAGAAAATGAACCCGTCTTATGTCAGGGAACGTGATTGAAAAATTAAAAGAGCTTAAGGAGAGAAAACTCTGCTAGAAAACTCTGCAATTCCAGATGGTCTCCCTCTAAGGAGTGCACGGGCAATAAGTGACTTGGGGAACCTGTGATGAACATGTGCGAATCATCTCTGAAAACGGAGGATGCACAGGTGGCTGGTTTTGAATTGAACACCACACCTGTCTTTGTAATAATGCTTGTAATTCTGCACTGCCTTTCATCAGGGCTTCTTGACAGGTTTTGCAGACATACCACTGCAGCTTTTAGACGGGATGTTAAACCCATTTTGGAGAGAGAAATCTTAGAATTCTATGATAAAGTAAATGAAGGTTGCAGAGTGGGCTAGAATAGAACAAAGAAATCCTGATAGCCCCCTTTAAGGAAATACATTGTATGGTTTCTTTTTTTATTTTTCTTTTTTTTTTTTTTAATTAAAACTGATCTCTTTTAAAATTTCGCTCAGAAATTAAACAAACATTTACATTGCACTACTCTGGGAAAATACACAAGTCACAAGTAATATACAAAATGAGTAGAGATTAGTCCCTGCATATAATAAATTTATATTTAAGGGCTAGAGAGGCATTCATTTATAACATGACTATGGGCTAACATTTTTAAGTAGAATAATACTGGCATAAACAAATGTTAAGTAATCATGGAAGACAGTGATTTTGGTGGAGTAATTGTGGAAGACTTTCACAGAGTAAATGACAATAGTATAGTTAATCACGTTTTTACAGAAGTGTAAATAAGGAAAGAATGGTCCAAATAGAAGCAGTGGCTTAGGTAAAAGTATATGCATGTGAATGTTTATGACAAGTTTATAAATGTTCAAATAGTCTGAGATTAACAAGTATCAAATAAGTCTGTGTCATCTAGATTATAGTGCATGCATGTATGGCTGTGTAGATGAGTGTGAAAAAGAAGAGATAAGAATATGGGAAGTAAGCATGATTGTCGGGGTAGGCTCTGGTCACATCGTGAAGACTTTGAAACTATGAATAGGAATGTGTTTTCTATAGAAAATGGGGCAGGGATCAGGTATAGGAGAGGAATGTGAACATAATAATTCTGGTGGAAATGTGGATAGTGAATTAAGGAGGGGAAGGAAGAGGCTAGTAAAATGGCTATTAAAATGAATCAGCTGACAGATGGGACTTGAAAGGAGAAGATGGACTCAAGATATTTCAGACATAGAGTATATTTTATCTCTGATTAAATACTGAGGTTTGGGGAAGAGAAAAGTTAAGAATGACTCCAAGACCTATAGCTAGGGACTGAGTGGATAGTGATGGCGTTAACTAAGAGAAGACACAAACATAGGCGAGTAGGTTTAAGATGAGGAGGAGAATATCAACTCAGCTTTTGATATTTTAAGTTAGATATGCAAATGAGGCACCCTTAAAGAGAAGACCAGTAGGAACTCAGAAATTAATCTGGCCTCAGAGAGAAAAGACCCAGCTCTTTCTCTAAGATTTGTAGGTCCTAAGGCAAGACTGCAAATGGAGGACTGTGTACCATATGTTAAATATTTAAAAGTTATAAATCAAGCCACAAACTGTTAAATAAAATATCTAACCTCCTACTATGACAAATATGCTTTCATATCAACCTCAAAGACCAAGTTTGAATTACAGTTCCATGATAAAATATGGTGGCAGTAACTCAGAAAGGACCTCTTCTCCTCCCACTTTACCCCCCTTCCCACTAGCCCTATCCATGCACAGGCCTCAGGGTCAATCATGGGAAATCCCAGGCTTAGGAGCTATGCGAAGCCATTGTGAAGATCTTGAAACTATGAGAAGAAATTTGTTTTCTATTCTATAGAAAATGGGTCAGGGATAGGGGCAGGGAAGGAATGTGAACATGATAATACCTCCACTTCATCCCCACTTCTCACAGACAACCACTCCTTAGTCACCACTTGGATCTTGGGATACACTGGAGGTTTAGAAGTATAGTCCTGAAGTCAAGAAGCCACTCGGCCCTGGAAGTAGATTCAACGAGATAGAGAATGTGAATAGGAATTATGGTGGTCCCAGGTACCCAGCGTCTGAATCAGAAGAGAGGATGTGGGCTGGGAGACAACTAGCCCTGGAAGGGGAGTATGGGAGATAGAGCAGGTGTCTAAAGCTTGGAGTCTAGAAGGGAACTTCTCTCGCCCTAGTCCAAAAGGGTTGATGAGAAGACACTCCTAGAAAAGTAGATTTGACAATCAAATATTTATGTGAGTGAATGAAATAAAGAAAGCATGGGGGAATAGAAAAGATAGAGTATTAAAAGTTAATTTAAATTACAAATAAAAGATCATTACCACTTGTTTTAAGTTCTGGGGTACATGTGCAGGTGCAGGATGTGCAGGTTTGTTTCATAGGTATACATGTGCCATGGTGGTTTGCTGCACCTATTAACCTACCACCTAGGTATTAAGCCCAGCATGCATTAGCTATTTTTCCTAATGCTCTTCCTCCCACTTTCCCCCAGCAGGCCCCAGTATGTGTTGTTCCCCTCCCTGTGTCCATGTGATCTCATTGTTCAGCTCCCACTTATGAGTGAGAAAATGCGGTGTTTGGCTTTTCTGTTCCTTCATTTGTTTGCTGAAGATAATGGCTTCCAGCTCCATCCATGTCCCTGCAAAGGAAATGATCTCATTCCTTTTTATGGCTTCATAGTATTCCGTGATGTAGCTGTACCACATTTTCTTTATCTAGTGTATCATTGATGGGCATTTGGGTTGATTTCATGTGTTTGCTATTGTGAACAGTGCTGCAATGAACACACATGTGCATGTATCTTTGTAATAGAATGATTTATATTCCTTTGGGTATATACCCAGTAATGGGATTGCTGGGTCAAATGGTATTTTTGATTCTAGACCTTTGAGGAATTGCCATACTGTCTTCCACAATGGTTGACATTACCACTTTTAAGAAATAGATTATGTAGTACACAAAGATGGAGCTGGGAGGGGAGGGAACAAAGATAGCAAGTGCAGTGTACCCTTACAAGAAATGTATCAGAAGAAAGAAGCAGCTGCAGGAAGAACTTACAAAGAATCAAGAATTAGGGATTTTTAAAAAATAATAATAAAAGGCTAGTTTTTCTTTATTATTTATTTATTAGACATTCTTTATTTAACAGAATGTCTGTTGCAATAGTGACAGCTACCCAAAAATGAGATTAAAGGGTTAAAAACCAGGTGTCATTTAGAGCAAGGAGTTTAATTGATTAAGCCTAGATTTGTATACATGAAGGAAAGAGTACAAATGAGGCAGAAATATTAATTTTTATGAAAAATGTAGCTGTACTGACTACCATTAATGTCAACATTAATAAATAGTTTCTGTGAAGGATGCAGTTTATGTTATTTCAGTCAATACATGGAGTTGATTGTCTAAGTACTGGCTTGTCTAATTTTGTATACGAATCAAGAATGTCTATCCTGAGAAGAAAAGTCAGCAATCATACTGTGAACCCAGTTCTCTGCTCAGAGAAGAGTGAAAGAGCGTAAATTACACCCAGCCATGGAACAGCCACACTCAGTGTATTAGACAAGACACATACGTGTAAATAACAAAAGACACTATAGAATCATAAATGGGAAATTGTAAGTATTTTGGTGATAAACAAAATAGGGAGAGCAGTGTAGCTGGGCTGGCAGTCCAGAGATCCTAGGGTTTTAGCTTAGTTTGCTAGATTGTTTGTAATCAGGATAAAATATTCAACTCAGCCTTAGTTTCTTCATTCATCATGTTGAACTGTGAATTTTTATGATCTAAAGCTCTGGAAACTTTTGTTCAAATAATGTCTTTCTGGGAAAGGTAAATAATTAAAATGATGAAAGCAGTGCTGGATTAAAGTAGGTGAGAGCTCCAGAACTCTGTTGCCCACTTTACTTCCCTTCCCATTTCTACTTCTTTTTCAAAAGCCTTCTAAGTGTCTCTATGTTGCACAGTTGGAAAATATTTGAACTAGATAATCTCTAAGAGCTATTCCAAGTATAAAATCCTGTGACTCTACTAAGTCAGGTACAGCTTTGCAGATGAAGTGGCGCTTGAGTGGGCCTTTGAAACTAGGCCATATATTTGGATTAGTGGGTAGGAAGAGTGAAGATATTTAAAACAGGAAGAAGAGCATAATAAAAGAAATAGTGAAAGGAATAATACTGGTTTCCTTGGCAGAGGATGTGTGGAATAATAAAGAGACTTTTCTAACTAAACTGCAGGGATTGTAAGGTAAAGCTGTGGGAAATAAAATTTAAGTGCAGGGCACTTGCTTTTCATATGAGAGAAGTGTTATTCCTGGATACTTTGCATAACTTAAAACTCAAATAATTCAAAACAAATTTTCCCAAAGGGGGAATGCATTTTTGGAACTTACGAATTTCTAATTCTTTAGTATATATTTAGTATATATTTGCTTTGAAATTGCTTTTTACATTTTCTTTATTATTTTGCTGAGGACTCTTTCCTACATTAGTATTGGTGGTGGTTTGCATTCCATCATAGTGCTTTACCACATCATATGCCTATTCCAGAGTTATTAACCTTACTCTTTTTTTCTCAGCACTAACTTTAGTAACACCGTTTAGTGAGCTTGAATAACATTGTGCAAGGACATGAAAAACAAGATTAGAAATGATAATAACAGTGCTTGCTTAGATTCTAAAACCAAGACTTACTTGCAGAAATTCTGATGCAAAAAGTAATCAATAATGGTTCTCCTAATATTGACAAAGGAGAGTTTGTGTTTCATTTTCCTAGTGGGGTGGGTGATGACAATAACATAAACACAGTTTGCAATTAACTGTGTTTTCAAATTATGCTATTTTGCAAGAATTACATAAATTGGATTTCTCATCAGTTCAAATTTGGCATCAACATTTCTTTAATCCCACAGTTTCATAATTTACAATCTTACTTCTATGTATTGTGAAAATGGTCTGAGCATATGGAATGTATGCTATTTATCTTTGTAATCCCTGAGGCATCTTAGCACTCTGCTTCTCAAGAAATACAGCATTTGCTAAATGGAATTGATTTCTTCCACAGTTAGTTTGCCCTGGTCAGACGTAAGATTAGAGAGTGGAAATTCCTAATTTAGGTTCTCCAGATCTGGTTGCATGCTAAACATAAAGGAAACACAGAGTAAAGGCTTATTGATTTCTGAACTAGGAGGATGGGGTTTTCTAACCACATCAATTTTACCCATTGCTATATCTTGTAAAACTATAAAGGATTGATTAAACACACTGACTTGTTACTGAGCGAGATTCAAGGAAGATGTGTGTCTTGGACAGGGAACAGCTAGAGACTTTGTGCTCAGTTAGGCTGGGATGACACATGGAGAAAAACATATGGAGTCAAGGGTGAGTGTAGCCAAAAAGAAAGGTGAAGCAGAGTGTGGAACAAAACATGCAGCTGGAAGCAAGTGGCTGACTACAGCCCAAAGTGCTATAGCTCTGTCTAGGCAATGCCAAAAGTCTAGGTGAGGAGTGGAAAAATCAAATCAATCATCAGGATGATTCAAAGCATCCCGATGTGTGTTGTCATCAGGGCCATCACTAGGGGTATTTGGGGTTAAGGCACATAGTCTTTCCACACTCCCCCCAGCCCAGATATTTGTATTCAGTTGAAATCATCCTGAAATGGAGGCTTAAATAAAACTAAGGCATCAAAGAGCTCTGCATATTCAATCTACAAAGAGCTTATGTAAAGGTGGGGAGTAGTAATTCCTCTTAGTACCTTAGGGGCCCTAATAACCATATCAGGGTTTCAAATTGTTAGATTCTAGTGATAGAATCAGATATGGTACATTAGAAATGGTTGAATAATTCATTTTTAAATATGAATGTTATCTAGTACTTTAAGCCTATTGTCTGAAAGACAATTAAATAGGTTTATCCAATATATAATGTCAGCAGAAATACAGGAAAGCAGCTATAAATGAATGGAATTATTTGAAATAATTCAACATAGGCCTATACAATGTGATAATTAAAAATAAATCTTACGGTCAAACACAGGGAAAATAAGTACACCCTCAGAAATGAAGTGACAGATTTCTTTTTTTTTAGAGCTCTCTATGACTAGTTTTCCTGAGGCCACAGGCTGTGACTTGCATATCCCTAGAATATTTGGTTTGGCCAAAATATACGTTTGGAATGAACAGCAGTAGATAAGAGAAAGACCTTTAGCCTTTGATTTAGTCACTACAGCACTCATAATCAGAATTTATTTCCAGGTTCTAGCCTAGATTCCCAAGCCAAACTATCCAGCATACATTTCAATTGGGAATAAGGGTTATATTTCTAGGTTTTCGGAAACACTTGA
>NW_012103243.1:453303-459696 GCF_000951045.1 Mandrillus leucophaeus
TGTTTTCAAATTATGCTATTTTGCAAGAATTACATAAATTGGATTTCTCATCAGTTCAAATTTGGCATCAACATTTCTTTAATCCCACAGTTTCATAATTTACAATCTTACTTCTATGTATTGTGAAAATGGTCTGAGCATATGGAATGTATGCTATTTATCTTTGTAATCCCTGAGGCATCTTAGCACTCTGCCTCTCAAGAAATACAGCATTTGCTAAATGGAATTGATTTCTTCCACAGTTAGTTTGCCCTGGTCAGACGTAAGATTAGAGAGTGGAAATTCCTAATTTAGGTTCTCCAGATCTGGTTGCATGCTAAACATAAAGGAAACACAGAGTAAAGGCTTATTGATTTCTGAACTAGGAGGATGGGGTTTTCTAACCACATCAATTTTACCCATTGCTATATCTTGTAAAACTATAAAGGATTGATTAAACACACTGACTTGTTACTGAGCGAGATTCAAGGAAGATGTGTGTCTTGGACAGGGAACAGCTAGAGACTTTGTGCTCAGTTAGGCTGGGATGACACATGGAGAAAAACATATGGAGTCAAGGGTGAGTGTAGCCAAAAAGAAAGGTGAAGCAGAGTGTGGAACAAAACATGCAGCTGGAAGCAAGTGGCTGACTACAGCCCAAAGTGCTATAGCTCTGTCTAGGCAATGCCAAAAGTCTAGGTGAGGAGTGGAAAAATCAAATCAATCATCAGGATGATTCAAAGCATCCCGATGTGTGTTGTCATCAGGGCCATCACTAGGGGTATTTGGGGTTAAGGCACATAGTCTTTCCACACTCCCCCCAGCCCAGATATTTGTATTCAGTTGAAATCATCCTGAAATGGAGGCTTAAATAAAACTAAGGCATCAAAGAGCTCTGCATATTCAATCTACAAAGAGCTTATGTAAAGGTGGGGAGTAGTAATTCCTCTTAGTACCTTAGGGGCCCTAATAACCATATCAGGGTTTCAAATTGTTAGATTCTAGTGATAGAATCAGATATGGTACATTAGAAATGGTTGAATAATTCATTTTTAAATATGAATGTTATCTAGTACTTTAAGCCTATTGTCTGAAAGACAATTAAATAGGTTTATCCAATATATAATGTCAGCAGAAATACAGGAAAGCAGCTATAAATGAATGGAATTATTTGAAATAATTCAACATAGGCCTATACAATGTGATAATTAAAAATAAATCTTACGGTCAAACACAGGGAAAATAAGTACACCTTCAGAAATGAAGTGACAGATTTCTTTTTTTTTAGAGCTCTCTATGACTAGTTTTCCTGAGGCCACAGGCTGTGACTTGCATATCCCTAGAATATTTGGTTTGGCCAAAATATACGTTTGGAATGAACAGCAGTAGATAAGAGAAAGACCTTTAGCCTTTGATTTAGTCACTACAGCACTCATAATCAGAATTTATTTCCAGGTTCTAGCCTAGATTCCCAAGCCAAACTATCCAGCATACATTTCAATTGGGAATAAGGGTTATATTTCTAGGTTTTCGGAAACACTTGACGAGATCTTTGAGTGAAGTGGATACAGAAAGCAGAAGATGGAGGTGGGAACACTGACATTTAGAGCACATAGGGCCAGGCATGTATAAGAGCTCAGTTTCAGAGGCCACAGGAATATGTGCAAGTCCCCATCAGAAATGAGAGGGCTTAGGGGAGAACTTGGCACTCTTGGCTTTAATTATTGGATAACTCTATTATTTTTATTCCTTCCCATCTCCCACTGAGGAAAAGCACATGCTCAAATTTTTCTTACTTAATGAGTTTTTCTTTGGTGCCTCCCTTGCCCTGCGCCAAGTATTGTTCTAGGTGATAGGAAAACAGCAAGGAACAAAACCAGCTTTCCTGTCCTGTGGGACTTAAACTCTAAACAGGAAGATAGGCAATAGACAATCAAATAAAAATGAAAAGACACATGATATGTCTCATTTTTATAGAAGAAAAATCAGAAGGAGTAATTCAAGGAAGAGTAAAGGGTTGTATACCTAGAAAGGTGACTGTTAAATTGGAAAATGGTGATTGTGTACATTGGTATGTACTATTCAGATTGTATCCAGAAAGTTTTTCTGGGAAGCATTTTGACCTACTAGGTACACAAGGCATTTCTAGATACAACAACAGATAAATATATCACTCAATTGAATCCTTTTTTTGCATTGAATCAAACCTGGTTGAAGAGGGAATTGCTAGTTTTGGTCTAGATGGGTTGAGACATGGAAATGGCAACTAGTATTTTTTTCAAATGCTTTAAAAAATTGTGATCTTACACACTGCTAGTGGGAACGTAAATTACTACAACTTTTATGGAAAGCAGCAGGGAAATTCCTAAAAGAACTAACATTAGATCTACCATTCAATCCAGCAATCCCACTACTGGGTATCTACCCAAAGGATAAGAAGCCAGTATATGAAAAAGACACATGGACACACATGTTTATTGCAGCCCAATTTGCAATTGCATAGATATGGAACCAACCTAAATGCCATTGACCAATGAGTGGATAAAGCAAATGTGATATATATATATACACACACACACACATATATGTGTGTATATATATATATACACACACACTACTCAGCCATAAAAAGGAATGAACATGTCTTTTGCAACAACTTGGATGGAGCTGGAGGCCATTATTCAAAGATTCAAAGTGAAGTAACTCAAATAACTCAGGAATGGAAAACAAAATATCGTATATTCTTACTTATAAATGGGAGCTAAGCTATGTGTATGCAAAGCCATAAGAGTGATAAAATGGACTTCGGAGACTTGGAAGGGGGAAGGTGGGATTTGGGCAATGGGTAAAAAAACTACATATTGGGTACAATGTACACTGCTCAGGTGACAGGTGCACTAAAATCTCAGAATTCACCACTACATAATTCATCCCTGTAACCAAAAACCACTTATACATTAAAAGCTATTGAAATAAAATAAAATTCTTAATTCACATATCATAAAATGTGTACATTGCTTTGGTTTTAAGCATATTTACAAAGTTGTGCAATGATCATTACTAATTCCAGTACCTCTACGAAAATTCTATACTCATTAGCAGTCACACTCCAACACCCTCTCCCCTCATCTCTTAGCAACTACTAATCTACTTTCTTTCTGTATATATTTTTCTCATATCAATGGAATTATACATTATTTGGCCTTCTATGTATGGCGTTTTCGTTTAGTATAATTGTATTAGTGAGTTTTCAAATTTCTGATGAAGACATACCCGAGACTGGGCAATTTAAAGAAGAAAGAGGTTTAATGAACTTGCAGTTCCAAGTGGCTGGGTAGGCCTTGCCATCATGGTAGAAAGCAAGGAGGAGGAGCAAGTCATGCCTTACATGGGTGGCAACACGCAAAAAGACAGAGCTTGTTTAGGGAAACTCCCCCTTATAATACCATCAGATCTCATGAGACTCATTTGCTATTATGAGAACAGCACAGGAAAAGATCTGCCTCCATGATTCAGTTACCTCCCACTGGATCCATCCCACAATATATGGGAATTCAAGATGAGATTTGGGTGGGGACATGGTCTAACCATATCATTCCACACTTGACCCCTCCAAATCTCATGTCCTCACATTTCAAAACATGCCTTTCCAACAGTCCCCAAAAGTCTTAACTCATTTTAGCATTCACTTAAAAGTCCATAGTCCAAAATCTCATCTGAGACAAGGCAAGTCCCTTCTGGCTACGAGTCTGTAAAATCAAAAGCAAGATAGTTACTTCCTATATGCAATGGGGGTACAGGCATTGGGTAAATACAGCCATTCCAAATGGGAGAAATTGGCCAAAACTAAGGGACTACAGGCCCCATTCAAGTCCAAAATCCAGCAGGGCAGTCAAATCTTAAAGTGCCAAAATGATCTCCTTTGACTCCATGTCTCACATCCAGGTCATGCTGATGCAAAAGGTGGGTTCCCATGGTCTTAGGCAGCTCCACCTTTGTGGCTTTGCAGGGTACAGCCTGCTTCCTGGCTACTTTCACAAGCTGGCATTGAGTGTCTGTGGCTTTTCCAGGTGCACGGTGGAAGCTGTTGGTGAATCTACCATTCTGGGGTCTGGAGGACGGTGGCCCTCTTCTCATAGCTCCACTAGGTGGTACTCTAGTCTGGACTCTGTGTTGGGACTGCAACCCCACATTTCCCTTCTGCACTGCCCTAGCAGAGGTTCTCCATGAGGGCCCCTCCCCTACAGCAAACTTCTGTCTGAACATCCAGGCATTTCCATACATCCTCTGAAATCTAGGATGAGGTTCCTAAACCCCAATTCTTGACTTCTGTGCATTGGAAAGCTCAACACCACATGGAAGCTGCCAAGGCTAAAGGCTTGCATGCTCTGAAGCCACAGCCCAAGCTCTATATTGGCCTTTTCAGCCATGGCTGGAGCAGCTGAGACAAAGAGCACCAAGTCCCTAGGCTGCACACAGCATGGGGACCCCGGGCCGAGCCCATGAAACCATTCTTTCCACCTAGGCTACTGGGCCTGTGATGGGAGATGCTGCCATGAAGACCTCTGTCATGCCTGGAGACATTTCCCCCATTGTCTTGGGGATTAACATTTGGCTCCTTGTTACTTATGTAAATTTCTGTAGCAAGCTTGAATTTCTCCTCAGAAAATGGGATTTTCTTTTCTATCACATTGTTGGGATACAAATTTTCCAAACTTTTATGCTCTCCTTCCCTTATAAAACTGAATGCCTTTAACAGCACCCCAGTCACCTCTTGAATGCTTTACTGCTTGGAAAGTTTTTCTGCCAGATACCCTAAATCATCTCTCTCAAGTTCAAGGTTCCACAAATCTCTAGGTCAAGGGAAAATGCCACCAGTTTCTTTGCTAAAACATAAGAAGAGTCACCTTTGCTCCAGTTCCCAACAAGTTCCTCACCTCCATCTGAGACCATCTCAGCTTAGATTTCATTGTCCATATCATTAGCAATGTTTTGGTCAAAGCCATTCAACAAGTCTCCAGGGTGTTCTAAACTTTCCCACATTTTTCTTTCTTCTTCTGAGCCCTCCAAACTGTTCCAACCTCTGCCTGTTACCCAGTTCCAAAGTCGCTTCCACATTTTTTGTTATCTTTTCAGCAGTGCCCCACTCTACTGGTACCAATTTACAGCATTAGTCAGTTTTCATGCTGCTGATAAAGACATACCTGAGACTGGACAATTTAAAAAAGAAAGAGGTTTTATGGAGTTATAATTCCAAGTGACTGGGGAAGCCTCACAATCATGGCAGAAGGCAAGGAGGAGCAGTCACGTCTTACATGGATGGCAGTAGGCAAAAGAGAGAGCTTGTTCAGGGACACTCCACCTTATAATACCATCAGATCTCATGGGATGTATCTGCTGTCATGAGAACGGCACGGGAAAACCTGTCCCCATGATTCAATTACCTCCAAAAGGGTTCCTCCCACAACATGTGGGAATTCAAGATGAAATTTGGGTGGGGACACAGCCAAACCATGTTAATAATGTTTTCAAAGTCCATTCATATTGCAGCATGTATTAGTGCTACATTTCTTTTTATGGATTTTATTCCATTATATGGATGTATCATATTTTGTTTATCCATTCAGCAGTTGATGGAAGTTTGTTTTAACTTTTTGGTTATTATGAAGAATGCTGGAATGAAAATCCGTGTACAAGTTTTTGTTGTATATATGTTTTCAATTCTCTTAGGTATATTGCTAGGATTGGAATTGTTGGGTCATATGGTAACTCTTATGTTTAACTTTTTGAAGATTTGCCAAACTTTTCCAAAAGCAGGTGCAACATTTACAATCCCGACTGCAATGTATTGAAGTTGAAATTTCTCCACATCCTCCTCAAACCTTGGAGTTTATTGTTTGTCTCTTGATTATAGCCTTCCTAGTAGGTGGGAAGTGCATCTGATAGTGGTTTTTAATATGCTTAATGACTAATGATGTGGAACACATTTTCATGTACATGTTGGCTATTTGTATATCTTTGTAAAAATGTCTATTCAAATTCCTTGTCCATTTTTGAATTGGTTATCTTTTTATTAATGCATTGTAAGATTTCTTTATGTGTACTATACATATAAAATATATATAAGATGTATGTATACATGTATATTTTATATATATATCTCATATATATTTTTAAAAATCATGATTATAAAAATTCCCACTCCAAGTACCCAGAGGTACAAATATATACAAGATACAATTGGCACAAAGTGGAAGAATAGGCTAAGAATGAATCTACCTAAAGTCAATTATTCAGGATAGATTGTCAGTGCTGTACTCTAACAGGTCAAAAGGATTTCCCAAGCTGAATCCTCATCAAAATTCACTAGTTGCACACATAGAATGCCAGAACATATTTCAATTCATATGTCTG
>NW_012103243.1:462031-464247 GCF_000951045.1 Mandrillus leucophaeus
AAGGAGGAGCAGTCACGTCTTACATGGATGGCAGTAGGCAAAAGAGAGAGCTTGTTCAGGGACACTCCACCTTATAATACCATCAGATCTCATGGGATGTATCTACTGTCATGAGAACGGCACGGGAAAACCTGTCCCCATGATTCAATTACCTCCAAAAGGGTTCCTCCCACAACATGTGGGAATTCAAGATGAAATTTGGGTGGGGACACAGCCAAACCATGTTAATAATGTTTTCAAAGTCCATTCATATTGCAGCATGTATTAGTGCTACATTTCTTTTTATGGATTTTATTCCATTATATGGATGTATCATATTTTGTTTATCCATTCAGCAGTTGATGGAAGTTTGTTTTAACTTTTTGGTTATTATGAAGAATGCTGGAATGAAAATCCGTGTACAAGTTTTTGTTGTATATATGTTTTCAATTCTCTTAGGTATATTGCTAGGATTGGAATTGTTGGGTCATATGGTAACTCTTATGTTTAACTTTTTGAAGATTTGCCAAACTTTTCCAAAAGCAGGTGCAACATTTACAATCCCGACTGCAATGTATTGAAGTTGAAATTTCTCCACATCCTCCTCAAACCTTGGAGTTTATTGTTTGTCTCTTGATTATAGCCTTCCTAGTAGGTGGGAAGTGCATCTGATAGTGGTTTTTAATATGCTTAATGACTAATGATGTGGAACACATTTTCATGTACATGTTGGCTATTTGTATATCTTTGTAAAAATGTCTATTCAAATTCCTTGTCCATTTTTGAATTGGTTATCTTTTTATTAATGCATTGTAAGATTTCTTTATGTGTACTATACATATAAAATATATATAAGATGTATGTATACATGTATATTTTATATATATATCTCATATATATTTTTAAAAATCATGATTATAAAAATTCCCACTCCAAGTACCCAGAGGTACAAATATATACAAGATACAATTGGCACAAAGTGGAAGAATAGGCTAAGAATGAATCTACCTAAAGTCAATTATTCAGGATAGATTGTCAGTGCTGTACTCTAACAGGTCAAAAGGATTTCCCAAGCTGAATCCTCATCAAAATTCACTAGTTGCACACATAGAATGCCAGAACATATTTCAATTCATATGTCTGATAAGCCATATCCAAATACTGTCATGCACCAAATAAGGACATTTCATTCATTGACTAACCACATATAAGACAGTGGTCCCATAAGATCATAATACTGTATTTTTACTGTACCCTTTCTATGTTTAGATACACAAATACTATTGTGTCACAGTTGCCTGAAGTATTCAGTGCAATAACATGCTGTACAAGTTTGTAGACTCAGAGCAATAGGCTATACGATACAGCCTAAGTATGTAGCAGACTGTATAATCTAGGTTTGTGTAAGTACACTTTATGATGTTTGCAGGAGGACGAAATCGCCTAACAATGCATTTCACAGGATTTTCTCCATCATTAAATAACACATGACTGCATATATTCTATTATCGTTGGCTTTGTCCTGATCACAAGTGTGAGGAAACTTTGGAGGCCACCAAATTTAAATGTGAATGATGACAATAATAAATAGCATTTTGGACAGGTAAGGTGGAGCAGAAAGGAGTTAAAGACAGAACAGGGCAAAGCGAAGGGAGGAAAGAGCAGCAATAAAGACAAACCATATTTCCCTTATACATTTACTTAGGATGCAGCTTTAACCTTTCTTTGACCATAAATTAGATCCACTATTCACGACTTTGTTTGCAAAATTACTTCCATGCCACACTTAAAATGTATGATATTATGATTATATGTAATGCTAGATACGTCTTTTTTTACAGAGAGCTGAAAGATATAATAATTTATTTCATTCATGGAGAAAAGTATTTTCTTATAGGTGCAGAGAATGGGAAATGGTTTTCATTTCCCATCTAATGTTCTTATTTCAGATTAATAAAGCAGAGTATGTATATCCAAACATGTATCTACAATTTAACCTAATAAACATAGGCATTAGAGTCTTTAAGACGATTTTGCCTGAGTGTCATAGTTAAAAACAAAGCACAACGAAAATGGGGAAATGGGCCAGGCACGGTGGCTCATGCCTATAATCCCAGCACTTTGGGAGGCCAAGGCAGGTGGATCACGAGGTCGAGAGTTCAAGATCAGCCTGGCAAAAAGAGTAAAACCTCATCTCTACTAAAACTACGAAAATTAGCCAGGCGTGGTGGAAGGCA